>NC_090446.1:666995102-667300518 GCF_031143425.1 Pleurodeles waltl | reverse complement strand
TTTGCACCAACATTGTGATGATCCTGTCCTGAGTTCTTTGTTATGCTCCCATGACTTGGGAGATGGTTTCCTGGTCATTGGTGTCCCTACAAGGCCTATCCTTTGGCCCGTAGCATCTCTTCCATGCACCCTGCCCTCACATGCATTTGCAACTTGCACAGTGTGGCCACTCCCAGTGGTTTCCGGTCATTCATTGTCTGGGAACACAACAAGAGACTCAGGTACCTGTACTGGGGGCATACAATGGAAGATACTGCCCTTGAAACACAGGTTTGGGGGGTGAATGGTTGGCCGTGATGTTGATGCAACAGGGTTGGTAGGAGTTGCTGTGGGCAGGATGAGGCAGAGAGTTGTCGACTGACCAGGTGTCCCGGGTGGGCCAGGTTGTTCATCAGTGTCCAGACATCCAAAGCTTCTGTCCTCACTGACACCCTCATCCTTAGGGGGACTGGCAGTCTCAGGTATCCTCTCCATGGTGGCAATGGCAAGGTTACGTCTGGAGGGAGTGAGACAGAGAGTTGAGTTCATAATGTATTTACTTACATTTGTATGTTATGCAGACAGTGGTCTAACATGATTTTCTGCAAGGACATTAACAGCTGCTGCATTGCATGCCTTCAGTTTACATAGAACTCTATGACTAGATTTCCATGCTCCATGTTTTGAGTTGTTATACTAGGATGGTATATATTGCACTGCAGATGTAATATGTTAATTTCAATTTTGACATGACTGTTCACCTCTGTTACCTGGTGAATAGTCACGCTTGTTAGATGTCACACATCATAACTGCACAATGGACAAAGGTTTCAGATTGGGAACATAATATGTAGGTATGCAAGGGAAATTGTCCTGTATGTAGATGTTGTGCATGTGCATCAACTTAGCCTTCTTCCACTCCAAACCAGATCAGTCTATTCTTGATTTTGGAAATGTTATATGAGGCCAGTAGGAATGATTATTCAGGTGTAACTGTGTTTTACTTTGTTTGCTATTGTGAGTGTGCCATTGCATTGCTGGTATTGCCATGTACTGGGACTCAATGGAACAATATACATGGTATAGCTTGTAACTGAGTTGTACTTGCATTACATGTGATGTGTTGTGCATATTCCTGGTTTTCACAATGATGGGTTAGTGCATTCTGGGAGTCGTTGTGATATCATTGGCCTTTAGTTCAGTTGCCATTTTCAAGGACATGGAAGGGCAGTTGGGCTCAGTGGAGAGGTGGCATGCCAGAGAGGGTTATTAGGTGATTTGGTGAGAGGTGTAATTGCTTAGAAAATGAGATAGGGTGGGATTGGGTAGTGTGGGGGCATGCAGGACAAGACAATTGTGTGACATAAATGTTGTAGGCACTTACCGGACTCCAGTCCCCCCAGTATGCCTGGGAGGCCCTCTGGGTGAAGATTGTCCAAGACATTCTCCTTCCATGATGTAAAGGTAGCGGGAGGAGGTGGGGGCCAACCGCCAGTTTTCTGTATGGCTATCTGGTTCCTGGAAGCCATGGATTCACCTTCCTCTGTGGGTCGTTCCTCCTCTTCCTGATATCCTCCTTTGTACAAGGATGACTGCCTACTGAATTGACCCTGTCGACTATCCTTTGCCACATCTCCATTTTCCTGGCAACAGATGTTTGCTGGACCTGTTCTCCAAACAGGTGTGGCTCTACCCTAACAATTTCATCCACCATGACCCTCAACTCATCATCTGTGAAACATGGGTGTTTTTGTGGGGACATGGTTGTGGTTGTGTAGACGGTGTGTGGGGTCTTGTGAGAGTAAGGGTGCAGTGTTGGATAATTGGTGTGATGTGGGAGCAACACGGTGAGTTGGAGACAGTTGTAGCGGATTGCTTGTCTGTGCTAGTAATGTGTGCGTTTTGATAGTTGTGCTGATGTGGGGTGTGCGCTGAATGATATGTGTATGTGTGCCTAAAGTGTACAAGTAGGAAATCTTCTCTTTTACACTTCTTGAGGAATACATACAGTGTTCTGGATGCAAAGGATTGTGGTTTGTGTAGAGGTGTGTTATATGGAGCTGTGAGTAACTGTGTTGGGTGTGTGGATGTGTGTCAGGTGTGGGGGATTCAAACTATCCTATGTTGTGATGTGTTCTGAAAGAAGTGAATTGTGACCGCTGTGTTTTGGACTGCCAATGGTTTTTCGCCATGGAAGAACCCCTGTGGTGATTTGTGGATCGCAATTTGGTGGGTGGAATTGTGTTGCACTGGTGGTGCTGGTGGTGGAATCACCTCTTTTCCATCCTCCAATGTCCTGGCGGGTTCAGGAATTTGGCTTTTTTTGGTAGACTTCACATTGTGAGTCTTAATATAGCATTCGGATTACCACCAACATGGTGGTCTATTGACGGCCGCCACCACAGCGGTCTTCCCAAAAGACTGCCAAAGGAGGCCTTAAGTGTTAATTACGATGTGACTCCATTGGTAAATGACTTAACTTATTTGAAGTTTGAAACCAACGTATTTCAATTTTAATTGTACTTTTAGGTATGATGGCTTGTTATCCTGTCCATGCTGACTTTATGTTATGATAAACATGTCTGGTTTCTATGCTGCAAGACTACTATTTCAAATAATAAGCTGCACATTGTTGAACCTTATTTTACACGTCCCCTGCCTCCTAATACCTATTCTAGTACCTATAGGAGAAAGACCTCCTTCTTTTTACTATATTCTTTTTTTTCCTTTTTTTTTTTTCTGTCATTGTCTTCTTTCAGTCTCAGACAAGGCCATTATCTAACCCAGACTTCCACAATCATGTGCAGGGATGTAGCTTTTCATTGGTGTAGCAGGTGCAGTGTCACCTGAGCCAGAGCCCTGGGGGGCCCACTGAATGATGATTATATGATTATGATGTGTCTTAGAGTCCAAACAACAGCCAGAGGCCCATTTCCTTCCTTGCACTAGGGCCTATGATACCGGCTTTGCTACTGCCTGTGTGCCTGCCAGTTTTGCAGTGGCTCTTCACATGCAGTGAAGACGGCTAATAATCTTAAGGTGAATAAGATTGAAACCCTTGGTCTTTGGAAATTGTTCAATGGCCCTCTGCCCTGTAGCACTTTAGGCTGTTAGTTTATTCCTAAATTAGTCTGTTGTCTAATCAAATGTAGTTTTAAGTAACTTTGTATCTTTCGCTTCCCATAAATATCAAGTTTTCCACCAATAAAGATAAATACTTTAGTGGTCTCTTTATAAACATTTTTAGCTCTTACATCCGTTTATTAAAAGGACATTTGCAATTTCTTCCTATGTTTTTCGTCTTTTCAGTAGCTAAGGGCTTTATAGGATTCTTAATGTAAATGCTTTACAATTTTCCATTTGCCAGTCTACAGCTCTGGTTATGTCCTGCATATGAACAATTCCCTATATTGTTTCAGATCTAGATTAGAGTAGTTACAATCCTTGTCTCTTGATTTCAACCCTGCTATTTCATAGGGTTGAAGCTTCATCAACTAATTTACGTGTATAGCAGAAACCAAATCTGTGATTAGATCAACTCCCTTGTGTTCTAATGAAATAATGAACACCAACAATCTGTGCCTATTGGTTATGTGTGTTTGACACACATCTCATTACTGTCAACAGCACTGTGTAATTTAACACCTTGAGCACACTGCACTAAGGGCCTCCTCACGAGCTCGGCAATCCGTTGATCGCCATGGTTGTGGTGGCGGTATGACTGCCATCAGGATGGCAGTCAGACCGCCATAATACGAGCCATGCTGGCCTATGGAGCAAAGACTGCTGCTGTTCCAATGGCACCATCAGGCAGCACAGACAGCGGTGATCAAAAGGCAGCACAAACAAGCCGGTGGACAAAGTGTGTCTGCCGGACACATTAGAAGGCTGCACACTGCCAATGTGATGGTGGCGGTCCAACCACCACGTTTCAGAAGGCAGAAACGGACAGTATAAAGGTAGACACTAACCAGCAGACAGGTTTAAACGTCTAATGCCAGCATTGAACCCATCACACACGTCCCGTTGCTATTATTGATCATCGGTGTAGTATAAAATCCACACTGTCATGGGCACAACTGTCCGTAAGTACTCACACCTCCTTTTCTAATTTCCTGTAACAACAGATCAAAGTGCCGTCCTCCACATCAAATGGGGGTCATGCTATGGGCACCAAGTACACGTCTCATCATGTTCACATCTCAAATCATGCAGAAAGGTGGACCCATTCACAGTCACCATGCGCCCACTTTGGGCAGGTCACTCACACTGCATGGCAACACTATACAGAAACACTCATCCAAACATCTCAGGCACATTGATAGTAAAGGCTGCACAACATTGTCTCCCACATCACCAATAACACACAAACAACACATCTACAAATAAACCTCACACACTGACGTTCCACACAGGCCATGGCCTGTCGTCACATACAACACACTTATGTATCGATGTGGCATGGAACACAAACACCACTCTCAGTAAACATTTCTGCAATGGAAACACACATCACAGCACAATGGATTGACAATGCATGTACAATAGACAGGGAGACAAATAAACTAAGAGCATTATGCTAACAAAACCTGTACAATAGGGATCAGGGCATCAGGAATACTCAGGGATGGAAGCTGTACTGACACACATTACACTTTGCACATGCCCCTTAAAGAACATGTACACAAGAAATGGCACTACATATGTCACGGGGGCAAACAGTACTAGACCCAAATGACATGCCCATCTGCAAAATGTGGAAGTGCGAGTCAACAAAGCACATACAACTCCAACTGCATGGGACATACCTCTACATGAAGTAGCGTCAGGATAAACACAGCTAAATGAACACATGCAGAGTCAAATGCAAACTATGCTAGCACCACTGAACACACTACATATATGCACAAATAAAATTCATGTTGAAACACTTTAGATGAGTCTATAAGCCATATCAGGGGGACCAGTCTAACACCATACATTCTTACATTGGACAACACAACCTGAAATTCTTACCATAACAAACAATACACAATACCATGACACCACAGTTGCATTTAAACCCACATATCCATACAGTCAACACATACCCTTCTCTTGGAGGTCACCAGCACTGCCCACAAACTCAGATACTACACACTGCAACAAATGAATCAGAAAACAAGCTGAAACACGCACAACTGTAGGCAGACAACACAAGTAACTAAGGGACAACATTAAGGTATAAAAGGAATTGCAGGACAAATATATACCCATGTTTGGGTTTATTAACTTGAAAAGTTGTAAAGGCCATTAGGCAGTCCATATAAAGTTCATTATTATCACAGTGTTGTGCCTACACGTAACTCCCAAATGCCATGTAACCTCCACAGGAAGGGAGCAAACAGGCACCGCAGGGATTATCTGGGTGGGGGTTGAATTTAGGAGTGGGTGTTTTGGCTTTGGCTTGGGAAGTGTGGGCTTCTTTTTTGGAGGGCAAAGGGATGGGTACTTGTGGGGGGAAGAGGAGGCCTGGGAGATAGAAGGGAGGGGCTGGGAGGTGGGTGGGGCCTCTTGGGTTTGAGACAGGGGGTGGAGGGATAAGCGGAAAGGTCCAGGTAAAAAATAAAACCAACTTAGGGACACAGGGATGGTCAGCAGAAGGGGGTTGGGATTTGGAGGACTAGGAAGTAGCCATCGGCTGTTTTGTTGTGGATGTCATGGGTGCATTCTTCTATGCATGCTTCTAGGAGGTATATTTGTGTATGGTGTGTTCATGTTGGGTGTCTTGGGGACTGGAAGGTGGAGATTCTAGGGTTGGAGTGGTGGATGTGTGTGTGGCTGTTGGAGTGGTGACTGCAGGTATGCTGGATGTGGTGGATATCTGTGTTTCTGTAGTTGTGGTATCTGTGGGTGTAGTGCTTGTGGTGGATGTCTATGTTGACGTGCATGTTGCGGTTGTGTGCTTCTGGGAGGTATGCTTGTGTGTGTTGTCTGTTGTGTGGATGAGTGAGTGCATTTGTGTGTCTTGGGGGACTGGTAGTTGAAGGTGCTGGGGAATGGATTGGTGGATGTGTGTTTGGCTGCCGGGGTGGTGACTTTGGGTATCCTGGATGTGTTGGATGTCTGTGTGTCCGTAGTTGTGGTGTCTGTGGGTGTGGTTCTTGTGGTGGATGTCTTGATGTCTGCTGGGGTGATGTCTTCAGGTATGATCGTTGTGGTGGGTGTGTCACTGACTGTTGGTGTGGTGCCTGTGGGTATGCTGGATATGGTGTTTGTGATGGTAGGGGTGTCTAGGGAAGTTGTGACTGTTGTTTTGTCTGTGTGTAGCTGTTGTTTACTTGCATGCTGGTGCGTTTTGTGGTGCTTGTGTTTGTGTGTGTTCATCTTGTGTGTTGATGTGGATGTGTGCTTTGAGTAGCTAGGGGAATGGGGTATATGGATTGTGAAGAGGGAGGTGGAGGGGGGACTGAAGGTGGGGGGGTGACTGGCTGCCATCAATGTGGAGGCCAGAGCCTGAAAAGAACTCTGTAGGCCAGACATTGCATGAATGCATTAGTCTATTGTAGCTGACTTGCCAATCCCTGGATGGCATTCACAATGGCTGTCTGACCCATAGAGATACTTTTCAGAGGGTCAATAGCATCCTCACTGAGGGCAGCAGGGGTAACAGATGCTGGGGCAGAGGTGACTGCGGTGAGGGAGACGTCCACCCTCTTGGGTGAGTGAGCACAGCCAACTTGGTGGGGGAGCAACAGGGAGGGCGGTGATAGAATCAGGGTGGAGGTCAAGGATGGTACAGGGTGATGCCCAGATGGGTCTGCCACCACTAGTGAGTGTCTACTGGAGGTAGAATCTGATGATGATGATGATGGCACTCACCTCACCCTCTGGGCCACTGAGTTCCTTGGTGTCAGTGGTGTCTTGACCCAAGGTCCTGTGGCCAGATGCTTCCGTACTTGGCTGTGCCCTGTCTTCTTTGTTTGCTGGTGCCGATGCTGCAAATACAAAGAGAAATAGGGTCATCATATGTCCATGATCATACTTGAACAACAGCTCACTACCATAATGTCAAGTAGACCCCAGCAACAAACTCCACCTAAGTGGCCCATACATGTGCCATACCATATGCATGTATGCCAACTGAAATGGCAATAGTTGCCCACAGGAAAATCAGTATCTCACACAATTACTATTGCATGACTGAAGTTGTGCAATCACAATGGCCACTCAAACATTAGGAGACACCAACACCCTGGAAGCTATGGCCCATGGACCTACCCACAATCACCTGTTGGCATGCCAATGTAGGCCAATACATAATACATTTCCACAGAACCCTCTCAAGGTCATGCATACACCTCTTTGTCACATACATGATGACTCAATAATGAGAAATGATGATACAAAATCATGCCATATTGATGACAACAGTGCAATAATGTGGAAAAGGTGATATGGAAATACCCAGATTACTATGGAAACATATCAACAATGTACACTTAACCAAGTTAAATTTATTCCGAAAGAGTCATGGAGGTAGTATTAATGTTGCTCCGATAGGCTTCGCATTTGGCATGGAATGGACACTGTAGTCATCATGTGCAAAATGTCAGGGAGAGATGTCCCCAAAATACACAACACATTGAATGAGCAAGCCCCATGGTAATCACCACTTATGCCTGCCACCCCTTACCATGACATACTATGAGTGCATCAGCAGAAGCCATTTGTCCCTTGAATTTTGGAGAGGCCGTGAACATGTTCACTAATTGGAAGCAGCATCACTCTCCACATTTGTTCAAGAAAACTTAGATGTCTACCTGTGAATGAATGAGTACCCAAAAATGTGATTTCTACATAGCTACAGGTCACTCCATGAAGCACATACCTTACACATTACAGAAATGCAGTGCACTTTTCCGCATGAAGCCACAGCAAGTGCATAGATATTGACACAGTGGCTTCCCTGTCATTTCTCTCATTGCTACTACAGTTGTATATGCCAAATTGGCATGCTATGATGGCTGATGGTATGTGTCAGCCAATAAACAATGGTGACACACTCCTGTCTGTGATACCACATGAAATGTACCCCACACACAGATTGGCATGCACACGTACGTGAAGGAATATAGACATCATCCTATTAAAATAAGTAGACAAAAGTTTTTATATAGTGAAAGGGACACATGCTGACATGTAGGCATAAGGAATGTTGGCAACAATGATGGAACATAAATCATGTCAATAGGCATTCCCCACTTACCAAGGGAAAGTAGTAATCCATTGCTGCATCTAAAGACCAACGTAATCCCTGTCACATGTATGTTGGAAATCTTTACATTATAGACTGCAATCAGGCACCATCACTCATCATACGCTGAAGGCAATTAGCTTCTGGGTGGCAGATGCGTAAGTCCACATTTGCCCTGACACATGGCAGAGGACAGTGACCCCTCACCTACTTACCTTTGGACTGGGACATTTAGGATAAGTGGTCAGTTGCATAGAAATTACACCCATTACAACATCGAACAGTACATGATTGATCAATGTATACAGCCATATGTGGTCCTTGCAGAGAAAGTGGTTTGTGGATTCCACCCAGTTGTGTCCTAAGTCCCTGGAACAATAGGCAAGACACTTCAGTATGCAAGACATGATATGTCAACAGAATCACTCATCTATTGTGTGACACATGGCTCACCCCTAATTGTCAAGGGGAGCTGTCAGAACCTCTCTCAATCACTTGGCAATGGGACAAGCAGGAATATGCCATGTACTCACCCCCTTGTGGCTGCTATGCTGCCCTCAACTGCCCAACAAGCTCCGGTTAGGCCACCACCAGGATACGGGTGATTGAGGGGTCATGGTCCGACGGGCACCCCGCCCACATTGGGGGGCAGCCTCACCTGGGCCTCCATGATCTTCAGGGCCCAGTGTCTCAGGTCTTCCCACCTTTTCCTGGAGTGGGCGCACCGCCGGCTGTGGACCCTCAGGGTCCGCACCTTCTTGGTGATGGCTCTACATATTCCTTTCTTTTGATGGCCGTTGACCTGCATGGATGCAAAAGACAGATCAAGAGATCATGTTCACAAGTCTCATCACAAATGATTGAGTCGCATACATGTCAGTAACATCAAGGTTGAACTTTCCTATCTGTCAATACTCCCCAAGTGAGGCACATACAGGCTGATAAGTACAGTGACATTACTACAGACATACATTTCCCAATCTGTAGACCAACCTACCACCTTGCTCAGGCCCTACAATGACTAAGCTGACTAAGAAAGCTTACTGACATCATGTGGGACATGTTCTAGCAACCTAGCTGAGATGAGCCACTATGAGACAAAACACTCCTCTGTGACTTCTGAAGAACAAACTCGTTAGGCATGAATGGACCAACACATTTCCAATCTGTGACAATGACTCTCTGAAGCGCGACACTCGTGGGAGGAGCATCCAGGGCAGGAGCCCTTTAAACTTAGATCAGCGCTCCCGCCGCCGCGGGAAGCGCGACACTCGTGGGAGGAGCATCCAGGGCAGGAGCCCTTTAAACTTAGATCAGCGCTCCCGCCGCCGCGGGAAGCGCGACACTCGTGCGAGGAGCATCCAGGGCAGGAGCCCTTTAAACTTAGATCAGCGCTCCCGCCGCGCGGGATGCGCGCGGGCGGGACCCGGGCAAAGCCCGGGCCAAGGGCGGGCCCGTCTTGCGCCCGTCATCGCCAGGAGGAGACTGGGCTGGGCCACCCCCCCCAAAGTTTTATTTTTCTGTTACTTGGTCCTGGTATAGAGGTCTCAGGAATTTTCTTTGCTCAGTCTGTCTAGTTTCACTTGATCACGAGCTTCATTCGGCATCAAAAGGGCCAGTGGAGTAAGTCTCTATTACCTCTTGCTTCTAGGGGCTTCTTTTCTCCCTGATACCATTCGTACCTGACAGTAGGAACCAGGGCTGGGACATTCTTTTTTTTCAGAGGTGTTTGAAATTATCCAGCTGGGCCACTGGATAGACGATATGGGGAAGAGGAAGGCCGACGATGTATCAGTACCCCATTCTCGGGTTAAAAAACCCAAGAAACGTTCTGTTGGGAAAGTGGAGGGATGTTCTACTACAAACCTACAGCAATTCAAAACAATTGATTCATTGTTTGAAGAGGTTGAGGCTATACAGAGGAGTCCTTCTGTTGCTGGCCCTTCTATACCGGATACCATTTCTTCCAAAAAGATTCCTGATCTCTTTAAGAAAAAAACACAGATGCATAGAGTAGAGGTTAAGGCTGATTTACACCCTCCTCCTCACTCCCAGGGTGTAATTCCTTCTCTCTTGGAGATTTCACCATCCTCGGTGGAAACAAATGGATGTTTACCTGTAGAAGGTGCACCTTACTTGAGGTGCACGTCTCCGCCTCCTATTGTCATTCCTTGTTCAAATAGGTTTTCGGTTTTGTCCTCTAATTCTGTAAGTTCTGGACATTCACAAACCTTATTTGTAGAAGGAACTGACAAAGACTCTCTGGATGGAAAGATGGGCAACAACAAAGCTTCTCAGTTGGCTATCATTTCTCAGAAACTAGATGATGTTAAGTGTCTGTTGGTATCTTTGACAAACAAAATCTCTGGACTCTATGATCAAAAGTCTGGTTGTAATTGCATTGTGCCGTATGAGTCTGTTCCCTCCTCTGATTCATTGATGGAAACTAAAAAACCTAGTCTTCTTACCTTAGGTGACAAATTGACATCTTCTCCTACACATAACATCGCTAGGGGAAGTAACGGTAGCTCTCCAAGGCATGGTAGGTCTGCCTGTCAGACCATGTCTTACATCCATGAGCGAGTTCCAAAATTAGGTGCAAACAAGTGTGGATCCACCTCTGGACGGGGGGACAAAGGTAATCCTCGCCCAAAAACTTCTCGGTTAAACCTAGGAGGAACGCCCTCTGCAGCAAGTTGTTGTGTTAGTCCCAGTTCAGCCTCTCACCCTGATTACTTGACACTCTTGCAGACCCGTGACCTCAAGGGAAGGTCAAGAAGGAGGAGGGAAGACGCCATTATATATTTGACTAGGGTGCCAAAGCTACCTCAGGGCAATAGAGAGTCGAGTGACTCTCTAATTAATAAAGTCACTCATTGGATACGCTCCCAGAGGAACTGTCTCTCTGTTATCCGGTCTGATATATGTGAGGCCCATAGATATAATCAGTTAGGGTCGGAATTTGATTATATTTCGATTCTTTTTAATGATAGTAGTCTAGTTAATGATCTCCTGGCCTTCGACACACGGACAGGTACATTATGTACAAGTAGGGAATCGAATCTTAGACTTAGTAGTCAGCCGCCTGGGGCCCCGTTATGTAGAGGATGTTGTACATCTGGAACTATTGTAGCCGGGGTTATTTCTTCTTCAGATAACTCTTCAACATCTAAATCTGAGAACCCTTCCCCCTTACCTTCTGAATTAGACTGACTGATTGCCCCCTGCACAGTACTTCCTAAAATAGTAAATGATGAGTGTCAACTTACAGGGACTCCATCTCCTGCCTCCCTATTGAGAACTAAGTGAATATCTACGCCTCCAAAATCAATATTATATCATGGAATGTTGCAGGAATTAAGTCAAAGTTGGATGACCCGGAATGGGTAAGCCTTGTTTATAAACAAGATATCTGTCTTTTTCAGGAAACCTGGACTGCAGAACAGTTATCCATACAAGGCTTTACAACCTATTTTTCTGCTGCCCAACCTGCCTCTGGTGGCTTTGGAAGACAGATAGGAGGGTTAATGATTTTATTGAACAATAAGCTAGAATGTGACCACTCGATGTTAAAGTTTAAATCCTATGATCTGCTGATAGTTCTGAATACTTATGCAAGATCCGTTTCCCGTGGGTCAGAATCAATTGTTCTCACCCAGCTGACGGATTATATAGAGCTTCTGGACCCTTTACATCTTCTGATTATAGCAGGGGATTTTAATTGTTCTTTTGTGTTGGACAATACCATCAGCAATCTGACTACTGAGGAGGACGAATATTGGGGTGTTCCTCAATCTAAGGAAATGGCGTTTTTGCCAGTTTCCTGTGTTGCATCTCAGTTGTCTTCCCTTTGTCTGAAATATGGCCTGAGAGAATGTAACGGCTGCACTAAATCTGATTCAGAGCGGGCCATCACTTTCAAGCGAGGGCTTTCCTTTAGTACTATTGATTATATTCTGGTGGACATTAGGCTATGGTCAAGTTCACTGGACATGGAAATTTTCCCTCGCCTGGATAGCGATCATAATCCTCTGTGCCTTGTACTGACCAACCATGCATTTTTAAGAGTCCAGCACACAACGATCACTAACGTCCCACTCCCTTACCTGAATCATAGACGTTCTCGGGTCTGTTGGCCAAAGGTTGAATCCAACCCGTACTTGATTGGGGAAATATATTCATCATTTTTAAAACTCTTTGTAGATTATGAGGAACAAGAAGCCTCTGATATTCTCCATTATGGCTATCCACAATAAATTGGTGGATTCCCTACAGGGTTTCTTCTATAGGGAAATCCCTTCCAAACCGAGACCTGCTGATACCCCTCGTAGGGATTGGTACAATCAGGATTGTGTGCGAGCAAGATCTAATTTAAACGATGCTGTAAAAAACTCTACCCAAGTAGCTATTAAAGAGGCCCGACGTAGGTATGCTAATGCCCTGAAACAAGCAAAAAAAGACTGAGATAATGAGATATGGCAGAAGCTGCTTGCAGCAGTTAAACACAAAGATGATAGTTCCTTTTGGCGGCTGTTGACTTCTAGTTCGAAAAGGGGCAATGATGACATTGGTATGTACATACAGCCCGAAAGATGGGTGTCCTATTTTTCTGGAATTTATGCTCTGCCTGCACCGCAAGCTCTGGAGGACCCTGGATATGATGAGTGTTGGGCTGTCACCAAGACTTCAACTGAGAGCATTGTTTTTACCTTAGCCGAAACAACAGCTGCAATTAATTCTCTGAGGCCAGCCAAAGCCCCTGGTCCAGATAAGATCCCAGGGGACCTGTTTAAATCAGAACCAAAGATATGGGCATGGTACATCAATTTATTGTCTAATGCCATAGCAGCTGGTAGCCCTATTCCAGATTCTTGGCGTGGCGCAGAAATAATACCGATTCACAAAAAGGGCGATGTAGGTTTACCTGTAAATTATCGACCAATCAGCCTTATCGATATCCTTCAGAAGACGTTTGCTAAGCAAGTCTTAGATAGGCTTACCGATTGGATCCAAGACAATCACATTTTATCCCCCCTACAGGCTGGTTTTCGGACTAAAACTAACACCATGGACCAAGTCTTCAGGCTGTCATTATTATTTTGGAAGTATGTCACCCTATCTAAGCAAAAACTTTATGTTGCTTTTGTAGATCTAAGATCTGCATTCGATTTTGTCCCAAGAGAGAAACTATGGGGAGTATTAAGCAAAATCGGTATCCCAGGAAAGTTAGTGCATTTAATTCAAAGATTACATGAAAAAACATTTGCACAAGTTAGATGGGGGAATCAGGGGGAACTCACCGACAAAATAGATATTAGGAGAGGAGTGCGCCAGGGCTGTGTTCTTGCCCCAACGCTATTTACATTGTTTATCAACGAGGTGGTGCAAGTCGTTACCAACTGCCAAAATGATGCTCCATCCTTGAACAACCATAAAATTCTGATTTTGCTATTTGCTGACGATTCCCTCCTGATCTCCAGAACTCCTATGGGTCTCCAGGTACTTGTGGATAAGTTTAGTTTGTTTTGTGGTGACTATGGACTTGAACTCAACCATAGCAAAACTAAACTTATGACCCTGGGCTGTGGCCCCACTAAGAGATACTAAATTTTCTATAATGGAACCCCCGTAGGCATGGTAAGCTCCATAGATTATTTGGGGGTGAGAATTAGCAACAATCTGCATTGGGGGACCCAAATTGATAAAAGTTTAGCTCTTCTGGCACAGAGATCTGGGGCCATTCTACGCTTCCACAAGTCTACTTCTGAGAGAGTGATTACTCCAACTATTAAAATTTATTGAGCAAAGGCACAGAGTGCTGCGGTCTATGGGGCAGAAATTTGGGGGTCCTCGAACCCTGGCAAGCTTGCAGTGGGGGAAAACAACTTTGTAAGGTCAACTTTGGCATGTCCTCGCAATACCCCACTGCTGCCAATGTTCTGGGACCTTGGCCTTTCACGAATCTCAGATGTAATTGCCCTAGGACCATTGCTTTTCTGGGTCCGTGTATGGACCACCCCTGAGCTATCCACATACAAGGAGTCTATTCAAGACATTCTAGATAGACCAAATGTACTTACCATTTCCTGGTTTAACCACATCTCAAAATGGTTTCATATATTGGGTCTTAGTGAGTTTTGGAGTCATCCAGAAAGTATAAGGAAGGATCAGAAGAACCATTTGAAAACTGTTTACTGGATATATGTCAGGGAAAACTACCTGCTGTGCTCAACACACGGCAGATTGACTTCACAATTTTTTGATTTTAAATGGTACCCGTATCTGGAACCATTTATAGATACAATTCTTGACCCATTAAGTAAGAGTCTATATATTCAGTTCAGATATGGTTGTCTGCCTCTTAAATCCTACGGTAGCACATGGAGTGTGACTCCAAGACCTGATCTTTGTCCTAGTTGTAATCACATTTCAGAATCTATTGTACATTTTATGTTTATATGCCCTGCTTATATGATTGCGCGACGGAAGTGGTTACGACCTGTGTGCAGGAATATGGGGATAAGACATTGTATTGTTGCCTTAAGGATCATGACGAGGGATACTTCTCTCCCTCTATCCTGTGCGGTTAGCAAGTATATTGTAGCTGCTTGGCATATACGTATTAAATTTCTGGGGAAAAATGATGATGAGGAACACATTTTTTTTTTTTAAAGTGTTTTAGCTGCCAAATTTTAACTATACACCTAGACTGAAATAAAACCCCATGTTTAATCTAAATGATAGGTATTAGGGGGTTAGGTGTATTTTTAAGGAAAGTAATTTTATGTGTTTTAAGGCTGAAACATATGTTATTCTATTTTATTCTTATCTCTTTTTAACTCAATTTCTATTTCCTTTTCATTCAATTATTGGTTGTTTTGCTTTTATGGTTGAAAGTAACCGAATAAAGATATGTGTTGATGATGATGACTCTCTGCATAGTCCCTACAGGCTTCTGCCAGAGTACAAACTCAAACTTCGCACATGGTTAACAATGAAAGGACTGGCATGGTGGGTTCAGAAAGTGTCTGCCCTGTCCATGTGTGGATATGTACAAAAACAAATGCACTCATGCCACTTCAGTGGGTTGGGATTTAAAGAAAAAAAAGGCTTGCATTGAACAGTTTCTGCTGGGTGATCAAGCTATTGAGTCATATATCATAACCTCCCAGGAATCAATACACTGTCTGCAGTGTGGGAATGTTGGTTATACAATAAGTCTGCATAGGACAAATGTGACCTGTTTGAAGGTAACAACATGGCTTTTGGCGTTAGGGTCCTGTAATGAGTCAGAGACACACATTGACAATGAAGCTAAGTGCACATGTGTACTAGATCAGTAACTCACCTTTGCACCCATTCCCTGTCGTATCAAGGGAATGAGTCATTCTGGGCAGGCTATTACTCACAGTTTTATATTGCCCACATGACAAAATCTGCTGGGGTACAGGGAGTGGGCATGGGGCCAAGTTGCATAGCCACAATAACTCCAAACCAGCCTAGACTAGGACCCAGACTGGGATATACATGTGGCAGTCCCTGTTTTCTGCTGGCTGAGCACACAGAACCTACACAACACTACATTCCCATCACTTCCATGCATGACAGCACATCATGTAGCCAACACCTAATTTCCATGTGGTGTGTGTGGCAACCTGAACGTCAAAGAGAGTGATGAAATGCCTTCCCAGCAACAGTCTAGCAAGGGCAGCTGTGTGGAGAAATCTCTGTGGCAACATACACACAGCTCACATTACTCACAACATGCATATTCAGTTCATGGTGTCATGCACATACATGTTGTCTCACATATACAACAATCACAAAGAAAGCGATGTCAGTGAATGGCTGTGATGTCACCTCACCTAGTTATGTGCATCTAACACAAGGAGAATCACAAAACACACACTACAATGTGAATAAACTCAGCATATGGCACTGGCCATCAAAATCTGCACATTGACTCTCCAATTCATGCCACACAGACTACACCTACAGGCATAAAAGTGGTCAATTTGGCACACATGGGTACATTCTAGCCTGTGAGGGAGAAACCGATGGTGAACTACAGAGAAAACTGTGCACATGAAGTACTGGTCTTCTGGCGCACCATAGAGCTCTTCATGTAGGGGTAGTACCTCATCTACTAGCCTCTCCAGCTCCTCTGGAGAAAAGGCAGGGGCCCTATCACCTGCTGCAAATGGCATGATTGCTTCCAGAGGTGGTAAGGCTTGGTAGTGGTGGTCTTGATGGCAGCAGTGTCAGGAGTCAAGCGAGTTAATCTGAAGGACGTGGCAGACACATCTGCCACGTACACGGTTGTCACTGTCGGCAGACATAGCCATTGGCCTGTGACTGCCACTGGCAACAACCTTAGCCTATGGCTGTATCTGCCGCAGCTGTACTTCCGTCGCTGGTCGCACATGGTTCTTAATGTCCAATGGATTAGGTCAGATATCTGCCATTTTAGAGGCCTGAAATGCGGTATTGGGTTTGACAAACTGTTACTCCTCCAATAATTTTGTTTTGAGCTCACAAACATGCTTATCCTGTCTTGTAATGTAGGATTTACTACTCAAACACAATTGTAGAATGTTGCAGGACACACATGGCAGTTTACAGTGGGGCACAGCCCACCCCTGTCAAAGGTCATTTTTGCTGTGAGGATATCCAGTTACATTTTTAGGGGCATATGTGATGCACATATTTGTGTTTGGTCCAGATACATGATGTGGACACATGTGTGGCAAACCATAGGGGTCACATGTGACCCTTGTGATATTAGCAGCAGTGATGTATACTGGTTGCCATGTCAATCCCTTCTAAAATGACCTTTCACATGTTGCCATTGACATGCATCATGTATATAGCTTGTGGCACAATGACTAATGTCAGAACTAATTTCTTGTCATATATAGGTACACAGGGTGAGGGTACCAGTCTTCCAACCACTGCCAGGCGTGCAGACCATGGAAGAACTACACATCATACTCCTATATTATCTGAATTGGCATGCAAAAGTGGACTTATATCATCAATTGGAGCCAGATCTGGTGACAGCTATTAGTAATCCAACCAGCACACCACCCATTGTACAAGTCATAATAGTATTGCACTTCCTAGCCACAGAGGCCTTCCAACATATAGTGGCCTGTCAATTGGAATGTCCCAACCTATGTTCAGTCTGGTTTTGAAGGATGTCCTCTCAGCACTGTTGAAACACCTGGACAACTACATCCAGTTTCCCCGAAATGAGAATTTAGCCCATGTGAAGGCTGACTTTTATGGTTTTGCACACATCTCACATGTGGTGGGGTGATTGACGGCACACATTTTTACTTGGTCCCACTGCATGCCAATGAACAAGTATAAAGCAACAAAAAGAATTTCCATTCCATCAACATGCCAGTTGTATGTTTGGCATACATATCCAGTTTACAGTTCTGTGCCTGTTATCCAGGTTCAGTCCATGATTCTTTCATTATGCAGAAAAGGACTATCCCCCAGCTGATGTCACGACTGTACCCAACGAGGGCCTGGCTGGTTGGTGGACCACATGTTTGTGTGTGTATAATGTCTGGTGCCACAATGCTGATGAGAGGGACTCATTCTTGCACATATGTCCCATTCCTTAACAGGAGGCTCTGCATATCAAAACTGTCCTTGGCTGTTGACACCACTAAGGAATCCAACTACGTCATGGGCTTCAATGAGGCCCATGGAATAGCAAGGCAGGTAGTGAAGTGGGCTTTTGAGATTTTGGAGGCCAGATTTAGGTGTCTCGACCGCACTGGTGGAGCCCTCGTCTCTTCACCCAAAAAAGTGTGTCAGATCACTGTGGCATGCTGCATGCTCCACAACGTTGCCCAGCAGAGGAATATCCCATACATCCCAGAGTAGGGCGAGCCTGCAGTGCCACTGGGTAAAACTTCTGAAATGCCAAGTGAGGATAACAGAGGTGAAGAAGAAGGAGCTGACTTGCAGATAGTTCTCATCAATAGCTACTTTTCTTCAGTGTAAATATGTCATATGACGCAATGACTGTGACTGTACAAAAAACTGTAGTTGCCAGAATATGTGGAGTAGAGTGTTTTAGCAAAAACTGTGGAGCAAATGCTCTACATTATACAGCCAAAGGGTGCTTGAAGGGTTAGCCTTTGACATATCCCCACCTTGATATATCTACATTGTTTGTGTCAGTCTCATTGCAATGTAATTTCCTTTCAAGATCCTTGCCACACGAATTGTGTAATAGGAATTTTTTCAAGCCTATACTCCTAGTTTTGTATTTGTCAAAGTACCATCACCATGACATCCTCATGTTGACATGTCAGAGTTGTGACGTTGGCAGGTATCTGATTCTGTTCCCACATAGGAAGTGGACATGGATCTCTCCAGGTAATATAGGTCACAGATTTGAGCTGTATGAGACCTGTGCCAAGGCAGCTTGAACAGTGTTTGGGTGGAAGGTCTGAAGTGCACATTGTACTTGTTTATTGTGGTGAGGTGGGCCGATTGCATGATGTGTGTGATCGTGAGTCCATGAAATATGTTGTCTTCGGGTGCAAGCATGGCATTCACCATTCACATACGCTAAACACTCTTCTTGTATGACCTGTGTGTGTCTGCAGATGTGTTTCTTCATTGCAGGCCACAGTGCCTGCGCTGCAACATAGACATATGTTTGTTTCATACTACCAGATGCAAGGCCATTGATTTATGATAGGCCTGTGATCAGGGACTGTTGTACTGCCCTCTGTCTGTACCTTGTTTTATGTGATGTTGGATTACTTTGGTATGGTATATGATAAGGCTCAAGCTGGTGACACCATTCACTTTTCTGTTTGCCTATTCTACAGGACAATGTCTGACAAGGCCTTTCCTTCTGTGGTCAAAGGGGCTGTACCTCAGTGAATCTATCTTGACAGCCATTCTTAGCTCAGACAGTCCAGACATATAGACAGCCTATGTGCTGTACAGTGAAAGAAAATGTTTGGTGTGTCCACACACTTGTAGCAATGTGCTTGTGTGTGCTGTTGGTAATCCTTAGCAGGACACTGTACCTGTAACAATTCCCTCCTTGCATTAGCATTGTGTGTCTTCCTTATTTGCTTCACGTGGTCTTACATGTCTACCTAATAAAATGTGGAACACAAGCAAGGAGACATTGACTTTGTGATAGGTGGTTTTACTGAAAGATTGTGCTTTAAAATTGAATTGAAGAATGGTTGAAAAGAAGACTGAAGGGTTCAGTCATGGTGGATGCAGTAATTGAAGTAGATGCCACACAATTGTCAGTCCAAAGTCCTGTGTACTCCTTCCATAGGAAATGGAAGGTGGTTGAGGAACAGTTAACAGAATGAATATGTGGCACACAAATGAGGTTCTTTATGAAGAGATCACTTGCCGGCAGTGATAGGTGTCTTGCCATCCGTACCTCCTAGAGTCTTTACTGGATGTCCCTGCTTGCTCTGGGGGGGTGATCTGCTGCTACAGGGGCAGGGCCTCCCTTTCAGTGGCTGACACAACAAAGGCCAGGTTTTTCTGCGCCAAAGGAAGGGGTTGTTGACGGTTCCTGATTAGTGTGGTGTTAATGTCCCTCAACACCCCTGATAGGGAGGCCATGTCGGTATTGTTGTCCTCCCACTGTTCACGCATATTCCCATTGATGTAGCTCTGCATCTGCTTGATCTCCCAGAGTTCTGCGAATACCAAGCCCATCAGACCTTTGGACTCCTTATAGACCCCCAAGATGTGGCTAATGGGGTCCTGGCCAGGAGCTTCCCCAGTGGCCTCACCCCACTGGCACACAACATCCCTCCCACGTACCCTACCCACAAGGCACTGTGTCCTTGCCGCAGAGTGGGCCCTTCCACTGGTGCAGGAACATCGTTGTCCAAGGTGAGGTGCTACAACTCAGGATCATAGACTGGGGGGGCATAATATGGTTACCACTGTCCTAGTGACATACGGGTGGGGGGTGGAAATGGCTGCCTGTGATTTAGAGGCAACTGGGCTTGGAGGTGTTGATGTGGTCACAGTGAGCCTCACAGTTCGGACATGGCCAGGTTGTCCAGATGGGCCTGAACGGCCCTCCATGTCCAGACATTTAAGAGTGTCTTCTTCATTGTGGGCTTCAGCCATCAGGGTAGTGGCAGCTTCTTCTCTGGACTCTTAGTGGCCAGTGAAAGCTTGAGCTGTTGATGTGAAAGATACATTGTTACTTTTTGGATTGTGATATCTACCTCCAAAAGTTTACAGTGACATTTTGCAAAGCCCTTGTACATAGCTGAATTGCAGGTTATCCTATTGTGACAGTTACCTATGCTATTGATTGTTTTGAGCTGACAATTGTAAAGAATGTCCATTCTTTTAAGGTCATACAGCTTCTTAATTGAGCAGGTCATTAGCACTTAGGAGTGGGGCTGAAAATGACATCTTGCCACTAGTGCAGGCAAAACAGTGGCTGGGCAGGATGTGTCTTTGACCATTTTGAGGCCTAGTACATTTTTGTGCAGGAAGACCAAGGACTTTGTTATATATGTGATTGGAGTCATCATATGGTCACTGCAGTTTCAATGTGTCTGCTGCCAATATCATTCTGATGATGCATTTTGACGTCTTGGGGAGCGTTTATGTTGCACACTGGGTTAGCTGTCCTTCATGTCCTCAGTAGTTTCACCTTGGCTTAGCAATTCAGGATGGAGCTAGGTGGCCAGACACACCTCTGAGTTGAGCATGATCTGAATCTTGGCACCTTCCAGGTGAGTAAACTTCAAATGAGAGTTAGCAGGCAAGGGGTTTTGGACAATTGACCACTGTTCTGCTGTTTGGAATCACATGAACAGGGCCTCCTGGGAGTTGCAGTCAGATGACTCTCATTACTTCCCAAAACTTGACAATAGGTGTCCTCCCAGGTGTGTAAGCCTCATTTGAGAGTTTAATAAGAGATACATTGTGACAAGGGGACACTGGGCTGGTGATTGGATTTAGCAAAACAGGGAACATTGGGCTTTGCAGTCATGTCACTCCCTCTACTTCCCAACACTTGATAATTGGTAACCTCCCAAGTAAGTAAACTTCATTTGAGAGTTCAGTTACAGATGCATTGTTACAAGTGGACAATGGACTGGTGATTGAAGTTAGCAAAACAGGGCCCATTGGGCTCTGCAGTCATGTCACTCCCACTAATTCCCAACACTTGACAAATGTTATCCTCCCAGGTGAGTAAACTTCATTTGAGAGTTCACTAACCGATGCATTGAGGCAAGTGCACATTGGACTGGTGGTTGGAGTTACAGGGACAGTCCCTCCTGGGAGTTGCAGTCATGTTACTCCCTGTACTACACACAGTATACAAACGTTATCCTCCAAGCTGAGTACACTTCCCCTGCGAGTAACAAACAAGGGTATTTGCACAAGTAAACACCTGGCTTGTGTTTGGATTTGGAGAGACAGCCCCTGGCCTTGGAAGTCATGTCACCCCCTCTACATCATACACCTGAGAAATGTCATCTCCCCAGATGAATACACTTCAAGTGAGAGTTCCAAAACATGTTATTTGGAGAAGAGAACCCAGGACTGGTGGTTGGAGTGACAGTAAGTGAGCCTCCTGTGAGTTGGAATCATGTAACTCCCTGCACTATACACACTATATAAATATTTGGTCTCAGGTGAGTACACGTCAATAAAGAGTCGAGACACATGCGTCTTTGGAGAAGAGAACTCTGTGCTGGTGGTTGGAGCTACAGATACTGGCCCTGCTGGGATTTGCAGTAATTTCACTCTCTCTAGTACACTTACTATACAAATGTTATCGTCATTGGTGAGTATGCCATGATTGGGAGCAACCAAACAAGGGTATTTGGTGAAGGGAAAACAGGGCTGGATGAGTGGAGTGATAGTAACAGTGCCTCTTGGCTTTGGTAGTTATGTCAGTCCCTGTACTACACACACTATTCATTTGTTATCCTCCCAGGTGAGTATACTACATTTGGGAGTTAGACAAGTGGTTCTGGAGAAGGTGACACTGTGCTGGTGATTTGAGTGACCGTGAAAGTGGCTGCTGGGAGTTCTAGTCATGACAGTCTCTGTACTCTACACAATTGGCAAATGTAATCCTCCAGGTGGGTTCACATCAATTGAGAGTTGACAAACTTGGGTATTTGGTTATTTGGGGGAGGAAAACACTGGTCTGGTGTTTGGAGTTGCACAACAGTGCCTGGTGGGAGTTGTAGTCATGTAACTCCCTGTAATACACAATATACACAGAAGGTTTTCCCCCAGGTGATTCCACTTCAATTGTGAGATGCCAGACAGGACTCTTTGGACAGGTGAACACTGAGCTGGTGAGTTGAATGACAGTGAAGGTGGCAAAAGGTAAGCAGTGAGAATGCATGACATTATAATCTGGTGACATTTGGAGGGCCACCACCAGTCTTGTTGGCCTGCAGCTGGTGCCTGGAGGCCAAGGAACAGACCTTCTCCCTGAAGTCGATCCACCTCTTCCTCTCATCCTCCTTTGTCTGCAGAGTAGTGCCTACAGCATTGACTCTGTCGACTATCCTGTCCACATTTCGATTTTCCTACTGACAGGAGTGTGCTGGACTTGTACTAAAAAAAACTGGGGCTCTGCTCTTATGATTTCATCCACCATGCCATGATTCTTAACTCTTCATTTGAGAAACAGGGATTTTTTAAACGTGACATGGTGGACAAAAAAATATTTACTTAAAATTTAGAAGAGTGACTGTGACTTACTGAAGGGGGATAGTACAAAAGGGTGCGACAGGACAAAGTGTGTGCTGGATGTGAAAAGAGATGGGGAGAATAAAAGGGTGCCTAATATCTGTTTTGTGTACAAAGATCACTCTGTCTTTAGTGTTCTGTGTTCTAAATGCAAAGGGTTGTAGTGTATGAAGGGGTGTTTTACAATGTCCTTTACAGGTGTGTCCATTGTAGCAATGTGTGTCAGCTGTGTTGTTTTCAAATCCATCCAATGTGCAGTTGTGTATTACTTTGGTGACCGCCCACCACCGTGGTTCAGACCACCATAGGCTGACCAACATGGGTGCCCACCACAGCAATTTTGGGCTTGTAATACACTCACTGGGTGGTCGCTGTGCTGTTGGGGCTTGGGCTTGGACCACCTATTTCCAGGCCTCTGCACCGCTGCCGGTCTGCCTTTTTTGGTTGGCAGGCAGCAATCCTGCCTGCGTAATTCATAATAGGGCGGTCTGTAAGACAACCAAAATGGCGGTCTTTTCAGGACCGCCAACATGGGGAACTGGTGGTCTGACCACAAAACTCGTAATGAGGCCCTTAGTCACTTTGTAGCCATTATCTGTTCTGAAACCTTTATAGAGCTATTGTGACTAGAAATTATAAGCAAGCTGCTATAATTTCTACTGGTCCTTTATTGTCTAGTGATATTTGCATTTGCATTTCAGATGACATTTTTGTGCTTTGGTCTAATTAATTTTCTCTACATGAAATAATAAACTGTCACGTTAAAAAGGCTAGGTTTAGACATCCAATTTCAGAGTGCAAGTGACTTCTACTTTGCATTTTAAACAAAAGAAACAAGTCTCCTTTCTTGTATTTTCTCTTTTATGTATTCTTCAGTTTGTGTTCATACAGCCATAATATAAACATCTAGACAACACGTCAGACTTTATCAAGTCAAGCAAGTCATTCAAAGTCAATGTCCTTGTTTCAACTGAAAAGGGACAAAAACAGTCCCCACCAGACATATGTTCTTGTACTGGCTAATTCTGATTCTTCTTATATAGACATCCAGTATTATTGCCTCATATATATTTGATCTGTTTGTGAGAGTGGGTCTCTGCTCCAACCATTGTGCCCCAGTATGCACCCTAATAAATAATCAAAACTTTGTCCGTGTGTCAGCACTTCTTTGTGAATTTTGTGTCCCAAAATGTCACAATGCCTATTGCATAATCTTGTCAGATGACTGTTATTATGTTAGTAATTTGTAAGTCATATTGAGGACTGGTTTTCAGAATGTTAATTTGATCAAAGGATATTGGCCGAGAACACTTCTCTGGCTGTATGAATGGAAAGTGAGGAATAGAGAAAAGAGAAAAAAAAGCTGTGGGGCCTAGTCATAAATGTCATCTTGTTGTGCCTTTTTGTAGCACTACAATAATACTAGTAACGTACTACAAAATGCTACTCACAAGCATACGTGCTGAGGACCCACTTCCGCCTATCCTATCTTTTTCTGTGCTGAAAATGCTGCCCCACTTTGAGCCTCTGCACAAGTAAATACACATTTGAGTAGTATATGTAGGAAGGATAAGGGGAAGAAACTGTAAAATGTGGAGTATGTACTACCAAAGAGGAGGGGTTAAGTGTCGAGTAAAGATGGCCAAAGAAAAGGGAATAGGGAGGATTGTGCACCACCAACAAAACAGTAACCCCATTCCCATTCAGAAACCATACTGCAAAAATTTGTAAGCAAAAAACGATTGAAGTACTGGGTTTTTCAGAACCCTTCGGTGCCAGGGAACACACCCTAAGACTTCGAGTCCTTCCTGTTTCAGACTACAGAAACACAGAGGTGGTCATTCCGACCTAGGCGGGCGGCGGTTGCCGCCCGCCCGTCGGAAGCCGCCTGAATACCGCCCCGCGGTCAATGGACCGCGAGGGGTATTCTGACTTTCCCGCTGGGCCGGCGGGCGATCTGATTCAGATCGCCCGCCGGCCCAGCGGGAAAGCGCCTTCCACAAGGAAGACGGCTCGGAATCGAGCCGGCGGAGTGGAAGGCGTGCGACGGGTGCAGCAGCACCCGTCGCGCTTTTCAGTGTCTGCATCGCAGACAATGAAAAGCCTAGTTGGGCCCTGTTAGGGGGCCCCAAGACGCCCGTTCCCGCCGGCCAGGTTCTGGCGGTAAGAACCGCCAGAGCCAGGCTGGCGGGAAGGGGGTCGGAATCCCCATGGCGGCGCAGCATGCTGCGCCGCCAGGGAGGATTCCCCAGGGCAGCGGGAAACTGGCGGGAGACCGCCAGTTTTCCCTGTCTGACCGCGGCGTTAGCGCCGCGGTCAGAATGCCCTTAGGGGCACCGCCGGCCTGTCGGCGGTGCTCCCGAGCCCGTTGGCCCTGGCGGATTGTATCCGCCAGGGTCAGAATGAGGGCCAGAGTCTTCTTGGTGAAGTCAAAGATCTTGTTTATTGGCTGCAGCCAGCAACAGGTATCCTAGAAGTACAACACTGTGTATATTCTCAGGAGACTGCTCCCTTTGCAAAGCTAACCTTCTCTTTTTTACAAAATATTATGCTTTAGGCAAACATTCCTTATTTTACAGTTCACCATTCACATATTTTCACTACAAAGAAATAGCAGGGTTATGATGACAAGCCCATATTCCAGTTTGTCCAGCCCTCAATCAATCACCCGGCAAGGCTTAGTACTTTCATCAGATATCGACGGACCCCCAATATAAACGGGCACCTCCTCCTTGTAAAGCAAGTCATAAAGAAAGAAACAGGGACAGGTGTGTGTAAGATTAGGCATGGTTTGTGTGTGATGAAAGGTTTATGATGTGTTGTGCCTTGATACTAATCTCATTCGGCCACTGGGAAAGAAACTGGCCGAACAGGTTTGGCTTCAGGCAGTGGAGTCAGCTTGCCCAGGTCACAGAGGAGTCAGCAAAGGTGTACGTGTCCTTCAGACTCGTTTTCAGCATTAGACATTGGCCTATGTGAGGGCAATCACAAAATGGCTGTCGTTTAAATGGAACACGAGGGTTCAAGACGGAAACTCTGATATTCGGGTGATTTCGTTACCCGAATATGAATACAATGCTTGTGCATACTATTCTAATCATTCTCGGTATGCTGATACCAAAATCGTTGTGATACGACGATGTTTATAACACGGGTCCAGAATTTTCAGTACCACAGACCCTCCTTTTGCCCTTACATAGGCAATAACCTATACTCACGCTAATCTGAGTCCAGGTCTATATTCATAAAGTCGTTTATGTAGCATCATCCTATTACTTAGCTCGTCCCTTGATACAGGTTTCCTTACACACGATGTAGCACAGAGGCCACATATTGCAGGAGCACACTGTACACACAGACAGGACAGGAAAAGAATGGCTAAGATCATCCCAATGACTACCAGAGTCTTCCATCCCCAGGCGGATATCAGCTCCCAGAACCACCCCATCAATGACCAATCTCCTTTATCCACGTGAATAGACTCGGGGATCTTATGCAGTTTGGAAATGGCCTGGTAGACTGTCGGAGCGTTATCTGGGATGAAAACACAGCAACTTGATTGGATTACTTTACATACCCCACCTCGGTCTGCAAGTATGACGTCTAATGCGACCCTGTTCTGAAGAGTCATAAGGCGATCCGACTGGAGCTCAGCAGTCAAATTACCAAGGGCACCGGCGGTTTCAACTACAGTGGATTCAACCACCTTTGTCAATTGCCTTATGTTCCTGCTGTTAACCATAGGGCCCCAAAACGGCAGAAAACCCTTTACGAAATCTCCAAATTCTTGTCCTGTAGTGTCTTCTTTACTTATGACACCTCTAACTATCCTTGTCTTATGGTAATCTGCCGCGGCCGTGTAGGTGGGAGGTAACGGGAACGAAACAAAACATGTGCCTGAGAAGTCAGGAGGCAACCATGTATAGGCTCTATTATGGCAGATGAAATAGGTACCCTTAGCTGCTAAGAACGAAGGAGAAGTCTGAGACGCAAAAACATATGTTTCAGTGCAGATACTTTTCCCTAACTGAGCTCTGGGATTCTTGCCATTACCTTGCAGACATAGGTGACCCTGATGGGGTACAATCCAAATCGGGGAGGATCTCTTTGCTCGCTGGTTCCCACTCAGAGTAACTCAATATCCTGTTATGTTCCATCCAATATATGCTAGTGTCTCATCTCTCGGGATAGTCTCATAGGAAATATCTTCCCTAATCATATCTACTATACCCTTAGCTAGAGCACTATTCTTAGGATTATCTTTCACAGAACGTAGGGGGTTGGCTTCATACGCGTATATGAACACCGTTCTATATGCCCACACAGAACCATTATGGCTGAAAGGCAGGACCAGATAAGGGATACCTTTATCAGTAGTATGAGGCATAAGACCACACACCCAACAGTTAGTTGTGTTCACTACTAATTGGTGTTGGTGTAGAAGCTGAATGAATGAATTGTTGACAAATTCTAATCTTCTGGCAGACTCGTGTTCAGGCAGGGGGTGAAAAGAATGCGAGGAAACAGTAGAAGGAGGTATGGGCTGAGTAATGGGTGCAAATGTCACTTGAAAAAAGAATAAAACATATCCTATTAAAAACGTCATTACACTAAGCAACATGAAAATACATAATATCAAAAATCGTTTCTTTGTCATTATTATACCCATTCTGGCTTTAAAGTCCATCTGTCTGGCAGGTCTCTCATTCTTGAAAAACTCCATCCTCTCTAATTGCTGCTCGTGGTGGTAGGGTGTTCTATGCTAGGGAATACTTCTGTCAGTCCAGGGCAACTCCCTTAGACCGACCAGAACTGTCGACCTAACGTCTTCAGCTGCACTCCAAAGACTTGGGCAACCACGACCCTACAGCTGAACCCGGATGGTGGTTCGAAAAGAAAAAAAAAACAAAAATAAGAACGTTTCTCAGATGAGAGAGCTGCACTTTAAAAAAAAATAGCAAAGGAACGGGAAAAAAATGATTTGTCCTTAGTTCTTGGTCTCAAATTATAACGGCTTTTTCCAGGAACTGTCTGGTTCTGGAACAAGAGTTCAGGCTCTGTAGTGTTCAATCGAATTGACGGTGGCACAGCTTCTTGCAAATTATTGTCACTTTCTTGTTCAGAAATTGTTCCTTTTACACGTGCATCGCTAAATGGCAAAAAACGAGGCACAGTCTCAGTCTCAGAGTCAGCGATCCCCTCCTGGACCCACCAGTCGTACGGTAGAGGAAAAGGGACCTTCTTGCAGTGTACACCGTGGATCCAGTTCTTTTTCCCTTCCACTCTAACAGCTGATCTTATTGAGAAAAGGACGAGGTAGGGGCCGGTCCAACAGGGCTGGTCATTCTTTGTCCGCTGGAAGTTCTTGACCAGCACCCATGATCCAGGATCGATAAGATGTCCTGGAGCTTCAGAGACCTGAGGCAGAGTATCGTGAACCTGTTGGTGTAGAACACGCAATTTAGCCGTCAATTCATACAAATAATCAAGCAGTACAGGGTGTTCCATCTCACTGAATTTTGTTGGTCTTGGCACTCCCCATATGTTGGCCGGGCGGCCGAACACAATTTCATATGGACTAAGTCACACTCGCGAATGCACAGTCATTCTTGTTGATAGGAGTGCTAAAGGCAGAGCATCAGGCCATTTAAGACCAGAGCTCGCTTGTATCTTTGCCAACTTCAGTTTTAGTGTGCCATTATAGCACTCTACTAGTCCAGCTGATTGGGGGTGATTTGCAGCGTGGAATTTTTGCTGGATACCTAGCCCTTCACATACTTTTTTCATCACTCAACCCACAAATTCACTCCCATTATCACTCCAGACCATTCGCGGCATTCCAAACCTAGGGAAGAATTCTTTGGCAAGGGCTTTAGCTGTGGATAAGGCAGTGTTGTCTTTTAAGGGATATGCTTCTACCCATCTTGAAAAAGCACAAACAACAACGAGTACGTATTTCAGATTGTTGCACCTTTCCATGTGGATGAAATCTAGCTGCAAAACCTCGAACGAATACGTTGGAGGCGCAAAATGACCAGCTGGAGTTGGGGTTCCCCTACCAGGATGGTATTTCAGACACACCATGCAATTCTTGACCACATTCTCTGCACATTTAGGAATTCCAGCATTTTGCCATACTGGAGCCAACAACTTACAAATCCCTTTCACACTGATATGGGCCATTCAATGAGCCATTGTCACCACTGCAAGCACATACGCATCGGGTAACAACCATCGCTGATGTTCTGACAAGTCAACCCAACAACCATTTTCATCCAATTTACCCGTACTTTCTTTCCACACACTCAATTCTTTCTCTGAAGCTTCAGCTTGAATAGACTTCACACCCTCTATCGTATCTTCACATATTCCAACGTCACCAACCCATCTTGCGGGGCCTGCAAAATACATTCGATTCATCACATCTTTTGCTGTTTCTTTTGCGATTTCGTCAGCAAATGCATTGCCACGACCGACATCATCAGTAACCTTCTTGTGTGCACTGCATTTCACAATCGCAACTTGTAATGGCAAGGTCAGTGACTCAAAAAGCTCATTCACCAACTGACCATGCTGAATTTTAGTTCCATGCGAAGTCAGGAACCCACGTTCTTTCCACAATCGTCCAAAACTATGGGCCACACCAAACGCATACTGGCTGTCGGTATATATGGTCACTTTCATTCCTTTCGATAACGCACACGCTCTCGTAAGTGCAATCAGCTCTGATGCTTGAGCTGAATTATGTGGTATACGTGCAGCTTCAACAATCATATGCAAAGTTGTGACAGCATATGCTGCAGTCGTATCACCATTCGGAAGCTTGAAGCATGAACCATCCACCCATAAGGTACCATCACACTTTACAAGAGGAGTATCTTTAAGATCTACTCTCCCTTTCGTTTCTTCTTCTGTCCTAAGAAAACAATCATGTAGTTCAACATCATCTGTCTCTACTGAAATTGGCAATAACGTGGCTGGATTCAACGTATTGCACCTCTTTATGTGCACATGACTCGCTAACAGTGTCAACTCATAACCTGACAATCGAGCACTAGTTAAATGCTGTGTCTTGGTCCTGTTTAACAACGTGTCCACTGCATGTGGAACCATCACAATCAACATATTATTCATCACTAACCCAGCAGACTGTCGAATAGAAACAGCTGCTGCCGCTGTGGCTCTCAAGCAACTCGGCAATGCTTTAGCTACTGGATCCAAAGTCGACGAAAAATATGCACATGGGCGCTGCTTGTCTCCAAAAGACTGTGTCAGCACTGACAATGCACAACCCTCTTTCTCATGGACATACAGTGTAAAGGGCTTACTGTAGTCGGGGGTACCCAACACAGGAGCTGAACACAATGCATTACGCAATTCGGAAAAACTTTTCTGACAATCTTCAGACCACGGAACGGGGTTTGGTGTATCTTTATAGGTCAATGCTACCAAAGGTTTGGCCAGCAAAGAAAAATTCGGTATCCATTGTCTGCAGTATGATGTAATGCCCAAGAAAGCACGTACTTCTCTCTGTGTCCTTGGCACACTCAATTTTGCAATTGCCTGAATTCTTTCTGAGGTCAGTTTCCTTCCCTCCTTTGATAAGAGATGACCTAAGTAGGTCACTTCTTGTCAACAATATTGCAGTTTTGAAAGGGACACTTTGTGATGTAAATCAGACAAATGACGCAACAACAACAAGGTGACTTCTTTACAAATCTCTTCAGTATCTGTAGCGACTAGCAAATCATCAATGTACTGAATAAGGGTAGCGCCGTAAGGTAAAACAATTGCATCAATCTGTGTTTTTAAAGCCTGACTATATATTGATGGACTTTCACAGTAGCCTTGTGGAGCGTGTTTGAAGCGGAAACTTCGGCCTCCTAAACTGAATCCAAAAATATCCCTGCTCTCCTCTGCAATCGGGATGCTGAAGAAAGCATTCTTTAAGTCAATCACCGAGAACCAGGTGGCGGAAGCTGGAATCATAGTCAATATGGCAGTGATATCAGGAACAACTGGAAACTGTGGCACAACTATTTTATTTACCTCTCTAAGATCAATCACGAGCCTGTAAACAGGTGGCTTAGAGAGGTAAGTACGTTTCAAAACAGGCAGAACAGGACTATTACAAACTTTGCCTCTTGTCTCCTCAATTACATCTTTTTCAATTAAATCATAAATGATCGCTAGCAACGCCTTTTCACCTTCACTAGAGATCTTGCATTGTTGAATGCGTGGTAATTTAACATTGGCTTTCAATGTCACAACATAAGGCGGTATTTCCAACAGACCCACATCATTAGGACCAGTAGCCCAAATGGTATCAGGAAGAAACGACAATTCGGTCGGAAGTTTATCCTTCGACAAATACATTGGAGAGACCACTTTCCTACCCAGTGTAAGTTGTACTCCCGAAGGAGAACAATATAATGTTGCATACAATCTTTTCAACAAATCCAATCCTAACAAGTTTTCACCACAACCTGTCGTCAGAATAAGGGGTGCTTCCAATTCCCAAGGTCCAACAGAAAGGGACATAGGACTAGAAATCGGGTTCCTTACCGGGGCGCCAGAAAAACCTACTGAAACATTCATCTCGCCAGACAAAGGTGCGCCAGGGAGTTTTGAGTGCATAATAGAACTCTTTGTAGCACCAGTATCCAACAGAAAAGGCTCCGACACACCTGAGGTAATCACCTTAACATAAGGTCCATTCTGATCCACTGGAACTAAAAAAACTCCCTCTCTTCGTCTATGGCTGTCCTAGCAATTATTACCTTCCAAGTTCTCATCTTCTGCATAGTAGTCGTCAGCATAGTACTGAGCCATCCTACCAGACGCGTTATGTTGCTGGTCAAAACTATTCATTGAGTTTTGAGACGGAAAGGAACGCGTGTTCTGGGGGAAACTTCCACGTCCTCTACCTCTAGGAGCTTGTTGAACACCTCGACCTCTTGCGTCAGAAGCACCATTCGTATGCTGTAACAAAATAGGACAACTATACTTGAAATGACCCTCTTCTTTACAATATGAACACTGATTGGGACCTACAGGAACACGTGGTTGAGAAAACTCGAACCTTTGCGAGTTTCTCTGGAACTGTTGAGGTTGCTGATAGTTAATCTGACCACCACGTGGCGGATACGCCTGTTGTAAAATAACCTTTGTCTTTAATTCTTTAGTTTTCTTGTCTGCTCTATACTTCTCATCTTTACCCCTATTTTCGTAGTACTGTGCAGTAGCCAATATTTGTGCTGAAGAGGAAACGGCCCAAGAACTCTCTGAATCCTTCAATTTCTTACACAGCTCGGCAAGCAAATTGTGCACAAACTTGTCGACGAACAACCGTTGACCACCTTCTGTACTCATATCTTGACCACTGTGGTCGATAAACGTTTCCTCAAACCTGGTGAAGAAATCAGACACTGTTTCATCTTTCTTCTGCTTACACGCAGACAATTTATCCCAATTCACACGCATCGCAGGCATTAAAGTCTTCATGTAAGTAATGATCCTAGCAGGCAGTTCTGCTACCAAAGGCTCAGGCTTGGCACCACCAACTTGTCTATCATTTGCAGCACTAATATTAGCCCATGAGTCACCTAACTCTTGTGCATGATCTGTATGGCGAATCAATCCCCACAAAGGCTATGGAACAACATTCCCAAATAACATGTCTATGTCGGCTAAATTCATAATGCATGAGTCTGCAGTCTGATAATTCCTTATAATACCCTGCAGGGTTTTTATGGGGATCAGGCAATGTCTGCTTAAGGGATAAAACTTCAGCTCGCTTCCACAGAACATGTACCCAAACACGCTGAAAATGAGCTGGGACAGCATCAATGTGATTAGCATCATCAGCCTCAACAGCGTCCTTCCATACCGGAGGGACTTCTCTCATTGGGTACTGTTGCACCTTTTTTTTAACAGAGGAGTCATGTTGGAACAATGACTGAGAAGGATCCTTATTCCTAAAGGACAACAACGTTGCAACTGCTGTCTCAACATCGGGACCCACAATCGTGCCCTTTGCAAACTCAAACCGTACATGGCACAAATCAGGCGGATTTGTTTCCAAATCATTATCTTCCAATTCCTCACAAAGGAAAGCACACATTTTCTCAAAAACTTATCTTTGTTTTGGTGCTCCCCATTGACGGAAGACATCCATAACAGACTCTACATCGTATCTTAAAGGGTAAACAACCCATTTACGCGCCATACGGTCCAACATTTCTTTCTCTTGAGAATTAGGCAGTTCACTACGCGACTGCTTACGCTCCGAATCTGGGGTCACACCAGGCGACCCAAAGAGAGGAAATATAAGGCTGGCAACAGTATCTGTCACTCTGTGTCGGACAGAAGGAGAAGTTGATGAAAGAACAGGAGGAAAAACAGTGGGAGGCAAGGCAGACGCAGAAGCAGACGCAGAGGCAGTATCAGGAAGAACACCAGTAGAGGCAGTCGATGTAGTACATAAAGTCGTAGGAGGTACAGATGGAGCAGGTAGCGAAGTCGGCGGCCCTTGAAGGGGCTGCGCCATAGTAGTAGGAGCCAACTGAAAAGGAGTTGGCGGCTGTGGAAGAACCTGAGGCACAATAACCGGAGGTTGCACAGCTAAAGGTTGCGGAGGTGCTGTAGCATTCTGCGCATAAGGGGGTGGCGAACTCAACAAGTGTGACATTAAAGGATCTTTCTCAAGTTCTTTTGCTGAATCTTGCTGAAGAAGCGGAAGAACTGGATAACATTTATCGGTCACCAATTCACGTTGCCTGTGCAACTGCTCATTCATCTGTTCTTCTTCATCATCTTTAAACTGCATGGCAGCTTGCATTATCGAGATACCCTCTTCCCTCTTATTTCTCTTTACTAATTTAATTTCCTTCTGTTTGGCTTCCTTACGCCATAGGCGGAAAGAGTCAAACATCGCCGGCCGGGATTTCTTCTTAAAAAGTTTAACCTCCAGATTATTCAGAATCTCTGTGTCAAAACTACCATATTGGGGCCATTTTAAAACACCATCTTTCCTGGTGTATCGGATCCATACTTCATTATATGTGAGGGGGCCTATGCCATGTTTCACATATAGTTCATAGGTTGGAGTTCCAATCGGAGGAACCGGACACGAGTCCTCCAATCGGGAATCCCTATTATAACCAAGACAAAACAAATGTCCATATCTGCTAAGACCAGGCATCTTCGCTCTCTAGTCTAGCTTCAAACTTCAACGGATTATCGAATACGATACTCTCGTGAATACACGAATCCCTCGGCTTTGGTACTTGCAAGTTCCAAATCAAAGATCCCAAGGGGATACCAAACTAAGAACCAAACTAAGGACTGGGAGACGATCCACTTATACTTAACTGAGGTTTCGATGACGTCACCAGAAGACTCGTTTATCGTTTCGCTCTACCAAATCATCAAGGGTCCAAAACAGGGCGATAGTCAGGGCAGCAGTCCTTCGTAGCCGTCGGAAAGCGGGGAACCTCGCAGCAAAGACTTTCGGACCACGTCGACATACAGGGGTCGATGAAGTGGCGGCCTTCCTCCAGAATTTTCACACGAAGCTCCTCACGAACCTCTGGCTTGGACCGGTACCGCTGAAATCGCCCAACGTTGGGCGCCAACTGAAGTACTGGGTTTTTCAGAACCCAGCGGTGCCAGGGAACACACCCTAAGACTTCGAGTCCTTCCTGTTTCAGACTACAGAAACACAGAGTCTTCTTGGTGAAGTCAAAGATCTTGTTTATTGGCTGCAGCCAGAAACAGGTATCCTAGAAGTACAACACAGTGTATATTCTCAGGAGACTGCTCCCTTTGCAAAGCTAACCTTCTCTTTTATACAAAATATCATGCTTTAGGCAAACATTCCTTATTTTACAGTTGACCATTCACATATTTTCACTACAAAGAAATAGCAGGGTTATGATGACAAGCCCATATTCCAGTTTGTCCAGCCCTCAATCAATTACCCGGCAAGGCTTAGTACTTTCATCAGATATCGACGGACCCCCAATATAAACGGGCACCTCCTCCTTGTAAAGCAAGTCATAAAGAAAGAAACAGGGACAGGTGTGTGTAAGATTAAGCATAGTTTGTGTGTGATGAAAGGTTTATGATGTGTTGTGCCTTGATACTAATCTCATTCGGCCACTGGGAAAGAAACTGGCCGAACAGGTTTGGCTTCAGGCAGTGGAGTCAGCTTGCCCAGGTCACAGAGGAGTCAGCAAAGGTGTACGTGTCCTTCAGACTCGTTTTCAGCATTAGACATTGGCCTATGTGAGGGCAATCACAAAATGGCTGTCGTTTAAATGGAACACGAGGGTTCAAGACGGAAACTCTGATATTCGGGTGATTTCGTTACCCGAATATGAATACAATGCTTGTGCATACTATTCTAATCATTCTCGGTCTGCTGATACCAAAATCGTTGTGATACGACGATGTTTATAACACAGGTCCAGAATTTTCAGTACCACAGGATCCAAAAAAGAGCTAGAGTAAGTCCAGCACCACACTTGTCCATTCACAGACATTGCAAAACTATCCCCTAGACGAAAATAGAGGTAAACTCTTAAACTAAAATCTGTAAGAAACAATGTTAAATGAAATTATTTTAAACAGTTAAAAATATAAATTCATTAAATTTAGTGCTAAAATGTTCCTAAAAATAACATTTTAATTTTGCCAACCACATTTAATACAAAAACGAATGTATGATAAATGTTTTTTAAAATATATTATTTTTAAATAATAGTTTCAGATCCTTTTAATAATTAGCAATACAGATTACAAGTATTAATATTTTTACTGTAGATGTGAATTTCATTTCACTTTAAACTTTAGAAAAATAGTTATAATTTAATTTAATATGTTTATGATAATAAATAAATACATCTTAAATCTGCATTTTGTAAATTATGTTTTCAATCCTGCATCATTTTCCTATTTTGATCCACATTTTGGATAATTCTAAAATTAATTTGCGATAATATTCAACATAAACATATTTTTTCCTAATTCTTTTCAGGTTTAATAAACTTTCTTATTTTTCTCTTTATTCATCATAGTGAGATTACTAAACTTAAAAATAAATTAACAAAATATTTTTTGGTTAGGTTTAATACAAATTGTTTAAAATTGTGTATGAATTTTAATCAAATATTTAATCATTTTAAAACATTAAATTCAAATAAAATCATTTTTGCTTGAGATTTAGAATTTTAAAAATCCATTCTAAAGGTTAAACTTTATATTTATTCATTACATAATAATAACGATTATTTGAAGTCATTTATAGAATTAAGCTAAATCCATTTCATTATTTAATAAACAAAGTTACACTAACATTTAAATTTAAATTTAAAAAGCCTTGTTCAGATCTTTTACATAAAACTAATATCTAGTAGTAGTGCTTATGTTCTAGAAAATGCAATTTACAAAGATATTGTCATTATGTTTTAATTAACTATTTAATATTAAATTAAGTTAATAGTGCTAAATTGTTTTTTATTTTGTACAACATTTAAAATAAATACATGAAATGTATTTACTTCAATTATCTTAAACACATTTTATGTACTTTTTTTATAGCGGACAATGTTCATTAACAATGTCACTGTTACTTCTCAGCAGGTAAGCAAATTATCAGATAGTAGCAATAATTAAACCATCTTCAGCCAGTCAGGATGGATGACAAGCATTGGTAAAAACACAGAAACAAGGAAAAAAATAAGTGAAGGGATAAGAGAGTTTTGTTGGAGCCAGAGTTTCCCTTTCTCTCTCAACAAATGTTTTGAATAGTAACCAAACACTTTCAGATATGTGCATTCTTTTGGCTGCCACATTTTTACCCATCAAATTGATAGCTCAGACTGAGCCGTTTTTTTTAAGCGTTATGTTATGGATATTCTCACAGCTAATAAAAGATGTGTCAGTAGCCTTTCTTTTGGTGCTGCGGGTGGATGGTCTTTATCTTCCCTCGAGTCCCATAGTAGTAGTACCAATGGGTTAAGTGGCAATTTGACGGTGCTCTTCTTTCTGATCTACAATATTATCTCATCCCCAAAGGATCCAATGTACATGCATGACCACTACATATACCTCTATCTCGACATCTCCTTCAACATTGTTCAGAAATACCAATCATAGTATGTAATTTAACCAGTGTGAAGTACCACATATGTTTGTTGTATGCATTGGCTTTATGTTGCAAACACATTGATGGCTTGGCTGCTCCCGATCACATATGGATCAATTATCTGCCTTCCACAAATAACCAGGTGATCTGCTACCTTCAGCTACTAGAGTGTCATGTACTAGATGTCTTTCTTTTCGGAAGACTTAGATGAGGCAGAGCTACAAAGACGACTAACGAGGATGTTGCTATATCCATGTAATTTGTTTGGGTATTATATAATTGTGTTCATTGTAACAATATTTGATATGTGGTTCTATTTGTAAGATCCGCCTCCAACTCCATTATTTTAAATTTTTCTATGGGGGGTATTGCAGTACAAGTTATTTTCCATATGCAGTGCTGAACTTTATTCATGTTTGAGCTGAAGTATATTTATTACTGTTTTGGGTCCTTTTTGGTCAGTAGTAACTTTACACTTGTAAAGTTGGCTCCACATCTCTGTTTCAGGAGTTGGGACAAGGAAGTCTACACTTTGCGGTAAATTTACAAACAGAAATGGTAAACAGTCAAAAGAGGAAATTTACCACAGAGTGCAAGTGTGTATTTACATGTGTAGATTTACATATATGTAAATTTTCCTTTGTGAATAAATCCCTTTCATTTCTACTTTTATATAGGAATGTACATACTTTTGTTTTAGGAAATTGCGCACAATTCACTACAAAGTACATTAAATTATGTATAATGCAATGGTAGCAATTTGTGTCTCAACATGAATCTTTCATGATGGTGATTGACATGACTAGTACGAGTGACCTATTTTGACCAGGGTGTGGCATGCTTTACTGCAGTCTGCTTTTGCCTGTATGTTCTTACCAGAAGAACCAGAATAATCTTTCTACCTCCTATCATCTGCAGCATCCCTCAAGGCTTGTCTCTCAGCCACACTGTTTAACATATTCATGACCCTGTTGGCCTACACCATCATATCCCACAGAATGAACATCATATTCTACACAGATGTCACTCACCTGATAGTCTCAATATCAGAAGACCCCTCCACAACAAAGGCCAACTTCCGCAGGTGCATGAGGGGCATCACTGACTGAATGAAAAACACCTTTACATACAGACAAATGGAAAGTGCTGATTTTTGGGAATAACACCTCCACCTGGAACGACTCCTCATGGCCCCTAGAATGTGGACCAGCACCCACCCTGACAGATCACACACGCAACCTCTGCATCATCCTGGACAGCAAGCTCACCATACAAAAACAGATAAATGTAGTTTTGTACACCTGCTTCATCACTCTTCACATGCTGCGCAAGATGTTCAAATGGCTCCCCACGGACACCTGACGAACCGTCACCCAAGCCCTAGTCATCAGTTCAAGATGCGGATGCACACTGACAAAGCTCTTCACAAGCATGGACGAACACACATCAAATACCGTCTGAATATCTACCAACCCTCCAGACCCTCCGCTCCGCTTTCCTATCACTCATGAAATCCCCGCATCCGCCGGAGCAACAGTGGAGGTCGTTCCTTCTCTTACCTCATGGCAAAATCCCGGAACAACCTCCCCCTTTACTTGCTGACCTCAATCCCTCTTTTTGAATTCAGGTGAGGACTCAAGACCAAGCTGTTCGACTGAACTTCGAAGCTTGCTCTCAGTGCCTAGATACCTTTGCGGTTGATTAGCGGCGCTCTGTAAATCTGATATGATTTAATTTGATTTTCCCATGCATTCCTCACCAGCTTTACACATTTGCTTCCCATTTGTCCTATTTATATTATGTTAAAACTAACCAACAATACAAATTATTTTCAATATCTGTCCTGTTCTGCTACTTCAGTTCTTTTATTTCAGATGCAGTAACACTTGATATAGTGACTGCTGTTGTGTCACAACATTGACAAGCAAGTGTTGTACATAATGGTTGTACCTTTACAAAGGAAAGCCATTTCTTTCCAGTCTTCGCCGTCCCTCTCACAGGGATCTTAAACCTAAACCAGGATTTAGAATAGTTAATGATAGTCCCCATCCTCTCTCTCTATTCTTCATGTGAAATGAGAAAGACAGCTGCTTTCGTGCTGCCAACAGCCATTTCTACTATTAGTTGAGGGTCCATGTAGCTAGGAGCGCATGTTGGACATTAAGGGGGTCATTCCGATCCTGGCGGTCCAAGACCGCCAGGGCGGAGGGCAGCGGAAGCACCGCCAACAGGCTGGCTGTGCTTCCTGGGCTGTTCTGACCGCGGCGGTAAAGCCGCGGTCAGAAAAGGGGAACCGGTGGTTTCCCGCCGGTTTTCCTGCCGGTTTTCCCCTGGCCCAAGGAATCCTCCATGGCGGCGCTGCTTGCAGCGCCGCCATGGGGATTCCGACCCCCTTCCCGCCAGCCTGTTTCTGGCAGTTTTCACCGACAGAACCAGGATGGCGGGAACGAGTGTTGTGGGGCCCCTGGGGGCCCCTGCACTGCCCATGCCACTGGCATGGGCAGTGCAGGGGCCCCCTAACAGGGCCCCATACAGATTTTCACTGTCTGCTTTGCAGACAGTGAAAATCGCAACGGGTGCCACTGCACCCGTCGCACCCCTGCAACTCCGCCGGCTCCATTCGGAGCCGGCTTCCTCGTTGTAGGGGCTTTCCCGCTGGGCCGGCAGGCGGCCTTTTGGCGGTCGCCCGCCGGCCCAGCGGGAAAGTTGGAATGGCTGCCGCGGTCTTTTGACCGCGGGGCGGTCATTCGGCGGTAACCGCCGCGGTCAGAATGACCGCCTAAGTCCCATAGGCAGAGATGCTTGTTTTACACTCTTTGGGCCAGATGTAGCAAAATCCGAATTTGCGACTCTCAAATTGCGAGTCTGAGCGACTCGCAATTTGAGAGTCTCAAACCTGGATGCTGGATGGTGTCCCTGACACCACCTGCGAATCGGAAGGGGGTCGCAAAGACCCACCTCATTAATATTAATGAGGTGGGTCGCAATTTGTTAGTTAGTTATGTGCATCTAACACAAGGAGAATCACAAAACACACACTACAATGTGAATAAACTCAGCATATAGCACTGGCCATCAAAATCTGCATTTTGACTCTCCAATTCATGCCACACAGACTACACCTACAGGCATAAAAGTGGTCAATTTGGCACACATGGATACATTCTAGCCTGTGAGGGAGGAACCGATGGTGAACTACAGAGAAAACTGTGCACATGAAGTACTGGTCTTCTGGCGCACCATAGAGCTGTTCATGTAGGGGTAGTACCTCATCTACTAGCCTCTCCAGCTCCTCTGGAGAAAAGGCAGGGGCCCTATCACCTGCTGGACATGGCATGATTGCTTCCAGAGGTGGTAAGGCTTGGTAGTGGTGGTCTTGATGGCAGCAGTGTCAGGAGTCAAGCGAGTTAATCTGAAGGACATGGCAGACACATCTGCCACGTACACGGTTGTCACTGTCGGCAGACATAGCCATTGGCCTGTGAGTGCCACTGGCAACAACCTTAGGCTATGGCTGTATCTGCCGCGGCTGTACTTCCATCGCTGGTCGCACATGGTTCCTAATGACCAATGGATTAGGTCAGATATCTGCCATTTTAGAGGCCTGAAATGCGGTATTGGGTTTGACAAACTGTTACTCCTCCAATAATTTTGTTTTGAGCTCACAAACATGCTTATACTGTCTTGTAATGTAGGATTTACTACTCAAACACAATTGTAGAATGTTGCAGGGCACAGATGGCATTTTACAGTGGGGCACAGCCCACCCCTGTCAAAGGTCATTTTTGCCGTGAGGATATCCAGTTACATTTTTAGGGACATTTGTGATGCACATATTTGTGTTTGGTCCACATACATGATGTGGACACATGTGTGGCAAACCATAGGGGTCACATGTGACCCTTGTGATATTAGCAGCAGTGATGTATACTGTTTGCCATGTCAATCCCTTCCAAAATGACCTTTCACATGTTGTCATTGACATGCATCATGTATGTAGCTTGTGGCAAAGAACTAATTTCTTGTCATATATAAGTACACAGGGTGTGGGTACCGGTCTTCCACCCACTGCCAGGCCTTCATACCATGGAAGAACTACACATCATACTCCTATATTATCTTAATTGGCATACAAAAGTGGACTTCTATCATCAATTGGAGCCAGATCTGGTGACAGCTATTAGTAATCCAACCAGCACACCACCCATTGTACAAGTCATAACAGTATTGCACTTCCTAGCCACAGAGTCCTTCCAACGTATAGTGGCCTGTCAACTTGCATGTCCCAACCTATGTTCAGTCTGGTTTTGAAGGATGTCCTCTCAGCACTGTTGAAACACCTGGTCAACTACATCCAGTTTCCCCGACATGAGAATTTAGCCCATGTGAAGGCTGACTTTTATGGTTTTGCACACATCTCACATGTGGTGGGGTGATTGACGGCACACATTTTTGCTTGGTCCCACTGCATGCCAATGAACAAGTATAAAGCAGCAAAAAGAACTTCCATTCCATCAACATGCCAGTTGTATGTTTGGCATACATATCCAGTTTACAGTTCTGTGCCTGTTATCCAGGTTCAGTCCATGATTCGTTCATTATGCAGAAAAGCACTATCCCCAGCTGATGTCACGACTGTACCCAACGAGGGCCTGGCTGGTTGCTGGACCACATGTTTGTGTGTGTATAATGTCTGGTGCCACAATGCTGATGAGAGGGACTCATTCTTGCACATATGTCCCATTCCTTAACAGGAGGCTCTGCATATCAAAACTGTCCTTGGTTGTTGACACCACTAAGGAATCCAACTACGTCATGGGCTTCAATGAGGCCCATGGAATAGCAAGGCAGGTAGTGAAGTGGGCTTTTGAGATTTTGGAGGCCAGATTTAGGTGTCTCGACTGCACTGGTGGAGCCCTCATCTCTTCACCCAAAAAAGTGTGTCAGATCACTGTGGCATGCTGCATGCTCCACAACCTTGCCCAGCAGAGGAATATCCCATACATCCCAGAGTAGGGCGAGCCTGCAGTGCCACTGGGTAAAACTTCTGAAATGCCAAGTGAGGATAACAGAGGTGAAGAAGAAGGAGCTGACTTGCAGATAGTTCTCATCAATAGCTACTTTTCTTCATTGTAAATATGTCATGTGACGCAATGACTGTGACTGTACAAAAAACTGTAGTTGCCAGAATATGTGGAGTAGAGTGTTTTAGCAAAAACTGTGGAGCAAATGCTCTACATTATACAGCCAAAGGGTGCTTGAAGGGTTAGCCTTTGACATATCCCCACCTTGATATATCTACATTGTTTGTGTCCGTCTCATTGCAATGTAATTTCCTTTCAAGATCCTTGCCATACGAATTGTGTAACAGGAATATTTTCAAGCCTATACTCCTAGTTTTGTATTTGTCAAGGTACCATCACCATGACATCCTCATGTTGACATGTCAGAGTTGTGACATTGGCAGGTATATGATTCTGTTCCGACATAGGAAGTGGACATGGATATCTCCAGGTAATATAGGTCACAGATTTGAGCTGTATGAGACCTATGCCATGGCAGCTTAACAGTGTTTGGGTGGAAGGTCTGAAGTGCACATTGTACTTGTTTATTGTGGTGAGGTGGGCCGATTACATGATGTGTGTGATCTTGAGTCCATGAAATATGTTGTCATCGGTTGCAAGCATGGCATTCACCATTCACATGCGCTAAACACTCTTCTTGTATGACCTGTATGTGTCTGCAGATGTGTTTCTTCATTGCAGGCCACAGTGCCTGCGCTGCAACACAGACATATGTTTGTTTCATACTACCAGATGCAAGGCCATTGATTTATGATGGGCCTGTGATCAGGGACTGTTGTACTGCCCTCTGTCTGTACCTTGTTTTATGTGATGTTGGATTATTTTGGTATGGTATATGATAAGGCTCAAGCTGGTGACACCATTCACTTTTCTGTTTGCCTATTCTACAGGACAATGTCTGACAAGGCATTTCCTTCTGTGGTCAAAGGGGCTGTGCCTCAGTGTATCTATCTTGACAGCCATTCTTAGCTCAGACAGTCCAGACATATGGACAGCCTATGTGCTGTTCAGTGAAAGAAATTTTTTGGTGTGTCCACACACTTGTAGCAATGTGCTTGTGTGTGCTGTTGGTAATCCTTAGCGGGACACTGTACCTGTAACAATTCCCTCCTTGCATTAGCATCGTGTGTCTTCCTCATTTGCTTCACATGGTCTTACATGTCTACCTAATAAAATGTGGAACACAAGCAAGGAGACATTGACTTTGTGATAGGTGGTTTTACTGAAAAATTGTGTTTTAAAATTGAATTGAAGATGGTTGAAAAGAAGACTGAAGGTTTCAGTCATGGTGGATGAAGTAATTGAAGTAGATGCCACACATTTGTCAGTCCAAAGTCCTGTGTACTCCTTCAATAGGAAACGGAAGATGGTTGAGGAACAGTTAACAGAGTGAATATGTGGCACACAAATTAGGTTCTTTATGAAGAGATCACTTGCCGGCATTGATAGGTGTCTTGCCATCCGTACCTACTGGAGTCTTTACTGGATGTCCCCACTTGCTCTGGGGGGGGTGATCTGCTGCTACAGGGGCAGGGCCTCCCTTTCAGTGGCTGACACAACAAAGGGCCAGGTTTTTCTGCGCCAAAGGAAGGGGTTGTTGACGGTCCCTGATTAGTGTGGTGTTAATGTCCCTCAACACCCCTGATAGGGAGGCCATGTCGGTATTGTTGTCCTCCCACTGTTCACGCATATTCCCATTGATGTAGCTCTGCATCTGCTTGTAAGAGGCTGGACTGGCTTGTAGTGAGTACCAAGGGGTACTTGCACCTTGCACCAGGCCCAGTTATCCCTTATTAGTGTATAGGGTGTCTAGCAGCTTAGGCTGATAGATAATGGTAGCTTAGCAGAGCAGCTTAGGCTGAACTAGGAGACGTGTGAAGCTACTACAGTACCACTTAGTGTCATATGCACAATATCATAAGAAAACACAATACACAGTTATACTAAAAATAAAGGTACTTTATTTTTATGACAATATGCCAAAGTATCTTAGAGTGTACCCTCAGTGAGAGGATAGGAAATATACACAAGATATATATACACAATAGCAAAAATATGCAGTATAGTCTTAGAAAACAGTGCAAACAATGTATAGTTACAATAGGATGCAATGGGGAAACATAGGGATAGGGGCAACACAAACCATATACTCCAAAAGTGGAATGCGAACCACGAATGGACCCCAAACCTATGTGACCTTGTAGAGGGTCGCTGGGACTATTAGAAAATAGTGAGAGTTAGAAAAATAACCCTCCCCAAGACCCTGAAAAGTGAGTGCAAAGTGCACTAAAGTTCCCCTAAGGACAAAGAAGTCGTGTTAGAGGAATAATGCAGGAAAGACACAAACCAACAATGCAACAACTGTGGATTTCCAATCTAGGGTACCTGTGGAACAAGGGGACCAAGTCCAAAAGTCACAAGCAAGTCGGAGATGGGCAGATGCCCAGGAAATGCCAGCTGCGGGTGCAAAGAAGCTTCTACTGGACAGAAGAAGCTGAGGTTTCTGCAGGAACGAAAAGGGCTAGAGACTTTCCCTTTGGTGGACGGATCCCACTCGCCGTGGAGAGTTGTGCAGAAGTGTTTTCCCGCCAAAAGAATGCCAACAAGCCTTGCTAGCTTCAAATTGTGCGATTAACGTTTTTGGACGCTGCTGTGGCCCTGGAGGGACCAGGTGGTCGCAAATTTGGACCAGGAGAGAGAGGGGACGTCGAGCAAGACAAGGAGCCCTCTCAGCAGCAGGTAGCACCCGGAGAAGTGCCAGAAACAGGTACTACAAAGATGCGTGAAACGGTGCTCACCCGAAGTCGCACAAAGGAGTCCCACGTCGCCGGAGACCAACTTAGAACGTCGTGCAATGCAGGTTAGAGTGCCGTGGAACCAGGCTTGGCTGTGCACAAAGGATTTCCGCCGGAAGTGCACAGGGGCCGGAGTAGCTGCAAAAGTCGTGGTTCCCAGCAATGCAGCCCAGCGAGGTGAGGCAAGGACTTACCTCCACCAAACTTGGACTGAAGAGTCACTGGACTGTGGGGGTCACTTGGACAGAGTCGCTGGATTCGAGGGACCTCGCTCGTCGTGCTGACAGGAGACCCAAGGGACCGGTAATGCAGCTTTTTGGTGCCTGCGGTTGCAGGGGGAAGATTCCGTCGACCCACGGGAGATTTCTTCGGAGCTTCTGGTGCAGAGAGGAGGCAGACTACCCCCACAGCATGCACAAGCAGGAAAACAGTCGAGAAGGCGGCAGGATCAGCGTTACAGAGTTGCAGTAGTCGTCTTTGCTACTATGTTGCAGTTTTGCAGGCTTCCAGCGCGGTCAGAAGTCGATTCCTTGGCAGAAGGTGAAGAGAGAGATGCAGAGGAACTCGGCTGAGCTCTTGCATTCGTTATCTAAAGTTTCCCCAGAGACAGAGACCCTAAATAGCCAGAAAAGAGGGTTTGGCTACCTAGGAGAGAGGATAGGCTAGCAACACCTGTAGGAGCCTATCACAAGGAGTCTCTGACGTCACCTGGTGGCACTGGCCACTCAGAGCAGTCCAGTGTGCCAGCAGCACCTCTGTTTCCAAGATGGCAGAGGTCTGGAGCACACTGGAGGAGCTCTGGACACCTCCCAGGGGAGGTGCAGGTCAGGGGAGTGGTCACTCCCCTTTCCTTTGTCCAGTTTCGCGCCAGAGCAGGGCTAAGGGGTCCCCTGAACCGGTGTAGACTGGCTTATGCAGAATTGGGCACATCTGTGCCCAACAAAGCATTTCCAGAGGCTGGGGGAGGCTACTCCTCCCCTGCCTTCACACCATTTTCCAAAGGGAGAGGGTGTCACACCCTCTCTCAGAGGAAGTTCTTTGTTCTGCCATCCTGGGCCAGGCCTGGCTGGACCCCAGGAGGGCAGATGCCTGTCTGAGGGGTTGGCAGCAGCAGCAGCTGCAGTGAAACCCCAGGAAGGGCAGTTTGGCAGTACCAGGGTCTGTGCTACAGACCACTGGGATCATGGGATTGTGCCAACTATGCCAGGATGGCAAAGAGGGGGCAATTCCATGATCATAGACATGTTACATGACCATATTCGGAGTTACCATTGTGAAGCTACATATAGGTAGTGACCTATATGTAGTGCACGCGTGTAATGGTGTCCCCGCACTCACAAAGTTCAGGGAATTGGCTCTGAACAATGTGGGGGCACCTTGGCTAGTGCCAGGGTGCCCTCACACTAAGTAACTTTGCACCTAACCTTTACCAGGTAAAGGTTAGACATATAGGTGACTTATAAGTTACTTAAGTGCAGTGTAAAATGGCTGTGAAATAACGTGGACGTTATTTCACTCAGGCTGCAGTGGCAGGCCTGTGTAAGAATTGTCAGAGCTCCCTATGGGTGGCAAAAGAAATGCTGCAGCCCATAGGGATCTCCTGGAACCCCAATACCCTGGGTACCTCAGTACCATATACTAGGGAATTATAAGGGTGTTCCAGTAAGCCAATGTAAATTGGTAAAAATGGTCACTAGCCTGTTAGTGACAATTTGGAAAGAAATGAGAGAGCATAACCAATGAGGTTCTGATTAGCAGAGCCTCAGTGAGACAGTTAGTCACTACACAGGTAACACATTCAGGCACACTTATGAGCACTGGGGCCCTGGGTTACCAGGGTCCCAGTGACACATACAACTAAAACAACATATATACAGTGAAAAATGGGGGTAACATGCCAGGCAAGATGGTACTTTCCTACACAACCCCCCCCCCCAAACGAAGGACAATAAGACTAGCCATGACCTGATGAGTCTTCATTGTCTAAGTGGAAATATCTGGAGAGTCCATCTGCATTGGAGTGGCTACTCCCAGGTCTATGTTCCACTGTATAGTCCATTCCCTGTAGGGATATGGACCACCTCAACAATTTAGGATTTTCACCTTTCATTTGTTTTAGCCAAAGTAGAGGTTTGTGGTCTGTCTGAACAATGAAGTGAGTGCCAAACAGGTATGGCCTCAACTTCTTCAGAGCCCAGACCACAGCAAAGGCCTCCCTCTCAATGGCAGACCAACGCTTTTCTCTAGGGGTCAACCTCCTACTAATAAAAGCAACAGGTTGATCCTGGCCCTCAGAATTAAGTTGTGATAGGACTGCCCCTACTCCTAATTCAGATGCATCAGTTTGGACATAGAATTTTTTAGAGTAACAAGGGCTTTTCAGGACAGGTGCAGAGCACATGGCCTGCTTCAGCTCCTCAAAAGCTTTCTGACAGTTTGCTGTCCATAATACCTTTTTAGGCATTTTTTTGGAAGTGAGGTCATTAAGAGGGGCTGCAATGGAGCCATAGTTCTTAATGAACCTCCTGTAATACCCAGTGAGGCCTAGGAAGGCTCTTACCTGAGTCTGTGTAGTAGGGGGAACCCAATCAATAATTGTTTGGATTTTCCCCTGTAGTGGTGCAATCTGTTCCCCACCAACAAGGTGTCCCAGATAAACCACCTTACCCTGCCCTATCTGGCACTTTGAAGCCTTGATAGTGAGGCCTGCCTTTTGCAGGGCCTCCAAAACTTTCCTTAGGTGGACCAGGTGATCATCCCAGCTGGAGCTAAAGACAGCTATATCGTCCAAATATGCTGCACTGAAAGCTTTCAGCCCTTGCAGGACTGTGTTCACCAACCTCTGAAAAGTGGCAGGTGCATTTTTCAAACCAAAAGGCATTACAGTAAACTGGTAATGTCCTCCAATGGTAGAAAATGCAGTCTTAGGTTTAGCATCTTCTGACAATTTGATCTGCCAATACCCTGCAGTCAAGTCAAAAGTGCTTAGATACTTGGCAGATGCCAGTGTATCTAGGAGCTCATCTGCCCTGGGTATAGGGTGAGCATCAGTTTTGGTTACCAAGTTGAGACCTCTATAGTCTACACAAAACCGCATTTCCTTCTTTCCATCTTTGGAATGGGGTTTTGGTACCAGTACCACAGGAGAAGCCCATAGACTGTCAGAGTGCTCAACCACTCCTAGTTCTCACATTTTCTGGACCTCTTGCTTTATGCAGTCCCTGACATGGTCAGGCTGCCTATAGATCTTACTTTTGACAGGTAAACTGTCTCCAGTATCTATAGTGTGCTCACACCAAGAAGTGGTACCTGGCACAGTAGAGAAGAGTTCAGAGAATTGATCTAGGAGATTTATGCAATTGTCTTTCTGCTCAGCAGTAAGACAATCAGCCAAAACTACACCTTCCACAAGAGCATCTTGTTCTGTGGAAGAGAAGAGATCAGGTAGAGGATCACTGTCTTCTTCCTGTCCCTCATCAGTTGCCATGAGCAGGGTGAGATCAGCCCTGTCATAGTAGGGTTTCAGGCGGTTGACATGGAGCACCCTAAGGGGACTCCTGGCAGTGCCTAAGTCAACTAAATAGGTGACTTCTCCCTTCTTTTCAACAATTGTGTGGGGTCCACTCCATTTATCTTGGAGTGCTCTTGGGGCCACAGGCTCCAAGACCCACACTTTCTGCCCTGGTTGGTACTGAACCAAAACAGCCTTCTGATCATGCCATTGCTTCTGGAGCTCTTGGCTGGCCTGAAGGTTTTTACTGGCCTTTTTCATGTACTCAGCCATTCTTGATCTGAGGCCAAGTACATAATCCACAATGTCCTGCTTAGGAGCTTTTAAAGGTTGTTCCCAACCCTCCTTTACAAGTGTGAGTGGACCCCTAACAGGGTGTCCAAAAAGAAGTTCAAAGGGGCTGAAGCCCACTCCTTTCTGGGGTACCTCCCTGTAGGCAAAAAGGAGGCATGGTAGAAGGATATCCCATCTCCTGCGGAGTTTTTCAGGGAGACCCATAATCATGCCTTTGAGAGTTTTATTAAATCTCTCCACCAGTCCATTTGTTTGTGGATGATAGGGTGTTGTGAACTTGTACGTTACACCACACTCCTTCCACATGGCCTTTAAGTATGCAGACATGAAATTGCTTCCCCTGTCTGATACCACTTCCTTTGGGAAGCCCACCCTGGAAAATATTCCTAGGAGGGCCTTTGCCACTGCAGGTGCTGTAGTGGTCCTTAAAGGAATAGCTTCAGGATATCTTGTGGCATGGTCCACTACCACCAAGATAAACCTATTGCCTGAAGCAGTAGGAGGGTCAAGGGGGCCAACTATGTCAACCCCTACCCTTTCAAAGGGAACCCCAACCACAGGCAGTGGGATAAGGGGTGCCTTTGGGGTGCCACCTGTCTTGCCACTGGCTTGACAGGTTTCACAGGACTTACAAAATTCCTTTGTGTCCTCAGACATTCTAGGCCAATGAAACAGGGGAACAAGCCTGTCCCAAGTTTTCATTTGTCCTAGATGCCCAGCTAAGGGAATGTCATGTGCCAGTGTTAGGAGGAACTTTCTGTACTCCTGAGGAATCACTAATCTCCTGGCAGCTCCAGGTTTAGGATCCCTATGCTCAGTGTACAAGAGGTTGTCCTCCCAGTAAACTCTGTGAGAGTCACTGACATCCCCATTAGCCTGTTTGACAGCTTGCTGTCTGAGACCCTCTAATGTGGGACAGGTTTGCTGTGCCACACTCAGCTCCTCCCTGGCAGCCCCCCCTTCACCCAAAAGCTCAGCAGTGTCTGCTTCCAACTCCTCTGGTGTAGGTTCTGCACAGGGAGGGAATTCTTCTTCCTCAGAAGTTGAATCCACTGTAGAGGGAGGGATAGTAGGAAGTGGTTTGCTTCTACTAGCCCTAGCTTTAGGGAGCACTTGGTCCATTGTTCCAGGATCCAAGCTTCCCTGTCCTTTTTGCTTTTTGGCCTGAGCCCTTGTCAAAGCAAAAATATGCCCTGGGATGCCCAGCATTGCTGCATGGGCCTCCAACTCCACATCTGACCAAGCTGATGTCTCCAAATCATTCCCTAATAGACAGTCTACAGGTAAATCTGAAGCTACCACAACTTTCTTTGGACCAGTAACCCCCCCCAGTTGAGATTAACAACAGCCATGGGGTGGCTAAGTGTGTTGTTGTGAGCATCGGTTACTTGGTACTGGTGACCAAGTAGGTGTTGTTCAGGGTGGACCAGTTTCTCTATGACCATAGTCACACTGGCACCAGTGTCCCTGTAGGCCTGAACCTCAACACCATTTATTAGGGGTAGCTGCTTGTACTTATCCATATTAAGGGGACAAGCAACTAAGGTGGCTAAATCAATAGCCCCCTCAGAGACTAACACAGCCTCTGTGGCCTCCCTAACAAGGCCAACCCCAACTAAGTTACCAATAGTGAGCCCAGCTACTCCCTTGGATTGGCTATTAGTAGGTTTGCTCCCACCACCACTGCTATTAGTAGGGACACTAGGGGTAGCAGTAGGGGTTGTAGTGGTAGGAGCATTGGTGATTTTCTTTGGACAACTGGGATCTGTTGTCCAATGGCCTTTTATTTTACATAAATAGCACCATGGTTTCTTTTCCTTGTTCTGATTAAAAGAGGATTTGGGCCCACCACCCCCACCAGAGTGTTTTTGTGGGCCTGATGAAGACTCATTTTTAGATTTGTCCCCACCCTTGTCAGAAGACTTACCATCCTTCTTTTTGTTGCCATCTTTGTCACCCCCTGTATGAACTTTTCTGTTCACCCTTGTTCTGACCCATTTGTCTGCCTTCTTTCCCAATTCTTGGGGAGAGGTCAGATCAGAGTCCACCAAGTACTGGTGCAACAAATCAGACACACAATTATTAAGAATATGCTCTCTCAGGATCAAGTTATACAGGCTGTCATAATCAGTAACTTTACTGCCATGTAACCACCCCTCCAAGGCCTTCACTGAATGGTCAATGAAATCAACCCAGTCTTGTGAAGACTCCTTTTTGGTCTCTCTGAACTTTATCCTGTACTGTTCAGTGGTTAAGCCATAACCATCCAGGAGTGCATTCTTAAGAACTTGGAAATTATTAGCATCATTTTCTTTCACAGTAAGGAGCCTATCCCTACCTTTTCCACTAAATGATAGCCATAGGATAGCAGCCCACTGCCTTTGAGGGACATCCTGTACAACACAGGCCCTCTCAAGTGCAGCAAACCACTTGTTAATGTCACCCCCCTCCTTATAAGGGGGAACTATCTTATGCAGATTCCTGGAATCATGCTCTTTTGCAGGATTACTATGGGGAATACTGCTGCTGCCACCATGGGTATCTAAACCCAACTTCTGTCTTTCTTTCTCTAGTTCAAAAGACTGTCTATCCAAATCCAGCTGTTGCTTTTTAAGCTTCAGCCTGGTTTGTTCCACTCTCAACTTATTGAGTTCCCTCTCTAACATTCTGTCATCAGGGTTGGTGGGAGGGACATTCTTAGACACAGAAGAATGAACAGAAGGAGACCTGTCCCTTACAGAAGCCACCCTAACAGCTTGGCTAACAGAAACATCACTACCAGTATGGTGAGAATAAATGCTTTTGCTATGATGTAAGACAACACTATTTGTATGGTGAGGCTCTCCATCATTACCAACTATGCTAGACTGTCTAGTAATGGGCAGGCTAGGAAGTTTCTTTCCTGAATCTTTTCCTGGGGGAGTCCCTGGATCAGATTGGGAACCATTTGCTACTTTTTCAACAGATGTGGCCCCTATGGCCTTATCTTGTTCTCTAAGCATGTTAAGCAATAATTCCAAAGAAGGATTCTTCCCTACACTCAAACCTCTCTCTATGCAGAGACTCCTTGCTCCTTTCCAGCTAAGGTGATCATATGCAAGTTTGGACAGATCAACATTTTGGCCTGTGCCAGACATTTTTAGAGAGAGTTAAAGTGATAGAAAAAGAGAAAAAAGTTTTCAGAACTTTTTAGAAAGACAGAAAAAAAACTTTTTAAACTTTTAAGAACTTTTTGAAAGTTTAGAAGTACTTTTCAGCACTTAGAAAAGAGTGAAAAGAGGAAATGCAAAACGTTTTGGCTATGTGTATATACACTGACCTTGTTTTGTATATTTTTCTCTTATGAAAAGTACAATGACAAGAGTGGTAAGTAGTCTCAAAGCACTTATCCCACCGCTGCACAACCAATGTAGGAGGCTGGACTGGCTTGTAGTGAGTACCAAGGGGTACTTGCACCTTGCACCAGGCCCAGTTATCCCTTATTAGTGTATAGGGTGTCTAGCAGCTTAGGCTGATAGATAATGGTAGCTTAGCAGAGCAGCTTAGGCTGAACTAGGAGACGTGTGAAGCTACTACAGTACCACTTAGTGTCATATGCACAATATCATAAGAAAACACAATACACAGTTATACTAAAAATAAAGGTACTTTATTTTTATGACAATATGCCAAAGTATCTTAGAGTGTACCCTCAGTGAGAGGATAGGAAATATACACAAGATATATATACACAATAGCAAAAATATGCAGTATAGTCTTAGAAAACAGTGCAAACAATGTATAGTTACAATAGGATGCAATGGGGAAACATAGGGATGGGGCAACACAAACCATATACTCCAAAAGTGGAATGCGAACCACGAATGGACCCCAAACCTATGTGACCTTGTAGAGGGTCGCTGGGACTATTAGAAAATAGTGAGAGTTAGAAAAATAACCCTCCCCAAGACCCTGAAAAGTGAGTGCAAAGTGCACTAAAGTTCCCCTAAGGACAAAGAAGTCGTGTTAGAGGAATAATGCAGGAAAGACACAAACCAACAATGCAACAACTGTGGATTTCCAATCTAGGGTACCTGTGGAACAAGGGGACCAAGTCCAAAAGTCACAAGCAAGTCGGAGATGGGCAGATGCCCAAGAAATGCCAGCTGCGGGTGCAAAGAAGCTTCTACTGGACAGAAGAAGCTGAGGTTTCTGCAGGAACGAAAAGGGCTAGAGACTTCCCCTTTCGTGGACGGATCCCTCTTGCCGTTTAGAGTCGTACAGAAGTATTTTCCCGCCGAAAGAACGCCAACAAGCCTTGCTAGCTGCAAATCGTGCCGTTAGCGTTTTTGGACACTGCTGTGGCCCTGGAGGGACCAGGTGGTCGCAAATTTAGACCAGGAGAGAGAGGGGATGTCGAGCAAGACAAGGAGCCCTCTCAGCAGCAGGTAGCACCCGGAGAAGTGCCAGAAACAGGCACTACGAGGATGTGTGAAATGGTGCTCACCCGAAGTCGCACAAAGGAGTCCCATGTCGCCGGAGACCAACTTAGAACGTCGTGCAATGCAGGTTAGAGTGCCGTGGACCCAGGCGTGGCTGTGCACAAAGGATTTCTGCCGGAAGTGCACAGGGGCCGGAGTAGCTGCAAAAGTCGCAGTTCCCAGCAATGCAGCCCAGCGAGGTGAGGCAAGGACTTACCTCCACCAAACTTGGACTGAAGAGTCACTGGACTGTGGGGGTCACTTGGACAGAGTCGCTGGATTCAAGGGACCTCGCTCGTCGTGCTGAGAGGAGACCCAAGGGACCGGTAATGCAGCTTTTTGGTGCCTGCGGTTGCAGGGGGAAGATTCCGTCGACCCACGGGAGATTTCTTCGGAGCTTCTGGTGCAGAGAGGAGGCAGACTACCCCCACAGCATGCACAAGCAGGAAAACAGTCGAGAAGGCGGCAGGATCAGCGTTACAGAGTTGCAGTAGTCGTCTTTGCTACTATGTTGCAGTTTTGCAGGCTTCCAGCGCGGTCAGCAGTCGATTCCTTGGCAGAAGGTGAAGAGAGAGATGCAGAGGAACTCGGCTGAGCTCTTGCATTCGTTATCTAAAGTTTCCCCAGAGACAGACCCTAAATAGCCAGAAAAGAGGGTTTGGCTACCTAGGAGAGAGGATAGGCTAGCAACACCTGAAGGAGCCTATCACAAGGAGTCTCTGACGTCACCTGGTGGCACTGGCCACTCAGAGCAGTCCAGTGTGCCAGCAGCACCTCTGTTTCCAAGATGGCAGAGGTCTGGAGCACACTGGAGGAGCTCTGGACACCTCCCAGGGGAGGTGCAGGTCAGGGGAGTGGTCACTCCCCTTTCCTTTGTCCAGTTTCGCGCCAGAGCAGGGCTAAGGGGTCCCCTGAACCGGTGTAGACTGGCTTATGCAGAATTGGGCACCTCTGTGCCCAACAAAGCATTTCCAGAGGCTGGGGGAGGCTACTCCTCCCCTGCCTTCACACCATTTTCCAAAGGGAGAGGGTGTCACACCCTCTCTCAGAGGAAGTTCTTTGTTCTGCCATCCTGGGCCAGGCCTGGCTGGACCCCAGGAGGGCAGATGCCTGTCTGAGGGGTTGGCAGCAGCAGCAGCTGCAGTGAAACCCCAGGAAGGGCAGTTTGGCAGTACCAGGGTCTGTGCTACAGACCACTGGGATCATGGGATTGTGCCAACTATGCCAGGATGGCATAGAGGGGGCAATTCCATGATCATAGACATGTTACATGGCCATATTCGGAGTTACCATTGTGAAGCTACATATAGGTAGTGACCTATATGTAGTGCACGCGTGTAATGGTGTCCCCGCACTCACAAAGTTCAGGGAATTGGCTCTGAACAATGTGGGGGCACCTTGGCTAGTGCCAGGGTGCCCTCACACTAAGTAACTTTGCACCTAACCTTTACCAGGTAAAGGTTAGACATATAGGTGACTTATAAGTTACTTAAGTGCAGTGTAAAATGGCTGTGAAATAACGTGGACGTTATTTCACTCAGGCTGCAGTGGCAGGCCTGTGTAAGAATTGTCAGAGCTCCCTATGGGTGGCAAAAGAAATGCTGCAGCCCATAGGGATCTCCTGGAACCCCAATACCCTGGGTACCTCAGTACCATATACTAGGGAATTATAAGGGTGTTCCAGTAAGCCAATGTAAATTGGTAAAAATGGTCACTAGCCTGTTAGTGACAATTTGGAAAGAAATGAGAGAGCATAACCACTGAGGTTCTGATTAGCACAGCCTCAGTGAGACAGTTAGTCACTACACAGGTAACACATTCAGGCACACTTATGAGCACTGGGGCCCTGGGTTACCAGGGCCCCAGTGACACATACAACTAAAACAACATATATACAGTGAAAAATGGGGGTAACATGCCAGGCAAGATGGTACTTTCCCACACTGCTTGATCTCACAGAGTTCTGCGAATACCAAGCCCATCAGACCTTTGGACTCCTTATCGACCCACAAGATGTGGCAAATGGGGTCCTGGCCAGGAGCTTCCCCGGTGGCCTCACCCCACTGGCACACAACATCCCTCCCACGTACCCTACCCACAAGGCACTTTGTCCTTGCCGCAGAGTGGGTCCTTCCACTGGTGCAGGACCATCATTGTCCAAGGTGAGGTGCTACAACTCAGGATCATAGACTGGGGGGCATAATATGGTTACCACTGTCCTAGGGACACAGGGTGGGGGGGGCAATGGCTGCCTGTGATTTAGAGGCAACTGGGCTGGGAGGTGTTGATGTGGTCACAGTGAGACTCACAGTTCGGACATGGCCAGGTTGTCCAGATGGGCCTGAACGGCCCTCCATGTCCAGACATTTAAGAGTGTCTTCTTCATTGTGGGCTTCAGCCATCAGGGTAGTGGCAGTTTCTTCTCTGGACTCTTTGTGGCCAGTGAAAGCTTGAGCTGTTGATGTGAAAGATACATTGTTACTTTTTGGATTGTGATATCTTCCTCCAAAAGTTTACAGTGACATTTTGCAAAGCCCTTGTACATAGCTGAATTGCAGGTTATCCTATTGTGACAGGTACCTATGCTATTGATTGTTTTGACCTGACAATTGTTTAGAATGTCCATTCTTTTAAGGTCATACAGCTTCTGAATTGAGCAGGTCATTAGCACTTAGGAGTGGGGATGAAAATGACATCTTGTCACTAGTGCAAGCAAAACAGTGGCTGGGCAGGATGTGGCTTTGACCAATTTTGAGGCCTAGTACATTTTTGTGCAGGAAGACCCAGGACTTTGTTATATATGTGATTGGAGTCATCATATGGTCACTGCAATTTCAATGTGTCTGCTGCCAATATCATTCTGATGATGCATTTTGACGCCTTGACGAGCGTTTATGTTGCACACTGGGTTAGATGTCCTTCATGTCCTCAGTAGTTTCACCTTGGCTTAGCAATTCAAGATGGAGCTAGGTGGCCAGACACACCTCTGAGTTGAGCATGATCTGAATCTTGACACCTTCCAGGTGAGTAAACTTCAAATGAGAGTTAGCAGGCAAGGGTTTTTGGACAAGTGACCACTGTTCTGCTGTTTGGAATTACATGAACAGGGCCTCCTGGGAGTTGCAGTCAGATTACTCTCATTACTTCCCAAAACTTGACAATAGGTGTCCTCCCAGGTGTGTAAGCCTCATTTGAGAGTTTAATAAGAGATACATTGTGACAAGGGGACACTGGGCTGGTGATTGGATTTAGCAAAACAGGGAACATTGTGCTTTGCAGTCTTGTCACTCCCTCTACTTCCCAACACTTGATAATTGGTAACCTCCCAAGTAAGTAAACTTCATTTGAGAGTTCAGTTACAGATGCATTGTTACAAGTGGACAATGGACTGGTGATTGAAGTTAGCAAAACAGGGCCCATTGGGCTCTGCAGTCATGTCACTCCCACTAATTCCCAACACTTGACAAATGTTATCCTCCCAGGTGAGTAAATTTCATTTGAGAGTTCACTAATCGATGCATTGAGCCAAGTGCACATTGGACTGCTGGTTGGAGTTACAGGGATAGTCCCTCCTGGGAGTTGCAGTCATGTTACTCCCTGTACTACACACAGTATACAAAAGTTATCCTCCAAGCTGAGTACACTTCCACTGCGAGTAACAAACAAGGGTATTTGCACAAGTAAACACCTGGCTTGTGTTTGGAGTTGGAGAAGCAGCCCCTGGCCTTGGAAGTCATGTCACCCCCTCTAAATCATACACCTGAGAAATGTCATCCCCCAGATGAATGCACTTCAAGTGAGAGTTCCAAAACATGTTATTTGGAGAAGACAACCCAGGACTGGTGGTTGGAGAGACAGTAAGTGAGCCTCCTGTGAGTTGGAATCATGTAACTCCCTGCACTATACACACTATATAAATATTTGGTTTCAGGTGAGTACACGTCAATAAAGAGTCGAGACACATGGGTCTTTGGAGAAGAGAATACTGTGCTGGTGGTTGGAGCTACAGAAACTTGCCCTGCTGGGATTTGCAGTAATTTCACTCTCTCTAGTACACTTACTATACAAATGTTATCGTCATTGGTGAGTATGCCATGATTGGGAGAAACCAAACAAGGGTATTTGGTGAAGGGGAAACAGGGCTGGATGAGTGGAGTGATAGTAACAGTGCCTCTTGGCTTTGGTAGTTATGTCATTCCCTGTACTACACACACTATTTATTTGTGATCCTCCCAGGTGAGTATACTACATTTGGGAGTTAGACAAGTGGTTCTGGAGAAGGTGACACTGTGCTGGTGATTTGAGTGACCGTGACAGTGGCTGCTGGGAGTTCTAGTCATGACAGTCTCTGTACTCTACACACTTGGCAAAGGTTATCCTCCCAGGTGGGTTCACATCAATTGAGAGTTGACAAACTTGGGTATTTGGGTATTTGGGGGAGGAAAACACTGGTCTGGTGTTTGGAGTTGCACAACAGTGCCTTGTACGAGTTGTAGTCATGTAACTCCCTGCAATACACATTATACACAGAAGGTTTTCCCCCAGGTGAATCCACTTCAATTGTGAGATGCCAGACAGGGCTCTTTGGACAGGTGAACACTGAGCTGGTGAGCTGAGTGACAGTGAAGGTGGCAAAAGGTAAGCAGTGAGAATGCATGACATTATAATCTGGTGACATTTGGAGGACCACCGCCAGTCTTGTTGGCCTGCAGCTGGTGCCTGGAGGCCAAGGAACAGACCTTTTCCCTGAGGTCGATCCACCTCTTCCTCACGTCCTCCTTTGTCTGCAGAGTAGTGCCTACAGCATTGATTCTGTCGACTATCCTGTCCACATTTTGATTTTCCTACTGACAGGAGAGTGCTGGACTTGTGCTCCAAATAACTGGGGCACTGCTCTTATGATTTCATCCACCATGCCATGACTCTTAAATCTTCATTTGAGAAACAGGGATTTTTGAAACGTGACATGGTGGACAAAAATATATTTACTTAAAATTTAGAAGAGTGACTGTGACTTACTGAAGGGGGATAGTACAAAAGGGTGTGACTGGACAAAGTGTGTGCTGGATGTGAAAAGAGATGGGGAGAATAAAAGGGTGCCTAATATCTGTTTTGTGTACAAAGATCACTCTGGCTTTAGTGTTCTGTGTTCTAAATGCAAAGGGTTGTAGTGTATGAAGGGGTGTTTTACAATGTCCTTTACAGGTGTGTCCAGTGTAGCAATGTGTGTCAGCTGTGTTGTTTTCAAATCCATCCAATGTGCAGTTGTGTATTTCTTTGGTGACCGCCTACCACCGTGGTTCAGACCACCATAGGCTGACCAACATGGGTGCCCACCACGACAATTTTGGGCTTGTAATACACTCACTGGCTGGTCGCTGTGCTGTTGGGGCTTGGGCTTGGACCAACTATTTCCAGTCCTCCGCACCGCTGCCGGTCTGCCTTTTTTGGTTGGCAGGCAGCAATCCTGCCTGCGTAATTCATAATAGGGCGGTCTGTAAGACAACCAACATGGCGGTCTTTTCAGGACCGCCAACATGTGGAACTGGTGGTCTGACCACAAAACTCGTAATGAGGCCCTTAGTCACTTTGTAGCCATTATCTGTTCTGAAACCTTTATAAAGCTATTGTGACTAGAAATTATAAGCAAGCTGCTATAATTTCTACTAGTCCTTTATTGTCTAGTGATATTTGCATTTGCATTTCAGATGACATTTTTGTGCTTTGGGCTAATTAATTTTCTCTACATGAAATAATAAACTGTCAAGTTAAAAAGGCTAAGTTTAGACATCCAATTTCAGAGTGCAGGTGACTTCTACTTTGCATTTTAAACAAAAGAAACAAGTCTCCTTTCTTGTATTTTCTCTTTTATGTATTCTTCAGTTTGTGTTCATACAGCCATAATATAAACATCTAGACAACACTTCAGAATTTATCATGTCAAGCAAGTCATTCAAAGTCAATGTCCTTGTTTCAACTGAAAAGGGACAAAAACAGTCCCCACTAGACATATGTTCTTGCACAAGCTAATTCTGATTCTTCTAATATAGACATCCAGTATTATTGCCTCATATATATTTGATCTGTTTGTGAGAGTGGGTGTCTGCTTCAACCATTGTGCCCCAGTATGCACCCTAATAAATAATTAAAACTTTGTCTGTGTGTCAGCACTTCTTTGTGAATTTTGTGCCCCAAAATGTCACAATGCCTATTGCATAATCTTGTCAGATGACTGTTATTATGTTAGTAATTTGTAAGTCATATTGAGGACTGGTTTTCAGAATGTTAATTTGATCAAAGGATATTGGCCGAGAACACTTCTCTGGCTGTATGAATGGAAAGTGAGGAATAGAGAAAAGAGAAAAAAAAGCTGCGGGCCTAGTCATCAATGTCATCTTGTTGTGCCTTTTTGTAGCACTACAATAATACTAGTAATGTACTACAAAATGCTACTCACAAGCCTACGTGCTGAGGACCCACATCCGCCTATCCTATCTTTTTCTGTGCTGAAAATGCTGCCCCACTTTGAGCCTCTGCACAAGTAAATACACATTTGAGTAGCATATGTAGGAAGGATAAGCGGAAGAAACTGTAAAATGTGGAGTATGTACTACCAAAGAGGAGGGGTTAAGTGTAGAGTAAGGATGGCCCAAGAAAAGGGAATAGGGAGGATTGTGCACCACCAACAAAACAGTAACCCCATTCCCATTCAGAAACCAACCATACTGCAAAAATTTGTAAGCAAAAAAGGATCCAAAAAAGAGCTACAGTAAGTCCAGCACCACACTTGTCCATTCACAGACATTGCAAAACTATCCCCTAGACAAAAATAGAGGTAAACTCTTAAACTAAAATCTGTAAGAAAAAATGTTAAATTAAATTATTTTAAACAGTTACAAATATAAATTATTTACATTTAGTGCTAATATGTTCCTAAAAATAGCATTTTAATTTTGCCAACCACATTTAATACACAAACGAATGCATGATTCATGTTTTTTAAAATATATTATTTGTAAATAATAGTTTCAGATCCTTTTAATAATTAGCGATACAGATTACAAGTATTAATATTTTTACTGTATTTGTGAATTTCATTTCACTTTAAACTTTAGAAAAATAGTTATAATTTAATTTAATATGTTTATGATAATAAATAAATACATCTTAAATCTGCATTTTGTAAATTATGTTTTCAATCCTGCATAATTTTCCTATTTTGATCCACATTTTGGATAATTCTAAAATGAATTTGCGATAATATTCAACATAAACATATATTTTCCTAATTATTTTCAGGTTCAATAAACTTTCTTATTTTTCTCTTTATTCATCATAGTGAGATTACTAAACTTAAAAATAAATTAACAAAATATTTTTTGGTTAGGTTTAATATAAATTGTTTACAATTTTGTATGAATTTTAATTAAATATTTAATAATTTTAAAACATTAAATTCAAATAAAATCATTTTTGCTTGAGATTTAGAATTTTAAAAATCCATTCTAAAGGTTAAACTTTATATTTATTCATTACATAATAATAACAATTATTTGAAGTCATTTATAGAATTAAGTTAAATCCATTTCATTATTTAATTTACACTAGTTACACTAACATTTAAATTTAAAAAGCCTTGTTCAGATCTTTTATATAAAACTAATATCTAGTAGTAGTGCTTATGTTCTAGAAAATGCAATTAACAAACATATTATCATTATGTTTCAATTAACTATTTAATATTAAATTAAGTTAAAAGCGCTAAATTGTTTTTTATTTTGTACAACATTTAAAATAAATAGATGAAATGAACACATTTTATGTACTTTTTTTTATAGCGGACAATGTTCATTAACAATGTCACTGTTACTTCTCAGAAGGTAAGCAAATTATCAGATAGTAGCAATAATTAAACCATCTTCAGCCAGTCAGGATGGATGACAAGCATTGGTAAAAACACAGAAACAAAGAAAAAAATAAGTGAAGGGATAAGAGAGTTTTGTTGGAGCCAGAGTTTCCCTTTCTCACAAATGTTTTGAATAGTAACTAAACACTTTCAAATATGTGCATTCTTTTGGCTGCCACATTTTTACCCATCAAATTGATAGCTGAGACTGAGCTGTTTTTTTAAGCGTTATGTTATGGATATTCTCACAGCTAATAAAAGATGTGTCAGTAGCCTTTCTTTTGGTGCTGCGGGTGGATGGTCTGTATCTTCCCTCGAGTCTCATAGTAGTAGTACCAATGGGTTAAGTGGCAATTTGACGGTGCTCCTCTTTCTGATCTATGATATTATCTCATCCCCAAAGGATCCAATGTACATGCATGACCACTACATATGTAGACAGATACCTCTATCTCGACATCTCCTTCAACATTGTTCAGAAATACCAATCATAGTATGTAATTTAACCAGTGTGAAGTACCACATATGTTTGTTGTATGCATTGGCTTTATGTTGCAAACACGTTGATGGCTTGGCTGCTCCCGATCACATATGGATCAATTATCTGCCTTCCACAAATAACCAGGTGATCTGCTACCTTCAGCTACTAGAGTGTCATGTACTATATGTCTTTCTTTTCGGAAGACTTAGATGAGGCTTAGCTACAAAGATGACTAAAGAGGATGTTGTTATATCTATGTAATTTGTTTGGGTATTATATTATTGTGTTCATTTTAACAATATTTGGTATGTGGTTCTATTTGTAAGATCCGCCTCCAACTCCATTATTTTAAATTTTTTTATTGGGGGTATTGCAGTACAAGTTATTTTCCATATGCAGTGCTGAACTTAATTCATGTTTGAGCTGAAGTATGTTTATTACTGTTTTGGGTCCTTTTTCGTTCGGTAGTAACTTTACACTTGTAAAGTTGGCTCCACATCTCTGTTTCAGGAGTTGGGACAAGGAAGTCCACACTTTGCGGTACATTTACACTCAGAAATGGTAAACAGTCAAAAGAGGAAATTTACCACAGAGTGCAAGTGTGTATTTACATGTGTAGATTTACATATATGTAAATTTTCCTTTGTGAATAAATCCCTTTCATTTCTACTTTTATATAGGAATGTACATACTTTTGTTTTAGGAAATTGCGCACAATTCACTACAAAGTACATTAAAGTATGTATAATGCAATGGTAGCAATTTGTGCCTCAACATGAATCTTTCATGATGGTGATTGACATGACTAGTACGAGTGACCAATTTTGACCAGGGTGTGGCATGCTTTACTGCAGTCTGCTTTTGCCTGCATGTTCTTACCAGAAGAACCAGAATAATCTTTCTACCTCCTATCATCTGCAGCATCCCTCAAGGCTTGTCTCTCAGCCACACTGTTTAACATATTCATGACCCTGTTGGCCTACACCATCATATCCCACAGAATGAACATCATATTCTACACAGATGTCACTCACCTGATCCTCTCACTATCAGAAGACCCCTCCACAGCAAAGGCCAACTTCCGCAGGTGCATGAGGGGCATCACTGACTGGATGAAAAACACCTTTACATACAGACAAATGGAAAGTGCTGATTTTTGATTTTTGGGAATAACACCTCCACCTGGAACGACTCCTCATGGCCCCTAGAATGTGGACCAGCACCCACCCTGACAGATCACACACGCAACCTCTGCATCATCCTGGACAGCAAGCTCACCATACAAAAACAGATAAATGTAGTTTTGTACACCTGCTTAATCACTCTTCGCATTCTGCGCAAGATGTTCAAATGGCTCCCCACGGACACCTGACGAACCGCCACCCAAGCCCTAGTCACCAGTTCAAGATGCGGATGCACACTGAGAAAGCTCTTCACAAGCATGGACGAACACACATCAAATACCGTCTGAACATCTACCAACCCTCCAGACCCTCCGCTCCGCCTTCCTATCACTCATGAAATCCCCGCATCCGCCGGAGCAACAGTGGAGGTCGTTCCTTCTTTTACCTCATGGCAAAATCCCGGAACAACCTCTCCCCTTACTTGCTGACCTCAATCCCTCTTCTTGAATTCAGGCGAGGACTCAAGACCAAGCTGTTCGACTGAACTTCGAAGCTTGCTCTCAGTGCCTAGATACCTTTGCGGGTGATTAGCGGCGCTCTATAAATCTGATATGATTTCATTTGATTTTCCCATGCATTCCTCACCAGCTTTACACATTTGCTTCCCATTTGTCCTATTTATATTATGTTAAAACTAACCAACAATACAAATTATTTTCAATATCTGTCCTGTTCTGCTACTTCAGTTCTTTTATTTCGGATGCAGTAACACTTGATTTAGTGACTGCTGTTGTGTCACAACATTGACAAGCAAGTGTTGTACATAATGGTTGTACCTTTACAAAGGAAAGCCTTTTCTTCCCAGTCTTCGCAGTCCCTCTCACAGGGATCTTAAACCTAAACCAGGATTTAGAATAGTTAATGATAGTCCCCATCCTCTCTCTCTATTCTTCATGTGAAATGAGAAAGACAGCTGCTTTTGTGCTGCCAACAGCCATTTCTACTATTAGTTGAGGGTCTATGTAGCTAGGAGCACATGTTGGACATTAAGTCACATAGGCAGAGATGCTTGTTTTACACTCTTCGGGCCAGATGTAGCAAAATCCGAATTTGCGACTCTCAAATTACGAGTCTGAGCGACTCGCAATTTGAGAGTCTCAAACCTGGATGCTGGATGGTGTCCCTGACACCACCTGCGAATCGGAAGACAGCAGACCACCATGTCTGTGACTGCTTTTTAATAAAGCAGTTTTTTTTTTTTTATTGCAGCCCGTTTTCCTTAAAGGAAAACGAGTTGCAACACAAACGGAAAAATGAAACGTTTGTGTTTCATTTTTTCAGAGCAGGCAGTGATCCATAAGACCACTGCCTGCTCAGAAAAAAATGTTTTCAGGGCCATTCACAAAGGGGAAGGGGTCCCATGGGGACCCCTTCCCTTTTGCGAATGGGTTAGCACCCATTTGACATGGGTGGTAACTGCGAATTGCTTTGCGAGTCGCATTCCCATTTTGCGAGTCGGTAACCAGGTTACCGACTCGCAAAATGGGAATGAGCATCGCGATGTGCTTTTTGCATGGCGCAATCAGCGAATTTCACTGTTTGCGCCATGCAAAAACCATCGTACATCTGGCCCCATAAGTGAGAATGGAGAGTAGGCCCAGAAACTAGATAGTCCAGTTAAAGAGAGTGTTAGAAGTGGATTCCAGGTAATCGGATTTCATAAAATGAGGATGTCACATGAGGTGGTAGCAAGACAGCCTCGAAGACCTAGAGTATTTGACAAAAAGTGAGACTTGAACAAGTAAAATCCCTAGGGTGATGAGGATGAACCGTGACTCTGACCATTATGGTCTCCATATTCGTCATGTGCTGAGTTTTGCAACTTAGCATATAGGTTTCGTGTAATGATGTTGAAAATGAATGAAAGGTGGGCAGGAGGAACATCATTTGTAGGTATATTTAGGACACACAACTCTTACAATTAGGATAGGAGTTGCGGGATTGGTTACTTAAGTAATACATTTGTTTGACTGTTACATTTAATATATTTGTACAGCAGTCAGTACTACTAATTAATGACTTCAACTAAACCTTTCAAAGTGATACTCTGGTTAGCAAGAATTTAAAATAATTTTTCAGAACTTTTATATTCACAAATATGTCCCTGTCTTAATACAGACAACCCAAGGGAAAATCTGACAAGAAACAACAGCTGCTGATGTGAGCGATAATTCATGTCCCCTCTCTTAACTGCTACATTTGTTAACCCTAACAAGGTTGTAATTTCATCTCACTAAACCTAGTCCCTGGCATTTTTTCACAATTTCATTATGTTTCTGTCTCCACCTCTCGGCCACTTAATGGGTAGTGAAGGGAGCTGGGCCCCACTCATAACTACCACCTCCTGCCACAGAATGTGCCACGCTACTCCTACTAGGTTCCCTACAATACTATCTTGGGCATCGGTCAATTTTCTACCTCTCTTTTACCTAACCTATTCATACCCACTCCTAAACCAAGCCCAAGCCCAAGTCCAAGCCCAGGCCTAAAATCAGCCTTGGCAGTCTGATAGGGGAAGGGCAGTGCCATAAGACATATTAATATGCTGCAACAGTTGTCCAAAAATCATGCGGCAGAATTAGCTCCATTTATTGGGCTGCATGAAAAGTCAAATAAATTGTATAGATAAATTATTGCAACGAAAACTTTGCAGTCCAGACATCTTTTTAAACACAAGTAAATGCTTTCTGGTGAACGTTTGAACTCATATATGTATTGTTTTAACCTTTTCATCTCTTTGTGCTAAACAAAAACCTATGTATGCAGGTGGTAATTGATTAATTGATTGCAAGTACACTAAATAGAAAATATATGCAAAAATTAAGCCTCACATGACACCAGTGAATTCCACAGTTTTGTGCGGTTATGCAAACACATGCTAGAAGTGGAAACTACAATTCAGTGCCTTTTACTTCTCTTATTAGAGCAGTTCACTTCTCCTGTCAGAGGCTAAGAAGGCGACCCTTGCTGCAAGACCTGGTGGGACATAGCTATGCGGCGCCCCTTGAGAAAATTGAGGCAATATTAATAGCCCTCTGCTGGCTACGAGACGTTAAGGAGAAGTGGAAGCAGCAGCAGTTCGAAGCAGTTCAGAGCCTGTAAGTCATCAAGACCTCTACAAATGATAAAATCATATGAGCCACATGGCCTGCCACCCCCCTGGAGCAGTGAGTCGCTATCCTCGCTTCACCACCTCCAACTAAGGTCCTCCTCCATAAGGTCCTGGACAGCATTTTCATGGTAATTTTTATCAGGGCACTTTTGTTATTTGCTTCTTGTTTAGGAGAGTGGTGGGGTTGCTGTGATTGGGAGAGGGCTATATAAGGGAATATTTATGAAAAGTGATGTTGCACATAGTGCAGAGCCACATTTCTTGTGCCCTTTAGTGTCCCCCCACCACCATGTGTGCGCCATATTTAAAATACGGCACACCATGTGTAGGAGGCTGGACTGGCTTGTAGTGAGTACCAAGGGGTACTTGCACCTTGCACCAGGCCCAGTTATCCCTTATTAGTGTATAGGGTGTCTAGCAGCTTAGGCTGATAGATAATGGTAGCTTAGCAGAGCAGCTTAGGCTGAACTAGGAGACGTGTGAAGCTACTACAGTACCACTTAGTGTCATATGCACAATATCATAAGAAAACACAATACACAGTTATACTAAAAATAAAGGTACTTTATTTTTATGACAATATGCCAAAGTATCTTAGAGTGTACCCTCAGTGAGAGGATAGGAAATATACACAAGATATATATACACAATAGCAAAAATATGCAGTATAGTCTTAGAAAACAGTGCAAACAATGTATAGTTACAATAGGATGCAATGGGGAAACATAGGGATAGGGGCAACACAAACCATATACTCCAAAAGTGGAATGTGAACCACGAATGGACCCCAAACCTATGTGACCTTGTAGAGGGTCGCTGGGACTATTAGAAAATAGGGAGAGTTAGAAAAATAACCCTCCCCAAGACCCTGAAAAGTGAGTGCAAAGTGCACTAAAGTTCCCCTAAGGACAAAATAGTCGTGTTAGAGGGAAAATGCAAGGAAAACACAAATCAGCAATGCAACAACGATGGATTCCTGACTGAGGGTACCTGTGGAACAAGGGGACCAAGTCCAAAAGTCACAAGCAACTCGGAGATGGGCAGATGCCCAAGAAATGCCAGCGGTTGGTGCAAAGAAGCTCTTACTAGGCTGAAGAACTGTGAATACTGCAGGAACGACAAGGGCTAGAGACTTCCCCTTTGGAGGATGGATCCCCCACGCCTTGGAGAGTCGTGCAGAAGTGTTTTCCCCGCCAGATGGACGCCAACAAGCCTTGATAAATGCAAATCGTGCGTTTGGAGTTTTTGGACGCTGCTGGGGCCCAGGAAGGACCAGGAGGTCGCAAATTGGACCTGCAGAGAGAGGGGACGTCGAGCAAGACAAAGAGCCCTCACTGAAGCAGGTAGCATCCGGAGAAGTGCCAGAAACAGGCACTACGAGGATGCGTGAAATGGTGCTCGCCGAAGTTGCACAAAGGAGTCCCACGTCGCCGGAGACCAACTTAGAAAGTCGTGCAATGCAGGTTAGAGTGCCGTGGACCCAGGCTTGGCTGTGCATGAAGGATTTCTGCCGGAAGTGCACAGGGGCCGGAGTAGCTTGCAAAGTCGCGGTTCCCAGCAATGCAGCCCAGCGAGGTGAGGCAAGGACTTACCTCCACCAAACTTGGGCTGAAGAGTCACTGGACTGTGGGGGTCACTTGGACGGTGTCGCTGGATTCGAGGGACCTCGCTCGTGGTGCTGAGAGGAGACCCAAGGGACCGGTAATGCAGCTTTTTGGTGCCTGCGGTTGCAGGGGGAAGATTCCGTCGACCCACGGGAGATTTCTTCGGAGCTTCTGGTGCAGAGAGGAGGCAGACTACCCCCACAGCATGCACAAGCAGGAAAACAGTCGAGAAGGCGGCAGGATCAGCGTTACAGAGTTGCAGTAGTCGTCTTTGCTACTATGTTGCAGGTTTGCAGGCTTCCAGCGCGGTCAGCGGTCGATTCCTTATCAGAAGGTGAAGAGGGAGATGCAGAGGAACTCGGCTGAGCTCATGCATTCGTTATCTAAAGTTTCCCCAGAGACAGAGACCCTAAATAGCCAGAAAAGAGGGTTTGGCTACCTAGGAGAGAGGAAAGGCTACTAACACCTGAAGGAGCCTATCAGCAGGAGTCTCTGACGTCACCTGGTGGCACTGGCCACTCAGAGCAGTCCAGTGTGCCAGCAGCACCTCTGTTTCCAAGATGGCAGAGGTCTGGAGCACACTGGAGGAGCTCTGGACACCTCCCAGGGGAGGTGCAGGTCAGGGGAGTGGTCACTCCCCTTTCGTTTGTCCAGTTTCGCGCCAGAGCAGGGGCTAAGGGGTCCCTGAACCGGTGTAGACTGGCTTATGCAGAATTGGGCACATCTGTGCCCAACAAAGCATTTCCAGAGGCTGGGGGAGGCTACTCCTCCCCTGCCTTCACACCATTTTCCAAAGGGAGAGGGTGTCACACCCTCTCTCAGAGGAAGTTCTTTGTTCTGCCATCCTGGGCCAGGCCTGGCTGGACCCCAGGAGGGCAGCTGCCTGTCTGAGGGGTTGGCAGCAGCAGCAGCTGCAGAGAAACCCCAGGAAGGGCAGTCTGGCAGTACCAGGGTCTGTGCTACAGACCACTGGGATCATGGAATTGTACCAACAATGCCAGGATGGCATAGAGGGGGCAATTCCATGATCATAGACATGTTACATGGCCATATTCGGAGTTACCATGGTGAAGCTACATATAGGTAGTGACCTATATGTAGTGCACGCGTGTAATGGTGTCCCCGCACTCACAAAGTTCAGTGAATTGGCTCTGAACAATGTGGGGGCACCTTGGCTAGTGCCAGGGTGCCCTCACACTAAGTAACTTTGCACCTAACCTTTACCAGGTAAAGGTTAGACATATAGGTGACTTATAAGTTACTTAAGTGCAGTGTAAAATGGCTGTGAAATAACGTGGACGTTATTTCACTCAGGCTGCAGTGGCAGGCCTGTGTAAGAATTGTCTGAGCTCCCTATGGGTGGCAAAAGAAATGCTGCAGCCCATAGGGATCTCCTGGAACCCCAATACCCTGGGTACCTCAGTACCATATACTAGGGAATTATAAGGGTGTTCCAGTAAGCCAATGTAAATTGGTAAAAATGGTCACTAGCCTGTCAGTGACAATTTGGAAGTAATGAGAGAGCATAACCACTGAGGTTCTGGTTAGCAGAGCCTCAGTGAGACAGTTAGGCACCACACAGGGAACACATACATGCACACCTATGAGCACTGGGGTCCTGTGTGACAGGGTCCCAGTGACACATACATATAGGCCACAAACCTATGAGCACTGGGGTCCTGACCAGCAGGATCCCAGTGACACATAACAACCATACTGAAAACATGGTGTTTTCACTATGAGCACTGAGGCCTGGCTATCAGGTTCCCAGTGAGACAGTGAAAACAGTGACAAACACCCTGACATACACTCACAAACAGGCCAAAAGTGGGGGTAACAAGGCTAGAAAGAGGCTACCTTCTCACACAACCCCCCCCCAAACGAAGGACAATAAGGCTAACATTGGCCAGTTGAGACTTTATTGTCTAAGTGGTGATAAGTAGAGAGTAGCTCTGCAATAGACTGGTTACTCCCTTTATCATCCACTATATGGTTACTTCCCTGTGGGGATGTAAACCACCCTGTTTGAAGTTTTTTAGCTAAGCAACAATGTGAAGATGTATTTTCAGAGTTTCTATCAGTAAGTTTTAGTTTAGAGCAGTGTGAATTGTCCACTGAACCTATTTGTAGTGATGGAAATGCCAGACAGGGATGCTGTCTCAGAAAAGCCATAGCTGGGCAAAAACTTTGTCCATATGGCTGGAAGAGAGAACAGGGATGCTGTTTCTCTTGGGTTGGAGCAGGGCAGGGATGCTGTCCTATCAGCTCCACACTAGGGCAGGGATGCTGTCCTAAGTGTTGTGAGGCAGTGCAGGGTTTCTGCACTAAAGTTTCTCTGGGAGGGTTGGAGGGATGCTCCATGTTAACTAAAATGGTGCTCTTTTTCTCACCAATGTTAGTTATCCCACAGAGAGGTACTTCCACCTCAGGGAGTACAGTTTTGACAACTGATAATTCCCTTGGAACAGGTGCCACCCCAGGAGAGGTTTCTCCCACCACAGGAATGGTATCCTGAATGGTAGGGTGGTTAGGGGATACTGTGATACCCTTTTTACCAGTTGATGGAGAGGGATCCTGAGTTTTCAGGCCTTCTCTCCTTTGCTTTTTCATTTCAGTAGAAATGAGAGGGAACAATTCCTCAGGGATGCCCAGCATGGCTGCATGGGCATAAAACTCTACATCAGCCCAACCTGAGGCCTCTAGGTCATTACCTAAGAGACAGTCTACAGGTAAGCTAGGTGATACCACCACCTGCTTAGGGCCAGTAACTCCACCCCAACTAAACTGAATTATAGCTAAGGGAAGAAACTTAGTGGAGTTATGGACATCAATAATCTTATACTGTTGTCCAATGATGTGTTGTTCAGGAGGCACTAGGTTTTCAGTCACCAAAGTGAAACTGGCACCTGTGTCCCTGTAGGCCAAGGCCTCAACACCATTTATTGAAACTGTCTGCCTGTACTTATCCATTGTAAGGGGACAAGCAGCCAGTGTGGCAAGGCCAGTGCCACTAGGTGTGACAGAAACTGTCTTGGGACTGATTACATCAGTTTCCACTATGGACCCATAAGTGAACCCAACTACACCCTTTGCTTGACTGTTGCCAGCAGTCCCACCACTAGTACCACTACTGCTAGGGGCACTAGAGCTTGATGTATTAGTGGTGGTAGGCTCAGGGGGTTTACCTGGACAGGACTTATCCCCTGGCCTATGGCCTCTGTTTTTACACACAAAGCACCAAGGCTTTTTAATGTGTGCAGGTTGGAAAGAAGAGGAAGAATTTGTTTTATCCCCACCCTCTGAAGAGTGTTTAAGATTTGAAGTGGGATCTTTGGTTTTACCCTTATCCCCATGCTTATCTTGAGATTTTTCACCATCTTTCTTCTTATTGCCATCTTTGTCACCCCCTGTATGAACTTTTCTGTTCACCCTTGTTCTGACCCATTTGTCTGCCTTCTTTCCCAATTCTTGGGGAGAGGTCAGATCAGAGTCTACCAGGTACTGGTGCAACAAATCAGACACACAATTATTAAGTATATGCTCTCTCAGGATTGTGTTATACAGGCTTTCATAATCAGTAACTTTACTGCCATGTAACCACCCCTCCAAGGCCTTCACTGAATGGTCAATGAAATCAACCCAGTCTTGTGAAGACTCCTTTTTGGTCTCTCTGAACTTTATCCTGTACTGTTCAGTGGTTAAGCCATAACCATCCAGGAGTGCATTCTTAAGAACTGTAAAATTATTGGCATCACTTTCTTTCACAGTAAGGAGTCTATCCCTACCTTTTCCAGTAAATGATAGCCATAGGATAGCAGCCCACTGCTTTTGAGGGACATCCTGTACAGCACAGGCCCTCTCAAGTGCAGCAAACCACTTGTTAATGTCATCCCCCTCCTTATAAGGGGGAACTATCTTGTGCAGATTCCTGGAATCATGCTCTTTTGCAGGATGACTATGGGGAATACTGCTGCTGCCACCATGGGTATCTAAACCCAACTTCTGTCTTTCCCTCTCTATTTCTAAAGACTGTCTATCCAAATCCAGCTGTTGCTTCTTGAGCTTCAGTCTGGTTTGTTCCACTCTCAATCTATTGAGCTCCCTTTCTAACAATCTGTCATCAGGGTGGGTGGGAGGGACATTTCTAGATACAGAGGTATGATGGGAATGAACAGAAGGAGACCTGTCCCTTACAGAGGGCACCCTAACAGCTTGGCTACCAGTATAATGTGAGAGCACACCATTAGTATGGTGTGATACAACCTCTGTACCAACTATGCTAGACTGTCTAGTAATGGGCAGGCTGAGAAGTTTCTTTCCTGAACCTTTTCCTGGGGGAGTCCCTGGATCAGATTGAGAACCATTAGCTACTTTTTCTACAGATTGGGCACTTATGGCCTTATCCTGTACTCTAAGCATATTAATTAACAGTTCTAAGGAAGGATTCTTCCCTACACTCAAACCTCTCTCTATGCAGAGACTCCTTGCTCCTTTCCAGCTAAGGTGATCATATGCAAGTTTGGACAGTTCAACATTTTTTCCTGTGCCAGACATTTTTTAGAGAGAGTTAAAGTGATAGAAAAAGAGAAAAAAGTTTTCAGAACTTTTTGGAAAGACAGAAAAAAACTTTTTAAACTTTTAAGAACTTTTTGAAAGTTTAGAAGTACTTTTCAGCACTTTGAAAAGAGTGAAAAGAGGAAATGCAAAACTTTTTGGCTATGTGTATATACACTGACCTTGTTTTGTATATTTTTCTCTTATGAAAAGTACAATGACAAGAGTGGTAAGTAGTCTCAAGCACTTATCCCACCACTGCACAACCAATGTAGGAGGCTTGCCTGGCTTGTAGTGAGTACCAAGGGGTACTTGCACCTTGCACCAGGCCCAGTTATCCCTTATTAGTGTATAGGGTGTCTAGCAGCTTAGGCTGATAGATAATGGTAGCTTAGCAGAGCAGCTTAGGCTGAACTAGGAGACGTGTGAATCTACTACAGTACCACTTAGTGTCATATGCACAATATCATAAGAAAACACAATACACAGTTATACTAAAAATAAAGGTACTTTATTTTTATGACAATATGCCAAAGTATCTTAGAGTGTACCCTCAGTGAGAGGATAGGAAATATACACAAGATATATATACACAATAGCAAAAATATGCAGTATAGTCTTAGAAAACAGTGCAAACAATGTATAGTTACAATAGGATGCAATGGGGAAACATAGGGATAGGGGCAACACAAACCATATACTCCAAAAGTGGAATGTGAACCACGAATGGACCCCAAACCTATGTGACCTTGTAGAGGGTCGCTGGGACTATTAGAAAATAGTGAGAGTTAGAAAAATAACCCTCCCCAAGACCCTGAAAAGTGAGTGCAAAGTGCACTAAAGTTCCCCTAAGGACAAAATAGTCGTGTTAGAGGGAAAATGCAAGGAAAACACAAATCAGCAATGCAACAACGATGGATTCCTGACTGAGGGTACCTGTGGAACAAGGGGACCAAGTCCAAAAGTCACAAGCAACTCGGAGATGGGCAGATGCCCAAGAAATGCCAGCGGTTGGTGCAAAGAAGCTCTTACTAGGCTGAAGAACTGTGAATACTGCAGGAACGACAAGGGCTAGAGACTTCCCCTTTGGAGGATGGATCCCCCACGCCTAGGAGAGTCGTGCAGAAGTGTTTTCCCGCCGGATGGACGCCAACAAGCCTTGCTACACGCAAATCGTGCGTTTGGCGTTTTTGGAGGCTGCTGGGGCTCAAGAGGGACCAGGAGGTCGCAAATTGGACCTGCAGAGAGAGGGGACATCGAGCAAGACAAAGAGCCCTCACTGAAGCAGGTAGCACCCAGAGAAGTGCCAGAAACAGGCACTACGAGGATGCGTGAAACGGTGCTCGCCGAAGTTGCACAAAGGAGTCCCACGTCGCCGGAGACCAACTTAGAAAGTCGTGCAATGCAGGTTAGAGTGCCGTGGACCCAGGCTTGGCTGTGCACAAAGGATTTCCGCCGGAAGTGCACAGGGGCCGGAGTAGCTTGCAAAGTCGCGGTTCCCAGCAATGCAGCCCAGCGAGGTGAGGCAAGGACTTACCTCCACCAAACTTGGGCTGAAGAGTCACTGGACTGTGGGGGTCACTTGGACGGTGTCGCTGGATTCGAGGGACCTCGCTCGTGGTGCTGAGAGGAGACCCAAGGGACCGGTAATGCAGCTTTTTGGTGCCTGCGGTTGCAGGGGGAAGATTCCGTCGACCCACGGGAGATTTCTTCGGAGCTTCTGGTGCAGAGAGGAGGCAGACTACCCCCACAGCATGCACAAGCAGGAAAACAGTCGAGAAGGCGGCAGGATCAGCGTTACAGAGTTGCAGTAGTCGTCTTTGCTACTATGTTGCAGGTTTGCAGGCTTCCAGCGCGGTCAGCGGTCGATTCCTTATCAGAAGGTGAAGAGGGAGATGCAGAGGAACTCGGCTGAGCTCATGCATTCGTTATCTAAAGTTTCCCCAGAGACAGAGACCCTAAATAGCCAGAAAAGAGGGTTTGGCTACCTAGGAGAGAGGAAAGGCTACTAACACCTGAAGGAGCCTATCAGCAGGAGTCTCTGACGTCACCTGGTGGCACTGGCCACTCAGAGCAGTCCAGTGTGCCAGCAGCACCTCTGTTTCCAAGATGGCAGAGGTCTGGAGCACACTGGAGGAGCTCTGGACACCTCCCAGGGGAGGTGCAGGTCAGGGGAGTGGTCACTCCCCTTTCCTTTGTCCAGTTTCGCGCCAGAGCAGGGGCTAAGGGGTCCCTGAACCGGTGTAGACTGGCTTATGCAGAATTGGGCACATCTGTGCCCAACAAAGCATTTCCAGAGGCTGGGGGAGGCTACTCCTCCCCTGCCTTCACACCATTTTCCAAAGGGAGAGGGTGTCACACCCTCTCTCAGAGGAAGTTCTTTGTTCTGCCATCCTGGGCCAGGCCTGGCTGGACCCCAGGAGGGCAGCTGCCTGTCTGAGGGGTTGGCAGCAGCAGCAGCTGCAGAGAAACCCCAGGAAGGGCAGTCTGGCAGTACCAGGGTCTGTGCTACAGACCACTGGGATCATGGAATTGTACCAACAATGCCAGGATGGCATAGAGGGGGCAATTCCATGATCATAGACATGTTACATGGCCATATTCGGAGTTACCATTGTGAAGCTACATATAGGTAGTGACCTATATGTAGTGCACGCGTGTAATGGTGTCCCCGCACTCACAAAGTTCAGTGAATTGGCTCTGAACAATGTGGGGGCACCTTGGCTAGTGCCAGGGTGCCCTCACACTAAGTAACTTTGCACCTAACCTTTACCAGGTAAAGGTTAGACATATAGGTGACTTATAAGTTACTTAAGTGCAGTGTAAAATGGCTGTGAAATAACGTGGACGTTATTTCACTCAGGCTGCAGTGGCAGGCCTGTGTAAGAATTGTCAGAGCTCCCTATGGGTGGCAAAAGAAATGCTGCAGCCCATAGGGATCTCCTGGAACCCCAATACCCTGGGTACCTCAGTACCATATACTAGGGAATTATAAGGGTGTTCCAGTAAGCCAATGTAAATTGGTAAAAATGGTCACTAGCCTGTCAGTGACAATTTGGAAGTAATGAGAGAGCATAACCACTGAGGTTCTGGTTAGCAGAGCCTCAGTGAGACAGTTAGGCACCACACAGGGAACACATACATGCACACCTATGAGCACTGGGGTCCTGTGTGACAGGGTCCCAGTGACACATACATATAGGCCACAAACCTATGAGCACTGGGGTCCTGACCAGCAGGATCCCAGTGACACATAACAACCATACTGAAAACATGGTGTTTTCACTATGAGCACTGAGGCCTGGCTATCAGGTTCCCAGTGAGACAGTGAAAACAGTGACAAACACCCTGACATACACTCACAAACAGGCCAAAAGTGGGGGTAACAAGGCTAGAAAGAGGCTACCTTCTCACACCATGGCGCAGGGTCGGGGGCAATAGCGTAATTCTTTCTACGTTATTGATGTACTCTTCAGGAGTAGTGCCAACATGTTGGTGCGACTCAGTCAGATTACATACGGGCCCATTGTATTTAATGGCATGCCCCCTTTTAATGCATGCTCTGAGCAGGCGTTAAAAGTGCTGAGAAAAATGACGCACGGAAATCTGTTAGATTTCCTTGCACTATTTTTTTGGCCACCCTCACGTGTGAACGCCCCTTATACAGCGGTTACAAAGGGTTACAAAGTGGCTCAATGCATGGACTTTGTAAATATGATGCAGCATTTTTTGTCTTCTAACCTCACATTAATGTAAAAAAATTATGCTAATGTGGCGTTAGACTGGCGCTAGTGGCTCTCAAATATACCCCATAGTTTTCTGTGTTTTAGGGTTTAGGAAGAGGGTGAGTCTGTTGTAGTAGTGTCAGTGTGATGGGATGGGGAAGGGACAGATAATACTGAGCTTTTTTTAGGTGAGGAACGAGGAAAGTCTGTTGCAGGTTATGTGGGTGGGATGAGTTGGAGAAGAAATAGTTTACTATTTATTGTTTTCTAGGGTTTAAAGATGGACTGTCTCCATTGTCTTTGACGTTGTCCTACACATAACATTCTCTCCCTTTATTAGTTTATTGGCTTGTTTATTATTTGTTAATCATCTAGTGTAAATCATGGAAGCTACACTTAACTACCGTCAGAGGCTTAAACCAGGCTTTTCATAAAGAACAAAGAGTTCCATCATCCTCTCTCTACATGACTTTACTTTCTGGGTGTCCAAGAATGTGAGCTTCCACTGTCATGCATTGTCAGGAACCTGAGCATGATAATGTACTCTCCTCTGTTACTTTTCAGTTGAGCCCATTTAATGAGATTTAGCTGTATTCTGCCCTTCGCTCTGACATTATCACTAAGAAGAGGTGCCTATAGGATAGGTGCCATATTACTTTGCCAACTGTCTAACTCAAGCCTCACATTCATCTAAGCATGGATGGCGGTCAACTCCCTCAATACCTGTGAGTTGCTGTTGTTGCAGCGGAGTTACACGAGAGAAAACATTCTGATAGGCACAAACAGGGAAGATGGCACAGGACATGATGTTTCATCATTTGAGTAAGGCAAAAGGATTATGCAACATGAAAGAAGACATATTAATTGGCAAATCCAAAATGGAGGACAACACAACTCGCCACAGTATCTTAAGACTGAGGGCCGGATTTGGATGCTGTCTGAGGGGAGTTCTCCATCACAAACTTGACAGATATCCCATCCACCTTATTATGATCCCATGATAACTTCTGGAGATTGTAATAGGGCAGACGTGATATCCGCCAAGTTTGTGACAGAGTATTCCCTCCTCCAAGATCTAAATCAGGCCCTGAGTCTTTTTCTCAATCAAGTGCTGTATATTTGTGTTATACAAATAAATTCTAAATATTAAATATAAAAAGGCTGTGGAACTCAAAGGCAAAGTGTGGATTATTATGGGCCCATGTAAAAGTCAGGAATTTTTCGGCAAAAAGAGTGTCTTTGGAAAGTGCATGATACCTTACTCATCCTTTTACAATATCAGGATGTCCCAGATGCATGGCATGAAGGATTGTGTGGGTGTTGTTGTTTTTTGCATTCCTCCCAGAGAGTTATTGTTGCTTACACCACATCCGCCTTTCCAGGTGTGAGATTTGCTAATGTAGGAAATGGTTTTCTGCACAATACTATGCATCTGAAAGGGGAGAGGATTAAGGAATGTCTCAATAGATGGGTAGTGGGAATTAGTGAATTGTTTGTGAGAAAGAGGGTCAATCATTCATGGACTCAGCACATCTATCATGGAAGGAAATTGAGAGTTAATACAATTCAAATAGTCTGTGCCATCCCACAGACTCCCAAGTTAGTTACCTAAGCTAGAATGCAAAATAGGGAGGACAAAAACAGTTCCAAAATATTCACAATAAGAAAAAGTGATTCAACTACTACTGTGAGCTCTTGTCTGTTGTCATTGTTGATGTTTGCTGCTCTTGAGTTCCATACCTTTGTCTTGGTACTTATAAAAATCTACCCAGCACACAGTGTTGCTACAAATGTTGATTTTGTTTGTTTAATACTTTGCAGGAGAGACATGGTTCGTAGCCACCATCGTGCTCTCCAAGATTAGTGAAGATGGTACTTCAGTTGTACTTTGCCTTCCAAGCTGTTATCTTTCATCTAAATGTTCAGACGCTTCCTTGATGATCCAATTCTTATACAGTATACAGAGACATCCAGCACTAAAACGAGACTGTAATTGATAAGTCCGTTGTTGTACCAAGGATCCTGTACAGTGGCAAAAATGAACTCCATGGAGGACATGATCTTTTATTTCAGTCTGATATTTGTATCCAGACGAATATCTAAGGTGTTTGCCAAAACAGTGACTTTATCATTAACATTAATAAATGTGTGCTCCACGTTATACAAACGGGCCTGCAGCAAGTGCAACACTAGGGTGGCTTTGCTCTTGGCACAATCTTCTTTGGTGACTTCCAGCGTTAATGTAGCAGGGGGTTAAGGGTTTCTATTGGGCACCCTATCTGTCTACATTTGTCAAAATCTATTGGCATGGATTTGGCAGTAGCAACTCCTCCCGTTGAAGCAAATAATAATTGACAGACTTGTACTGCTGAAACAGTTGTTGTAGCATGAATAAGGTGAAGTTCTAATGGGTAAGACTCTCCTGAATGAGGGCTCTTACAGAGACGTGTTAGCATAATGATCCTCCAGTATTTATGGACTTTATAGGAATGGTAAAAAAAGTGTACAAATCCTCCAACTGATGACAAACAAGTTTAATTGAAATCCAGAATACTCAGACTGATTGAAGGAGCTAAAGAAAACATTTGGAAGAATCCGCCACCTACCCTGGCTTTAACATTGTTATTATTGTTATCAGAGGCAATGAATCAAACCCCGAGACTCCTGGTTTGATGCCATTCATGTACTTTGCTTGTTAATCCTTCCAGGATATCGACAGCTGTGTTTCCTTCTCGAAGGAGATAACTGAACTGTAGGATGCCAACGAAGGCCTTGAAAAGCATCAATACTGATGGTACTGACTAATAGCCTTTTTGTAGCCACCTTAAAGGAGACTCGGTGTATAATGATGCAGATATTATCTGTAGGTTGAGAAACTGGGAGTGATGAGGAGCACAGTGGGAGGAGAGCCTACAAGCCCCGGACACCCGGCGGCCCGACCATAGTGCTGCACGCGCCTGGAGGTGCTATTCAGATCAAACACTGCTCCCACTGCGTGGGAGTAACAAGGAGGCAGCAGGAGAGGAGGGGAGACTACAAGCCCCAGAACACCCGGCAGCCCGACCATAGTGCTGCACACGCCCAGAGGCGCTATTTGGATCAAACAGTGCCTCTGCTGCATGGGATGCATACAGGACGTGCCTGGGCGCGTTTCCGGGCGAAGATCGGGCCAAAAGCCGGCCCGTCTTCACCCGTCCGAGGCCGAACAAGGCTGGGCTAGGCTCATTATTTTTCACCTACCGTATGGAAAGTTGCAGCTGACACTGTTGACTCTGTGAAGGTACTTTTTAGGACTGCTTGATGTATATTATTGTGGCTTTCTCCTCTTTGCCTCCCTGACTTTGTCTTTATCAAGGGGAAGCGCGATTTGAACTAACTGAGTGCAGACTCTCTCTGGATTATGGCACCACATTATCTCAGTGTGTAGTACTTCCCCCATATTAATAGCAGTAAATTATTGCAATCTTTTAAGCCTACTGAGTCTGAGGAGGATCCCATATCGGTGCACATTGACTTAATAGCTCGTGATGAGCCTAATGAATCTCAAGATCATTTTTATGTTGGTTCTGAGATGGCTGTTATAGAAAATGCTGATAGGGTCCCTAGCGCAGCGGTTAAAAGGAAAATGATTTTGGAGTGAGGGTTGGGAGCTAAGAGCAAGTGGTTACCCTCACGCCAGTGTAGTGAAGGTCAGCTCTCTTCATGGGTTCAGTTATAACCCCAAAAGCAAACGTTGGGGACCCAAACGTGTCAGGCCCTTTTGCCTCAGGATCTCCCTCTTTGCGATGATTTGTGTGAGAGATTTAGCAGTATTTTGGAGGTGAATTTACAATCCATAATTGACTGATTGAATAGAATTGAAAATCACTTGTGTACTGCATTTGATTTGATTAAGGAATGCCCTGGGCGTATTTCGAAAAATTCCATCTGAATGAGCCGAAAATAGCCAACATTGCCCCCCAGTGAATACTCTGAATACTGTGCCTGAGGTGTCTGAGTGCGATCCTTCAGCCAGCGGAAATATTTGGACTGCTGTTATCCCAGAGGCATTGGTTGGCATGCGTGGATCAGCATCAGGCAGTTCCTGGTCCAGTTTGAATCTTTCCTCTAGGGGAGCTCCCAGGCCGTGTTTTCTCCCAACATGGACATCTTGAGTTTACCAGCAGCATGTCCTCATGTTTTAATTTTAGCAGGGGTCCCTCCACTAAGGTTAAAGTCTTGGGTTCAGCTTCGGAACAAGGTTGATCATTGGCTAACTAAACAAAGACATTTTTTCCGGTGTAAGCAAGATTTTAATGGTAAGAGCGGGCTGGCTTGGGCAATCAAGAAAAAACATTAACAGGGATTACATTATAATTAATTTTAGGAGGCCCAGTATTGTAAGGAACATATGAAATTGAAGGAATGTATCAGCAGGTTTGTTGTTAAGGTTGTTGCCTTACCCCTTGTTTTTTTTACAGGCCAACAACTTTTTCTCCACGGTCTTGCGACATCCCCAATAAGGTATTGTCTTTTTTGGGCTCAAATATGTTTGCCCCTCTTTGTGAACTTGAAAGCGTGGATTGACTACAGACTGTGAGTGTACTGTTACTGCTATCCGTTTCCAGTATTGACTCGTTTTCAGCACATTCACCCATTGCTAATATGAAGGGCTTTTGCAAATATTAAGGGCTGTTGCATGAGGCAGGGGTTGCACCATTGAAAATACTTAGTTGTAATGTGGCTGTTCCACGAACGAAGACCGGCACACTTAATTGCTTCAAATTTATTGAAGACTATGATTTATTTAGTCTTATTGCAGGAATCTTGGGATACACTTCCCATAGCTGTTGACAGGTACCAATGTTTTTATGCTCCTGCTGTTCCATCTCGCCATGGGCGGGCCTCCTATGGGTTGGCCACATGGGCTAAAGCAACATTTGAGGGCATTGGAGACTTCGGACAATAGTTTTCAGGTTACCATGGTAAAGAATAATTTGTGTTTGTACCTGATTCATTTTTACAACAATGAGTTTACTAGTGTCCAAATCACTAAGCTAGCCACATTGTTTGATTATATAAGCAAGCTAGTAGAAGATGTAGTGATTAAAGTTTTTTTTTCCTTATGTATGCCTGGCGGGTGATTTTAATGTGAGACTGTCCGCCTGCCAAAATATAACTGACATTACGTCATAGTTGAAGTCTAATGGCCTAAGAGACTCTAGAAGCAAGGAGTTGCTGTCTTTTCTTGCCCAACTTGATTTTGTAAATGCTCTTGATGCTTTAGATGCCATGGTTACTGGGGTTTTCTGAGCAGGTTTTTAAAGTGCCTAAAAAAATGATGCAAAGAAAACTCTTAGATTTCTTTGTGCTATTTTTTCAGCCCCCCTAATGGGGGAACACCCCTTGCATTCATTATGTGTGGCACAGGTATCATGTGGCGCAAGGGGTTACAATGTGGTGCAATGCATGCATTGCGCAACTTTATAAATTTAGTGCAGCAATTTCGGCCTCGTTGGGCCATATTAGCGTGAAAAAAATAGTGCTAATGTGGCACATGGAGGCCCTAGTGGCTCTTAAATCTGCTCCTAAATTTGTGTGGGCTCATTCAGCTAGAAGGGAACAGGCTTTGCAGAAAACTAATATCAGTCCTGATATCTGCACTGCATTTTATTTCTCACAGTGAGCTTGGGCTTTCATACATAGAGGATTTGATTAAAGTTCACCCTGTGCTACTGTGGCTGGCAATTTGTAGGAATGAGGTGGCCACTTTAAGAAGGGATATGACTATGGATTGTTTGTCCCTTGATAGAGGTGTCCATATTCCATGGCTGACGTATTTAAAGTCTGAGATCTGCAAGTTAGGTGAATGCCTTGCCTTTCTAGTCCCTTAAAAACAGATTTAAGAGCCCCTAGCACCACCTTAGCGCCGTCATAGCATAATTTGTTTGATGCGAAGGTGGCTCTAAAGAGGCATTTTCCCCATGTCATATTTACAAAGTGGTGCAATGCATGCATTGTGCCACTTTGTAAACCCTTGTTCCACATTATGCCTGCGCCAGGCATAATGTATGCAACGGGGGCGTTCCCCCATTAGGGGAGCCGAAAAAATGGTGCAAAGAAATCTAAGAGAGCAGGCATTTAAAAAAGAGGGCATACCATAATCTACAATGGGCCCTTATGTGCTCTGCAGGAGTAGCACCAAAGTGTTGGAGTTACTCCTGCAGAGTACATCAATATAGTCAAAAAAACTATGCCATTGCCCCCCACCCTGTGCCATGGTGCACCGTATTTCAAATACGTCTCACACATGGTGGCGGTAGGGGGCACTAAGGGTCGCAAGGAAAGTGGTGCTGCACTAAGTGCAGCACCATTTTTCTTAAATCTGTCCCTTTGTCTTGTAAAAGCCTGTTTGAAAAAGAAAGTTGAAAAGGCACTTTATGACCTTGTGTTTTTGAGGCCTTTAAGAGAAATGGAGATGAAAAGCAGTGCTGCTGAATATTTAAATATAACTGATTTTTATTGTTTGAATCATTATCTTTGGTACGATCGGGACGTTGGATTAGTTCTCTTCTGTTGCATTTCAGATCTAATACTGTTAAATATTTATTATGTTTCCCAGTCGGTTATGTGCAAAATCTTGACAATAAGCCTTGCTGGTGTGATGGAAAATCTGGACAATGTTGCATTTTACTTTTTTTTGTAAGTTGTATTCCAGGTATACTAGATTATTTTTATTATCACTTCTGAAAAATAAGTTTTTTAATTTAAATCAATGTAGGCCTGCATTCTTATGTTTATTGCAGTTACCAGATGATTAAGTGATTTTGTATACGGGGAAGTTTTCAAAACGTGCTGTACGTGCATGTGGAACAATACTCTTTTAAGGTGTTATTAATATTATATTAATCTATTTGTTTTATTATGCTCTTAAAAGTATATTTGCTTCTATGGATGTTATGTGCATCTGAATAAAGTGTTGTAAGTAGGGCTCAACTTGATTCATCTCCCCAAATGATTTAATCAAGACTGTTTATACATAAACATTAATATTTAATTGTATTACGTTATTATGTATTATTACATATTTAGTAGTAGTAAATATTTTATAATGTAAGTAAAATACTGTATATAGTTAACAATGGTATGCTCCAGTCCCCTTAAAATGTAAGAACAAATGGACTGGCTGGGAGCTGACATTAGAATGTTGGTGAAGAGCGAATAGGCTGGTGGTGACCTGAGGAGTTCGAGGAATAAAAGTTCTTACATCTAAGTTGTTGTCTATTGAATAATTACAACAACTTTAATTTGGCGACGAGGATGGGATGCTGTGCAGGGGACAGCTGAACTCCTCACCCCTGATGTTAGTGCTGTCATCGACCTTACCTTACCAAGGGATCGCTGAGAAGAAAAGAAGTCACCAGTGTAAGATCTTCTTGTTGATGTGATTTCTATTGAAGCGTCCAGTGTGCGGTTCATGCAGGACGGGTGAAGTAATTGGACCTTATTCGCTCACCACAGACAGTAGACAAATGGATTTTGAAGTGCTCTTACCAGGAAGTCACTTTGTATGAGTCGTGTCTGGTATCGTGAGGAAAACATCGTGTTTTGGGATCGGAAATCGTCCGACCGTGAAGAGGTGCTGACGGAAGTGGCTGAGTTGGCAGAAAACGTTGTGAGAGGAAACTAGCCTGTACGTGACGAGGCTGTGGAGTAGGAGGCGACTATCTGCTACGGAGCGCCAGCAGAAATTGCGGAAGTTTTTTTTTTGTTTCGAAACGAAGGTAACGCAGCAAGGAACTGACAGGAGGTAATGTTGGAGACAGTCTAGTCTATGAGGAGGTGTGACTACGCGGTGCCGAAGGGGTGGAGGCAATAAATAAATATACTCTACACTGGGAGGCATATTCCCACGCTACCGCCTTAATCTTACAGCTGAACAGCTTATGGGAAACGACGAAGGAAACCAATACGGACTGAGCCAACTCGGACTGATTGTATATTCTTAATTGGACATCGGGAGTAATCCTGGTTACAGTAAGGAAAGTTGTGTGAGAATATACAGGAAGTCTTTATTATAAGCGTATTGTGTGAAAATACATAAAGTATAGTTGAATAAGTTGCATGTCTAGGGAAGATTCTCAAAAGAATATCTGTTTAACAAATTGGGAATATTGTGTGCTAGAAACAATTTAAACTCTATTTATTATCCTGTAAGGGAATTTAGTATAATACAAAATGGCTGTTGCTAGCATGTCTCAACCACCCCCGTTTCTGGATGAAGTTGGGGAACCAAATTTGTTGTGGAAGGATTGGATCAAGTTATTTGAATCCTACCTAATAGCTATTGGTGGGGAAAAATTCTCATCAACAAGGAAGCAGCATATCCTGTTGCATAATCTGGGGATACATGGGCGGAAGGTTTACGAAAATTTTGCAGATCCAGAGGAAGAAGAAGAGGATGGGGAAGAACTTGATGTGTACGAAAAAACAGTTAAGAAATTAGAGGGACATTTTGGACAAAAAATTAATATTGTTCTGGAGAGACATAACATTTTTTCTAGAGTACAAGGTAAGGAGGAAAAAGTGTCAAATTACGTAGCATCTTTGAAAGGACTTGCTGCTACCTGTGATTTTGGAAATCTCGAAGATTCATTGATTAGAGACCAGTTGGTCAGATGCACTAATAACAACAAGGTACAGAAGAAATTATTAATTCTGAACCCTACTTTAAAAGAAGCAATTGAAGTAGCCAAAGGAATAGAACACACAGTAGAATGCATGAGATTAATAAAAAATACTACCATTACTGATGAGGTAAAAGAGGTTAAATTTAGTCCCAAACAAGAGTTAAAAGAAGTGAAGTTAGAGGAAGGAAGTAAAAATCAGGAACCGTTACATAAGAGGAATAACTCCGACAACACAAGGAGTAGATGCTATAGGTGTGGCAATAGCAGACATTTTGCAAATAACCCTGAGTGCCCTGCCAGAAATTGTGTATGCAGGAAATGTGGGGCCAGAGGACATTATGCTAGAGTGTGCAAAAATGATAAAAGCGAGTTTGGGGGAAAGAAAGTTGTACACAAAGTGGATGACAATCTGGAGTTTCGGGATAAATTTGTATTACAAGTAAAACGCTGCAATGAAACAAAAGGTACAAACGAGATGCACCCTTCGTGTGACATCATTTTAGATGGTGAGAGAGTAAGGGTGTTAGCTGATTCTTGTTCACCGTTCACATTCATACATTATAGCATCTATGAAAAGTGTTTCAAGGATATTTGGTTACAGGTTGTTACCAGCTGATATATCCCCGGGTGGATACAATAATGATCCGATACCTCTGAAGGGAATGTTAAATATGCAAATTACATTCAAAAATAGACAGACTAGTGGTAAAGTTTACTTTACTAATAAAGGGTCAAATCTTCTAGGTTGGAAGCATCAAAAAGAGCTGGGCATAAGATTGGACCCTAATTTAGAAGAACCTGTACTCGTAATAGATAATTCAAGTGAAGATTATGCTATATGTAGGGAGTTCCCTGAAATTTTTAATAATAAATTAGGCCGATTGATTGACTACCAGCACAAAATCATTCTTAAAGATGAAGCTGTGCTGGTTTCACACAAAGTAAGACCTATTCCTTTACTCATGCGAGATCCACTGAAGCAGGAATTAAGCAGATTGGAACAGTTAGGAGTCATTGAACCTATTGAGAACTCCTTATGGCTAGCCCCCATTGTAGTAGCTAGGAAGCCAGGTGGTAAAGGCATACGTGTATGTGTTGACTTAAGAGATTCAAACGCTTGCATTTGGGTAGAAAGATTCCCCCTACCAAGAATTAATGAAATGTTAAGTACCATGGGTCCAGCTCAAGTCTTTAGCGTTATTTACCTTTCCTCAGCGTATCATCAAGTTGAGTTACATCCCTCTTCACGATCATTTACCTCCTTTATTACGCCATTTGGTGCTTTCAGATACTGCCGAATGCCATTTGGACTAGCGTCTGCAGCCTCTGTATTTCAACGCATAATGCAGAATATCTTGAAAGGAATCGACCATGTCCTATGCTTCCAGGACGACATGTTAATCTATGGTAATACTATAGAGGAACATGATAATACCCTGAGAAGAGTTTTCAGAGTGTTGAGTCAGGCTGGTATGACAATCAAGAAGGAAAAATGCGGTTTCGGAGTGGCGTTGGTAGAATATCTGGGACATAGGATTACGAAAGAAGGAATCCAACCTAAACATGACCTAGTAAAAGCAGTAAAAGAAGCCCTACCCCCTGTAAATAAACAAGAACTCAAGTCTTTCTTAGGCCTAGCCGAATACATGCCAAAGTTCGTGCAGAACTTTGCGATGGTCACTGTTCCCATGAAGAAACTTCTGAAGAAGGATGTGCCATTTAATTGGAATATAGAATGCCAATAGGCATTCGACAAAATCAAAGATGCAATAGTTCAATCTCCTCATTTAGGTAAATTTGACTCCAAGTTAAAAACTTGGGTGACTACACATGCCAGTTGTCAAGGGTTGGGAGCAACATTGTCTCAAAGAATTTATGGTCAAGAGAGGATTATAGCATTCGCTTCCAGAGCTTTAAATGAAGCAGAGGGTAGATACTCAACTATTGAAAGAGAAACTTTAGCTTGCTATTGGGCAGTGAATCATTTCAAATTCTTCTTGTGGGGCTTACCATTCACAATCAAAACTGACCATAAACCTTTAGTCAGTGTATTTACCACTCAAGGTAGAGAAAGGGCTACTCTTAGAATAGCCAGATGGATGATGGATCTTGAAAATTAAAATTTTAACATAATGTATGTTCCTGGTAGTAAAAATGCCATTGCTGACTACCTATCGAGATCCACGAAATGTGAAATGGAAGGAATGGGTAAGCAAGAGTATATGAAGGAAGTACTAACACAGGAACCTGTACTAAAGGTGGAACTAGCAAGTCTTGGTAAGGAGGAATGGGTGAGTGAGACTAAGAAGGATGGTGTACTAAACTTATTGAAAGACGAAATTATCAATGGGTGACCTAACAAGTTGAGAGATGTGGAGGAGGATCTAAAAGGATATTGGGATGTCAGATTAGAGCTTCATATTTGTGATGAATTAGTCATTAGAGGAGAAAGAGTACTACCCCCTGGTAAACTATGGAGTAAATTAATTGAGTTAGCGCATGAAGGTCATCTGGGAAGAAGTATGGCAAAAAACAAATTGCAAGCTACGTACTGGTTCCCCAAGATGGATGGTTTAGTGGAAAATTTGGTTAGAGAATGTACAGTGTGTGCTATGAGTGATAAGATTAATGTAACAAGGAAAGCCTCGTTGTCACCTATGTGTGTTCCAATAAAACCCTGGGACAAATTAGGGTTGGACATTTTGGGTCCAATAAATCACCTGAGTAGCAAAGGCCGCTACATTCTTGTCTTAATCGATTATCAGTCACATTGGACGATGTTCAAAATAGTAAACCAAGTAACAACAATAGATGTTACTAATTTCCTAATTGAAACCTTCATGAGAGAAGGAGTACCCAGTACATTAGTAATGGACAACGGGGTACAGTTCACTTCCGATGCTATGAAAGAATTCTTGAAAACTTGGGGCGTCCTTCATTTCAGGACTGCCTTATACAATCCTAAGGCAAATGGCTTGGTCGAACGGATGAATAGAATGTTTAAAGAATGCATTCAGATGGCGAGAATGTCGAACGTGTCATGTGAGGAACAGTTAAGACAGATGTTGTGGTCTTATCACACCACACTGAATCTAGCTACTGGTATTTCTCCTTTTCAATCCTTGAAGGGTAGACATCCTGGTACCAAATTCAATCCTAATTGGTTGAAGGGAGGAGAGCAGGTGTTTGTGCAAAGAGAAGAGTCTGCTGAATGTGTGAGACGCAAAAAAGAAAGATACAGAAATTGGTATAATGACTAATTTGGTACCAAGGACAGGTTATGGCAAGTAGGATAATTGGTGAAGGTTAGACTTCCTGATTGCATGCTAAAGAGAGTAGTAAATTTTCGGAACCACTCAGGATTAAGGAAATATATAAGAATGTTGTCAGATTAGAAGATGGTAGATACTGGAGCATGGACCGTATTGTACATCTTCAAGAGAAGAAGAGTGATGGCAAGGACAATTCAGCAGTCAAGAATGAAATTGGGAATTCAGCAAACTGTAAGGAACGTAATGTAAGAGTCAGAAGGAGCCCTGTATGGCACAAAGACTTTATTTTTGCTCGTAAAGGAAGGGAGATATGTTGTAAGTAGGGCCCAACTTGATTCATCTCCCCAAATGATTTAATCAAGACTGTTTATACATAAACATTAATATTTAATTGTATTACGTTATTATGTATTATTACATATTTAGTAGTAGTAAATATTTTATAATGTAAGTAAAATACTGTATATAGTTAACAATGGTATGCTCCAGTCCCCTCAGAATGTAAGAACAAATGGACTGGCTGGGAGCTGACATTAGAATGTTGGTGAAGAGCGAATAGGCTGGTGGTGACCTGAGGAGTTCGAGGAATAAAAGTTCTTACATCTAAGTTGTTGTCTATTGAATAATTACAACATAAAGTTATGTATTCAGACTGATATTGGTTGTCATGTCTAAAGCGAGATTGGAGGGCTGCACAGCGCTCTCATTCACCAACCAACCAATTTCAGCACTTCGGAGTGCAGTTGTGCCAAAGCAATAGCTCAGTAATAGGTTGAGTCTGAAACATTTTGAGGCATATTTATACTCTGTTTGCGCCGAATTTTGATGCACATTTGGCACAAACCTTGCCCCATTTTTAAACTTTGACGGCGACCCCGCGGATGTCAAAATTCCACTGTGTGCGTCATTTTTTGGAAGCAGGAAACGGCCTTGCGTTAATGATATGCAAGGTAGGCGTTCCCTTCCAAAAAATGACTTTAAGGCCTGTGCGCCTTATTTATACCCCAGTGTCATTTTGACACACAGGAGGGGGTGGGCCTTAAAAAACAGCGCACAGCCTGATGTGCGCCGTTTTTTAACGCCTGGGTCAGGGCAGGCGTTAAGGTATCTGTGGGCTCGGAAGGAGTCCAGAGGTGCCCTCCCCTGCCCCCAGGGAAACCCCCTGCCACCCTCGCCCACCCCTGGAGGACACCCATGGATGGGGGACCCATCCCAGGTAAGTTAAGGTAAGTTCAGGTAAGTATTTTGTAAAGTTTTTTAAGTGGCATAGGGGGGGCCTAATTTTGGCCTCCCTACATGCCACTATGCCCAATGACCATGCCCAGGGGACAGAAGTCCCCTGGGCATGCCCATTGGGCAAGGGAGCATGACTCCTGTCTTTGCTAAGACAGGAGTCATGTCAATGGGTATTGTGCGTCAAAAAATGGCGCAAGTCCGGTTTGAGGCATGATTTTTGCCTCAGACCTGCCTTGCACCATTTTTTGACGCACAACCCCCATTGTTCCCTATGCCGGCGCTGCCTGGTGTGAGTCTTTTTTTTTTACTCAGACCAGTCCGCAGCGCCGGCTAACGTCATTCCTTAAATAAGGCGCCCGCATGGTGCGTTGGAATGGCATTAGCCGGTGGTAAAAATTTTGACGCACAACTGCGTTGGCGCAGTTGTGTGTCAAAAAGTATAAATATGGCCCTTTGTTTTGGATAAAGGTCCTCCACAATTTAAGAAAATCCCTCTCATTTCACCCAAGAAAAGGTAAGGAGGTCAATAGCCAAAATGCTATTTTGGCCAGTTTATAGATTTCATGATACAGTGTGTCCTTGTTGAATACAACCATGATTGTGCTTTATGTTTTTTTAGATAATTTTGGTGATTTGATAGTCCACTTTTGGTCACCTTGATCGGAAGGGGGGATAGGAGAAAATAAGGCTGTTTGCCTTCTTTTTCTTCAAGAATTAAATAGTTAAAACAATGTGTATGATGGAAGAGACATCACATCCTGTTGTTCTACAAAAGCAATATCTTGCTATGCAACAAGCACAACATCCTGCTTTGCAGCAAGCCCAAACTCCTGCTTTTATCCTACACCAGGAGGGTTAGATCTAGCAGTCTCTTGTTCATCTTTTATTTGGTGGGAACATTCTATTTACTGGGACACATTAATTTCCAACATAGGGCCTGATTTAAGAAAGCTGGCGCTGCTCACAGAGCAGCGCCACTTTTCTTGCACCCCTTATTGCCCCCTTAACTCCACCGTGTGTGCGCCATATCTAAGGTATTAGGCACCATGATGCCAGTTTGGGGGACTAGCGTCAACATTTTTGATGCTAGTTCAGAGCTTGGCAGGATTAGCGAAAAAAAATGTTGACACTAATCCTGCAAAGCCCATTGAGGCCCATTGTGATCAATGGTGTGCCTCCTTTTAATGCCTTCTCCGAGCAGGCATTAAAAGTGTAAAATAAAAATGATGCAAGGAAATCTCTAAGATTTCTTTGCCCCATTTTTTGGCCCCTCTAATGGGGGAATCCCCCCTCACCATACATTATGCCTGGTGCAGGCATAATGTAGTGCAAAGGTTTACAAAGTGGTGCAATGCATGCATTACGCCACTTTGTAAATTTGGCACTGCAATTTTGGCCTTGTTGGGCCACATTAGCCTAAAAAAAAGAAAAATGCTATAATGTGGCACAGGGAGGTGCTAGGGCTCCTAAATCTGCCCCTCACTTTTCTTAGCCATGACAGCAGTCAATGCAGCAGTGAGTGACATCTGCTTTGGTTTGCTGATGGTGATATAACCATTGACCAAGGGGGTGAACCCAGTTATTCCTGCCCAGCAGAGCTTGCAGAAGGTACACTGTGTTGTGCACCTTGGCAGAAAAATGAGGGCCCATATTGATACTTTTTGACGCAAACCAGCGCCGGCGCTGGTTTGCGTCAAAAATGTTACAGCTGGCTAACACCATTCCTACGCGCCATGCGGGTGCCTTATTTAAGGAATGACGTTAGCCGGCGCTGCGGACTGGTCAGAGTAAAAAAAAAAGACTCAAACCAGGCAGCGCTGGCGTGGGGGAAAATGGGGGTTGTGTGTCAAAAAATGGTGCAAGTCAGGTTTGAGGCAAAAATCATGCCTCAAACCGGACTTGCGCCATTTTTTGACGCACAACCCCCATTGAAATGACTCCTGTCTTAGCAAAGACAGGAGTCATGCCCCCTTGCCCAATGGCCATGCCCAGGGGTCTTCTGTCCCCTGGGCATGGTCATTGGGCACAGTGGCATGTAGGGGGGCCCAAATTAAGCCACTTTAAAAAAATAAAAAAATACTTGCCTCAACTTACCTGTACTTACCTGGGATGGGTCCCCCCATCCCCGGGTGTCCTCCAGGGGTGGGCGAGGGTGGCAGGGGGTGTCCCTGGGGGCAGGGAAGGGCACCTCTGGACTCCTTCCATGATCAGAGACCATGGAAGTGAACACATAGGTCTCTTAACGCCTGCCCTCACCTAGGCGTTAAAAAACATTTTTAAGCGTTTTTTAAGGCTCACCCCCCTTCTGTGCTTCAAAATGACCCAGGAGTATAAATAAGGCGAACAGGCCGTAAAGTCATTTTTTGGGCAGGAACGCCTACCTTGTATGTCATTAACGCATGGCAGTTTGCCGCATCCCAAAAATGACGCACACTGCTGAATTTTGACGTCCGTGGGCTCAGGCGTCAAAGTTTAAATATGGTGCACGGTTTGCGCTGAATGTGCGTCAAATTTTTTGATGCACATTCGGCGCAAACAGAGTATAAATATGCCCCTTGGAGTCTTTAATGCTAGCATTCTTTTCACTCAAGATGCCATGCTTGGCAAACCCCTATTTTTTTTGTGTCATCTTCATGCCTGCTCGGTGGTTAGCAGTTTAGCAGAGAGTTCTCTACACTTCTCAGACAGCTAAATCAAAGACTTGTCTTGCCTCAGTCTCTATCTCAGTCCACCTGCAAAAAATAACAATTAAGAATGAAGAGAGATTTTGTGTTCTGAATGAATGCAAAACTAGTCATCATAACATATAGCAATCATATTTATGTGTAAAACATTTGGGAGTCCTGGCACTAGTTAGCAAAAATCAAAACAATTCTGACATTGCAGAATTGTTGAAAAAAGGCGGCATATCTATACTCTGTTTGTGCCGAATGTGCATCAAAAATTTTGATGCACATTCGGCACAAACCGTGCACCACATTTATGCAATGACGCCCGAGCCCGCGAACGCCAAAAGTCATTTTCTGGATGCAGGAAACTGCCTTGCGTTAATGACATGCAAGGTAGGCGTTCCCGTCCAAAAAATGACTTAAACACCCATGCGCCATATTTATGCTACCGCGCTAAAATGACGCACGCCCAGGAGGCGGAGGCGGAAAATGACGCACAGCCCGATTTGCGTAAAAAAATAATGCCAGGGTCAGGGCAGGCGTTAAAATGGGGCAAACACACCAGTACTTGAGGAAAACACACAGAAGCAACAGCAGAGCTCCAAAAGGAAGACAGGGAGGTGCTTTTAATCCAGCATGCACGCAGACGCAGAGCACAGGACCAACAGCAGCAGCTTCCACAACACCAGCAGGGACCCCAAAGGCAACGCAGAAGGCAGGAGAGGATATTCTACACCAGGACAACCCTTCTGGTACTCCGGCAACAAGACATCATCCAGAGGTACAGACTCAACTGGCAAGCCATTCAGCAGCTGCTGCGCAACATTGAGCCACAGTTGGCACCCATCTTGCAGACACCACACACCGTTCCACCAGAAACCAAGCTGCTAGCTGTACTCCACATGTTGGCAAGTGGCTCCTTTCAAACCACTGGTGCCCTGGTTGCCGGGATCTCACAGCCCTAATTCTCTGCCTTCCTACCCAAAGTATTGGATGCCATCATCTCCCTCACACCCCGCCACATCAGCTTCCCCAACACACAGCAGAAAAGCAGGAGACCAAACAGAGCTTCTATCAAATCAATGGCTTCCCACATGTGCTTGGCGCCATTGACTGCACACATGTACGCATTGTGCCACCTTCTACAACCGAACATCTGTACCGCAACAGAATGCGCATACACTCCATCAATGTGCAGGCCATTGTCGATCACCGGGGATTGATCACCAACATCGTGGCAAAGTATCCTGGGAGTGTACATGATTCATTCATCTTCCGTCACTGCACCATCAATCAACACTTCCAGGATGGACAATATGGCAATGGCCTACTTGTTGGCAAGTACAGAAACCTACTTATATACACATTGCACAGCAACCCTCTAGGACAAACAACACATACACCAATACATTGACACGTGGCCAGGAAGACACTGAGGTTGTGATACTGCTAGGCATGTGTGATATCCTGACCCATTTGGATACACACCTATGGACAAATGACAGATCCAAATAACAACAGATGCCACTCCACAGACACAAGGGAACAATTTAAAACAACACAATGACAATGACATCGCCTCAACTGGCAGTACAACTTGAAAGATTAATCTTTCAATATCACATTAATAACACTCAATCAAACACCCTTCCAAGCAATAAGTACTGTGTAAGGGGTGTGTAATGTATTTTGCTACAGGTCAAACACCATGACACACATAGCATGATGATGATGACTACAATGAAGGTGACATGGAATCATTGAGGCAGTACCAATATCTCACATCAATCCTGCTCTGACATTGCCCCTACCAATAAGCAAGTGGGCTGTGCTGAGAACTCATACTGATGTGACAATATTGAAAGTGCACATTCCTACACATACGGTTTGAGACAATTACACATATACACAACAGATGTACAAGCATATGGACCTTCTGACACTGTAAATGACAACCTCACAACCAAGTTAGCCAGCTGAACTAGAACATGTTCAGTAGTATGAGTACATGTTTGAACCTGAGTCGACTTGGCAAGGGCAGAGAAATAGGTCTGCAGAGAACTTGTCACATATGGGATATTTGGGCATAGTCAATTGTCAACACGTCAGTGCTGACAACTTACGGAGATGTGTTGTACATTGTTACCTTGCCAAATCTAAGGGGCTCACTGACGTTCAACTAATTCTATTGCATATGTTAAATTGGAGGGGATGTCCATGCCATATAGATGCAACCGTGTTACCACCACTGTGGAATTAATTCTGTGTATGGAAGTATCATGTCACCCCCAGTTAAGACACATGGACACCTCTTTCACATGACATAATGCAAGGGAGTACACAATGTACTGCAACTCTACAAAAATAGAGCTGGCATCCGGTCAATCAGCCAAACACCAGTTCAGATAATGAAACAACCAAATGCTGATGGAATATCCTAGAAGCCTAGGATTCCACACAATAACACAAACACCGATGAGTCACAGACAACACAAGAGAACAACTGTCATGCAAAGTGATAATCATGGTGCAAGCAACATCAACATTTTCATTTTCTCTTTCAGCTTATCAGGGGTATGGGATCCAGCCATGGATCATGACACCATTTGCAAACCCAAGCACAGCATCAGAGCGTGCCTATAATGAGGCACATCAGAGGACACACACCATAGTCGAGAGGACATTTGGCATCCTGAAATCAAGATTCAGGTGCCTCAACATCACCGGAGGCAGCCTCCTATACTCACCAGAAATGGTCTGCAAGATCATTTTGACCTGTGCCATCCTGCACAACATATGTGTAAGGAGAAACATCCCCCTATATGAACCCGACCCACAAATGCCTGAAGAGGAGGAAGAGAAGGACGTTGTCCATCAACATAAGGAGGACCATCCAAACACAGCTGCAGGATTGCGTCGGAGACAACAAATTGTCCAAAATTTCTTTTAACTCTACTCACCATCACCACTGTCTTACCATATGTCAATAAACACCTATTCTAATCACTATATCATGGTCTGGGTAATCATTTTTGCATCACCTTATCCCTAAGAATCATAATCAGAGTGTAGCCTCAAGGAGCATTGCAGAAATACAGATTAGGATACAGAAAAATCCACATCACATTTGATGGGTATGAATGCTCACCCAACTTCACACACACTGTAAATGACATATATCCTGTCCATTTCACATTTGAAGGGCAATAGCAGAGGAGCACAACTATTTCACACATACATTTTGGAAACATGGTTCATTGCAGCATATGGCACACAACTAAGACACCATCATCCACTAAGGAAAAAAATCCCTCATGCATGAGGCAGTGGATGTGCTATAGCATTCGTAACAAGAAGGTATGACCAGACCCTTGGCAGCAGTAAGTGTGACATCAGCTATCTTTGCAAGGAGTATGTGTGACAATAAATCCATATAAGCAGCAAATGGATAGCACAAGTGCCCAGGTATGACTAGCATTGCTTCAAAGACATCCCCTGCACATGCTATCCCAGGTCATAAGTCCTGTCACTGCCATGTTCCCTGTCTCACCCCACACTTCTCTAGGGGGCCCTGGAAATGGAATAATTACAAAGTATCATTCACAGCTGACTTGAGCCTCCCTTTCACTAATGAACATGTTTAACTGTATGTTTGACTTCCTAGCAGCATGTAGCGCCACATGGTGTGCCACGTGTATGTGGCACTTGAGTACAATGTCATAGGTGTGCATACAGCTCATGGCCAGATGTGTGCTTGCATCTATCTGCTTGTTGGAAGTCATGTGTTACTGGTATGAAATGATGTTGACAATTGTCAGCATTCCCAAACATAAATGTGGATGGGATTGTCCAAGGTTTGGGTGTATCCTAGTTGGACATCCTCCTTACCTGTGGTAGACTGCCCAAACCCATGTACAGCTGTCCAAAGCTTCCGGGGTGTTCTAGATGTTGGAAAGTATTTGTTGTATGTCCATCCCCCCCCCTCAGGCACAGACAGAGGGTTATGAAATGTGTACCTAGGACTGTTGATCCAAGTTTAGTACACAGACATGTAAATCCGTAAATCACTTGTCCAAAACTCGGATACCGACTCATGATTAGCAACTGCATTCTATCCTGGCAATTCCATTTACAACTCACAGATCTTGTGGCCCTTGATTGTCATCCAGAAGATAGTCATTAGTTGGCCTGTCACATGTGGAGGACTTGCAGCATTTTTTTACTTGACAAATGGCTGAACAATGATGCATTGGTCATTTAAGTTGTTACACATCTTTTAGAGCATTGCTGTGCTGTTTGATAGGACATTTGTAGGCAGCATTGGCATGTACTTTATCAGGGACAATCAGCGATCTGTATGATGATATGGCCTGTTTCTGGTACATTAGATGTATTGTCTGATTTACTTCTGGAGCCATATCACACAATGAAGTTCCTAATGTTTAGTTTTATATATTTTTTTTAACAGCTGCCAATATGAATCCCATCCAGATTGGGGAGTTTCAGCGCCGGGCGATGTGTTACCACCACATTCTGGATGTGGACTCTGGGTTCCGCAACATGGCAAGGCATTATCGCCATGAAAGAGCCTCCAGAGTGTGGAGGACATTTGCCCAAGGGGGCCCTTCCGTGTCCACCACAGCCACCAGCACCACCACTACCACCCAGGTGGCACCAACCATAGCATGCACCTTTGCTGGGCCGTCAACCTCCACTGCTCCAGGACCTATCACAGCACCACCTGTACCTTCTCCTACACGCATGGCACCGACAAGGGGACATACATCTTCAACTGGCACCCAGACCACCCCTGCTACAGTCATTGACCCAGCAGATTTTCAGCAGTTGCAACGTGACATTGACCGTATGTTAAGGAAAATGAACAGGCTGCAGCAGGAGGTGGCACAAGTGAATAGGAGGGTGCGTGTCATAAAGAAGACCCTGCGGAGGGTGAACTTGTAAACCTTTTACCCTCAGCCATGATTCCCTCCCCTCCATCCTCTTTCCTGGTTCTTTTCATTAGTGGGTTTAGGGGGCTTAGAGTTAGGTTAGAAAAGGCTGTTAGTTTAGTTAGTAGTAGTGGGTGGGGTGGTGGGGGTATGATACTTTTACTATCTGTTTTTTATTTTGTGTGTTTGATGATGTTGGGCTTTTGGTGTTAAATAAATAAATAAATAAATGAAAAAAAATAAAACATCCAAAAAATATATCTTTGTTTAGTATAAGATAGTTTGTGTTTAGGTTAGTATATGTTGTCCTCCATGTGTCCTGTCTTATTAGGGGGGTGGGGGTTGATGTTTAGATCATTTTGTTAAATGTGATAAGTAAGTTTAGCTTAGGTTAATTAGGGCCAGTTGTGGGTAATGTGTAGTTAGGATAGGTTAGGTTAGGTAAGGTGTTTACCCAGGATTTAGTTTCCTTTTTTACTGTTAAATAAATATTTAGGTAATCCTTTACAGTATGTGTCACATGCTTGGGGATCAGGGCCTTGGCATGGGTGAACAGTGTCTCTTTAGTATTTGCATTTGTGTCCCATCCTGCAACCAAATCCGAATTGAGCTGTTACATTGGCAGCTACACCAGAGCTACTTTGCTAAGAATCTGACATCCGTTGTACCCACCACTCAAGGTTACTATGTATCCCAAAGTGTTGTTAATTTTTGATGTATGTTTTCAATCTCACATACTTTGCGACCAGATTTGGCATTGAGGACACTGTGTTAAGTCTGCCTGCAGCCTGATGTTCAAGTGAAGCCTTATAAGGTGAGTGGTAGTATGATCTCATGTAGTATGGTATATATAACTCACAACAATCATTTGTTACATTGTTCAGCCAGGTAACATATTTGTACGTACACTCAGACACATCCATTCATGCTGTATGGTGTGTTTTAGGAAACATTTGGGTCAAATGTCACATATGAAAATATTGGTTGAAGAAAAAGTTGAAGGCAATAATTTTTGGCTTAGACATCCCTTGAGGAAGCGTTATTCTGTCCAACACAGCATTATACTGTATAGTTTCCATTTCCCTCATAATTAACCCTCAGGAAGGGCAGATGAGGGTACAATCCAGACCACAGTGCATAGTTAGCAGCCAACATTCTTTCAGGTCAGTTGTTTTGACATTCGATAATCATTGACCTGAGTTAAACATCACTGATCTCCATCACGGTTGATGTGTCACATTACACAGAGACAAAGTTGTTGTGTAAGTTCTATTTATTTTAAAGTGCTGTAGTGCTATATGTACATTGTCCATGATTGTGAGTCCATTAGTGTGACACCTTCCATTGTGATCCTACACAAGTGCAAAAGGACATGTCATTGGACATGCTGGGGTGAAGTGTCAGGATTTGCCAATGAGTTAGTGAGAGACAATCACAGGGCAGGGTGACAAGACAAACAGTGGGCTGGAGAACAGTGCTTGTGAGAAGCTGGTGCAAGACTGGCATCTTACAAAGCACAGGACCTTGGTTATAGGTGGCCATGTGGCAGGGACTCGTGCTACCTGGTACTCTTACGAGTGAAGGTGATCTGTTCCATGTCTTCATCTTCTGATGTGTATGTTGTCTCCTCTGCCCTTGGTGGTGGTGGTTGTGAAGGGGCAACACACACCTTAGTGTTTGAAGATGTGGAGTCAGACATCCCGGTAGCTGCCAACTGTGGGGCTATTAAGGGCAGTACTGCAGCAAGGAGGAGCTGCTGGTTCTTAAGAACAGTGGTAGTCAGCCAACTCAGTCAATATTGCATTCGTGCACGCATTGACAGGATTGTTGTTGGAGGTGTTTTTTCAACTCTCTTACAGCTGTGCTGATTTCCTTCACACTTTTTTTGAGTTCATGCAAGATTGATGTTTGCCCTTGCATGGCTGCTGTCTGTTCTGCAGTTGACATCATGCACAAACGCACCCCCTCTAGGCTGGCTGCCATATTTTCCATCCCCACCCGCACCTCCATGGCCAGCTCCCACTGTACTCCAACTACAGTTCGCTCAAAGCTGGTGCCAGTGTCGTCAGAATCCTCAGCTGGGTTGGAGCTGGCAGGTCGTACAATTGGGGTGGGTCCTCTGTGATGGCTGCTGTATCTGTGCTCCTCCTTGCGACTGAAGGTGGGGTCTGGAGGGTCCCAAGGACATCTTGGAGGGTCTGCTGGTTGATGTTTGTCAACTCGTCATCCATGTAATCAGGGAAGTCCAGGACAGGCATACCCCAGGAGAGCCATCGTCTTCTGCAATGAGCTATGGCACAATTAGTGTGTCTGTGTTGAGGGTTTTGTAATGTGACGTGCCTGCCTTCCTATTTGTTGCACATTGTGATCTTGGTTCCGGTTCATTACTCCTGTCTTTCATGTTAGTATTCTCCCATTGCCTATGCCCCACCTGCATGTCACATGTATTGTGGTCAGTTTGAGGACTTGTCAGCATCACATCCTTTAGGTGTTGGTTCAGGCCAAATTGTGAATTGCCACCTTCTTGTCCTACTCAACCCTCCGTCTACTTCCATTCTCATGGTGAGGCCTTGCACTGGCTGTGGTTGTTCTGATGGCACTAGCACCACACTTCACAATCTGGAACTGACCCAGTCTCAGATATTTCACATGTTGCTGAGACCTAGCATAACTATGTATAGCATTGTCATGGCACACTACAGATAACAGCATTGGTAGTGTGTAATGTTGATGTTGGGGAATGTCTGCTACATTGGATTGCACTGATGGTCCTAGCAGTGTTCCATTTCCTCTTCTGACTGTGAGAGTGAATTTCACTAGCCGGGGACATATGTCCTCCCCCTCAATGCTATTGTCTGAGCAGTATGACATTTGGGATGTTGCATGGTGTCATTGGAGCTATTGTGGCCCAGGCACAGGGTGGACCCTGACATGGGTATGACATTAGTGCTGTGTACCTCATAATGTTTATGACAATAGCACATGTTTGTAGCAAATATGGACGATCACATTTGACAGGATTGGAACTTTTTTATTGATTACAGGGGATTGATACAGTTGTCATCCTGAAACCTCTAATTTGGGTGTGTTTGATCCATGTGGACGTTACTGCCATTAGCTACTTGACATGCACACACAGCAGAGGTGGTAGTGGTAACTGTTGTCAATGTTAAATTCCACTTGCAGATATGCCCTGAGACTGTTAATTGAGCCCTAGTTCATGTAGGGAGAATACCAGCTGACGTGTTACAGCAGACCAGTTTTACGTTGTACCCTACCCTCCTGGTCTGGCTTTACCTTTCCAACATCCTTGGCATGGCAGCATACCCCCATGCAAAGGTTGTTGGTGTAGTGTAGTACTGTGCCCCAGGTTTCCTCTGAACGGGCCATGCCCCCGTGCCATGCCCCTTTACCCATGCCACTCCCTGAATATCATGACTTACATGCATTGTGTAGTAGGTATGTCCACCCCCCTGCTTACAGTTAACATTTGTGCATTTTAATTCCCCATGCAACTTACCCTGCATGTGAGTTATCTCCTGGTAGTCTGCGCTGTCCTGTCCTTGCATCCCTGTGACGATCTCCTCAGGGATGACTGCTGCCACCATCTCTTCCATGTGGTCCAGGGCCTCCTGTGGTGCTGGACTCCCACCTCCAGTCTGCAGTGCTGCCTTCCTGTTCCTGGCCATCTTTTCCTTGTTCCTGCGCTTGCAGTCATGCCAGCGTTTCTTGCACTCGATGACTGTTCTCCGTACTTCTGCTACACTGTTTATCTTGTCAACAATTTGTTGCCATATTGCCTCTCTCCTACTGATTGGCAACTTTGAGGTGACAAACAGTTGGTGCTGGTGTTCCGTCACCTCTTTCACCAGAATTTCCTGCTCCTCTGCACTGAAGCGACACTTTCTTTTCTTCTTCTCCCTCTCCTGGCTCTTGTGTGGGTCCTCCTGGCTGGTGCCTGGTCTGTTGTCATCTTCCTGGGGTCTCTGCAAGCATCTGCAATCCAGTTTGGCTCTCCTTAGCACATTTTGCTGTGTTTGCGCTGCTTTTTGACACAATTGCCTCAAAAAAAGGGTTGTATCCGGTTTGCGACGTCGTAAACTGTCTCACAGTCATTTTCGCCAAGTTAACGTTGTTTTTCTTTACGATGTGATGCATTGGTTTGAGTAAAAAAAAATGACTCACACAGTGGTTTGCGCCACCGTGCATCAAAGTATAAATTTGACGCCTGAGCGGCGCAAAGAAATGGCGTTAGCCAGCAGTAAGATTTTTTACGCAAAACTGCGTCGGCACAGTTTTGCGTCAAAAAGTATAAATATGCCCCAAAGTATTTTATACTAAAAACTGCGTTGAAAGTGACAATTCATACAATGAGTCTGCCATAACTCAGCTACTAAACCCACAGAGACCTATGCTAAAAAGAAACTGATAACAAATATCTGAAGTGCCCTGGATTCAAGAGACCCTGGGAAAGCCAGGCATAGGTGACAAAAATCAATTAAATTAATAAAAATAATATCCACAGCCTAGTAGTTCCATCCAACTTGGCAGCAAAAATCTAAATTATTGGACATAATGGGCCTCATTAAGAGTTTTGGCAGTCGGACCGCCAGACCACCCTATTATGAGTTACACTGGCAGGGCCGCCATATGCCAACCAAAAAATGCAGACCGGCAACAGCGCAGAGGCCCAGAAATAGGCAGTACAACCTCCAACACAACAGCATCTAACTGACCATATTGCAAGCCCAAAGTTGCAGTGGTGGGCACCCATGGAGGTCAGCCGTGGCGGTCGGAGCCATGCCGGTTGGCGGTCACCAAAGTAATACGCAACTGCACATTGGATGGATTTGAGAAAAACACAGCTGACACACATTGCCACTCTGGGCACACATGCAAAGGACACTATAAAACACACCCCTTTACACACCACAATCCTTTTACACCTCAACACACTGAAGCCAGAGTGACCTTTGTACACAGAACACATATTAGGCACCACTTTTTTCTCACCATCTCTTTTCACACTCAGCACACACTTTAATCCATTCACACTCTTTTGCACTACCCCCCTTTAGTAAGTCACTGTCACTCTTCTAAATTTGAAGTAAAAAAAAAAATATATATCCATAGTGTCACGTTCCAAAAATCCCTATTTCACAGATGAAGAGTTAAGAGTCATGGTGGATGAAATCATATGAGTTAAGCCACAAATGTTTGGAACACCACACTCCTTTCAGTAGGAAAATGGAAATGTGGGACAGGATAGTCGACAGAGTCAATGCTGTATGCCCCACCCTGCACACAAAGGAGGACATCGGGAAGAGGTGGAATGACTTCAGGGGCAAGGTCCATTCCCTGGTCTCTAGGTACCAGCTGTAGGAAAAGAAGCCTAGGGGTGTCCCTCCCACTACCCACGTAGAACTCTATTGCCTGGGAGGAGAAGTTCTTGGCCATCCTGCATCATGAGGGCTTGACAGGAATACCTGCGGGAGTGGAGTCTGGTAAGTCACAACATTAAAAATGTCACCAAATTACAATGTCATGCATGCTCACTGCTCGCCTTTTGCATCTTTACTGTCACTCTGCTCACCAGCCCATTGTCCACCTGCCCAAAGCCCCCTGTCTGGCATCTCACAATTGAAGTAGACTCACCTGGGGGACAACATATGTGTACAATGTGTGTATTACAGGGAGGTACATGACTACAGCTCCCAGCAGGCACTGTACTACAACTCCAAACAGCAGACCTGTGTTTCCTTCACCAAATAACCAAGTTTGTCAAATCTCAATTGAAGTGTACCTACCTGGGAGGATAAAATTTGCCAAGGGTGTGTAGTACACGGACTGTCATGACTACAATTTGTAGTAGGGACTGTCATGGTCACTCAAACCACCAGCACAGTGTCACCTTCTCCAAATCCTCTTATTTGTTAACTCCCAATTGTGGTGTACTCACCTGGGAGGATAACATATGAGTAGTGTGTGAAGAACAGGGGCTGACATGACTACAAAGGCCAGGAGGAACTGTTACTATCAAACCGCTCAGCCAGCCCTGTGTCCTCTTCACAAAATACCCTTTTTAGGTAGCTCCCAATCATAGTATACTCACCTGGGAAGATAACATTTGTATAGTAAGTGTACTAGAGAGAGTGAAAAGACAGCAACTCCCACCAGGCCCAGTTTCTGTAACTCCAACCACCAACACAGTGTTCTCTTCTCTGAAGACCCCCTGTGTCTCAACTCTCTCTTAGTGTGTGCTCATCTAGGAGCAAACCATTTGCATAGTGTGTAAAGTGCAGGGAGTTACATGACTCCAACTGAAGAAGCCATTTTACTGTCACTCTAACCACCAGTCCTGCGTTCTTTTCTCCAACAAACATGCTTTGGAACTCTCACATGAAGTGTATTCATCTGGGCGAATGACATTTCTCAGATGTATGAAGTAGAGGGAGTGACATGACATCCAAGGCCAGGGGCTCTGTCTCTCGAGCTCCAAACACAAGTCCAATGTTAACTTGTCCAAATGCACTTGTTCGTTAACTCGCAATGGAAGTGTACTAACTTAGGAGAATAACTTTTGTATATTGTGTGTAGTACAGGGAGTGCCTGTCACATAATGCCAATCACCCTCTAAGTGTGCATCTGACCCAATGCATCTGTTAGTGAACTCTCTAATGAAGTTTGCTCCCTTGGGAGGATAACATTTCTCAAGTGTTGGGAAATCGAGTGAATGACATGACTACAAAGCCCAATGGGCCCTGTTTAACTAACTCCAATCAACATCCCAGTGTCCACTTTTCACAATGCATCTGTTAGTGAAATCTCAAATGATGTTTACTCACCTGGGAGGGTACTAAATGTAAAGTGTTGAAAAGTAGAGGGAGTGACTTGACTGCAAAGCCCCATGGGCCCTGTTTTGCTAACTCCAATCATCAGACCAGTGCCTACTTGTCACAATGTATCTGTTAGTGAAATCTAAAATGATGTTTACTCACCTGGGAGGATACCTATTGTCAAGTGTTGGGAAGTAATGAGAGAGATCTGACTGCAACTCCCAGGAGACACTGTTCAAGTGACTCCAAATAGCAGTACAGTGGTCATTTGTCCAAAACCCCTTGCTGGCTAACTCTCAATTGACATTTACTCACCTGGGATGGACCAAGATACAGATCATGCTCAACTCAAAGATGTGTCTGGCCACCTAGCTCCATCATGAACTGCTAAGCCAAGATAAAACTATTGAGTACAGGAAGGACAGCTCACCCAGTGTGCAACACAAACAATCCCCAACGCCTCAAAATGCATCATCAGAATGGTATTGGCAGCAGACACATTCACACTGCACTGACCACATGATGACTCCAATCACATATACAACAAACTGTAAATAAACTACTGCTGCTGCCTACATAACAATCTATTAATCCTCAAAATGGCCAAGGTCACGTCCTGTCTAGCCACTGTTCTACCTGCGCTGGTGGCAAGATATAATTTTCAGCCCATCCTCCCAAGAGTTAATGACCTGCACAATTCAGAAGGTGCATGGCTTTAATGGAACTGGCATGCTTCACAAATGTCAGGTCAATACACCCAATAGCATGAATACCTGTCACAATAGGATAACCTTCAAATCAACTGTGCACAGGGATTTGCAAAATGTCACTGTAAACTTTTGGAGGTAGATGTCAAAAGCCAAATTGTAACATTGGATCTTTCACATCAACAGGTCGAGCTGCCACTGGTCACAAGGAGCTCAGAGAAGAGACTGCCACTACCCTCATGGCTGAAGCCCTCAGTGAAGAAGACACTCTGGATGTCTACATGTGGAGGGTGGTTCAGGTCTATCTGGACAACCTGGTCAGACCCAAACTGTGAGTCTCGCTGTGGCCACATTAATACCTCCCAGCTCAGTTGCATCCATTCATCATCCAATATGTGTCCCTAGGGCAGTGGCAACAATCTTGTACTCCCCAGTCCAGGATCCTGAGTTGCAGCACTACACCTTGGACAATGGAACAAGTGGTAGAGGGCACCCTGTGGCAAGGGCAAAGGCCCATTGAGGGTAGGGTGCGTGGGAGGGATGTTGTGGGCCAGGAGGATGAGGCCACTGGGGGTGCTCCTGGCTAGTACACTATCAGCCACATCTTGGGGGTCTATCAGGAGTACTAGGACATGTTGGGCCTCGTATTTGCAGAACTCCAGGAGATCAAGCAGCTGAACAGTGGGAGGCTCACAATACCAACATGGCCTCCCTAACAAGGGTGTTGAGGAACGTTAACACCATCCTGATCAGAGATCATCAACAACAATCTACCCCTTCCTTTAGCGCAGTAAAACCTGGCCCTTCATCGGTACCAGTCACTGGAAGGGAGGCGATGTCAGGGGAAGAACCAACCACAGAGACCCCTGCCTCTGTAGCAGCTGTTCACCCATTCCACGCAAGTGGGGACGTCCTACAAAGACTCCAAGAGGTACGAATGGCAAGACAGCCACCACTTCCAGCAAGTGATCTCTTCATAAAGAACCTCCTTTATGTGGCATAAATTCACTCTGTTGACTGTTCCTCAACCATCTTCCATTTCCTGTGGAAGGAGTACATCGGACTTTGGACTGACAATTGTGTGTCATCTAATCCAGTGATTTCAACCCCCATGACAGAACCCTTCACTGTTCTTTGCAACCATCCCCAATTACATTTTAGAGCACAATTTTTCAAAAATCCACCTATCACAAAGTCATTGTCTGCTTGCTTTTGTTCCACATTTTGCTATGTAGAGATGTAAGACCATGTGAAGCAAATGAGGAAGACGCAAGATATTAATGCAAGGAGGGATCTGTAACAGGTACAGTGTCCTGCTAAGGGTTACTAACAACACACACAAACACATTGCTACAATTGTCTGGTCATACCAAACATTTTATTTCACTGTATGGCACATAGGCTGTCCATTTGTCTGGACTGGCTGAGCCAAGAATAGCTGACTCATATTGTGTTGAGGTAGATATACCAAGGTACAGCCCCGAGACCACAGAAGGAAGGGCCTTGTCAGACAATGACATGTAGATTAGGTAAACAGAAAAGTGATTGGTGTCACCAGCTTTAGCCTTATCACATTCCAAACCAAGTAATCCAACATCACATAAACCAAGGTACAGACAGAGGGAGTACAACAGTCCCTGATCACATGTCCATCATTATCCAATGACCTTGCATATGGTGGTATGTCAGTGTTGTGGCACATACATTGTGGCCTGCAATGATGAAACACATCTACAGATACATACAGGTCATACAGGAAGAGTGTTTAGCCTATGTGAAGAGTGAATGCCATGCTTGCACCTGATGACAACATATTTTATGGACACATGATTACACACATCATTCAATCGGCCCAACACAGCACAATAAACAAGTACAATGTGCACTTCTGACCATCTACCCAAACACTGTTCAAGCTGCCTTTGCAAAGGATTCATACACCCAGAATCTGTGACCTACATTACTTGGAACAATCCATGTCCACTTCATGTTCCAGAACACGATCAGATACCTGCCAATATCATAACTCTAAAATGCCCACATGAGGATGTCATGGTGAAGGTACCTGGACATAGACAAAACAAGGAGTATAGGCTAGAAAAAAATCCTATTACATAATTAATATGGCAAGCATCTTGAAAGGAAATTACATTGCAATGAGACTGACAAAAAACAATGTAGCTACATCAAGGTGGAGATATTTCAAAGTTTAGCCCTTCAAGCACCCTTTGGCTAAATGTTGCAGAGCATAAGCGCCCCAGGTTTTGCCAAAACACTGTACTCTACACATTCTGACAACTACAGTTCTTCAGACCGTCACGGTCATTATGCCACATGTCATACTTACACACAAGAAAAGTAGCTGTTAATTAGATCTTTCTGCAAATGAGCTCCTTCCTCTTCACCACTGTCATCCTCACTTGGCATTTGAGAAGGCTCACCCAGTGAAACTGCAGGCTTCCACTCGTTTTGAATGTATGGGATATTCCTCCAAGGGGCAATGTTGTGGAGCATGTTGCATACCACAGTGATCTGACACACCTTTCCGAGTGAGTAGAGGAGAGCCTCACCAGTATGGTCCAGATACCTAAATCTGGCCTTCAAAAGCCCAATAACCTGCTCCATTACCCATCTTGTTTTTCCATGGACCTCATTGAAGCAGACTTCCCTGGCATAGTTAGATTCCTTAGTTGTGTCGGCAACCAAGGACGGTTTGGATAGGCATAGTCTCCTGTTAAGGAATGGGACATAAGTGCAACAACGTGTCCCTCTTATCAAATTTGAGACACCAGAAATTGCACACACAGAGGATAGATGTGACTTACCTACCAGCTAGGCCCTCTCTTGGTATAGTTGTGTCATCAGCTGGGGGATAGTGCTGTTCTGCATAATGAACGAATCATGGACTGAACCCGGATAACGGGTACAGACCTGTGAAATGTGTAGGTCTGCCAAACATACAACTTATAGTTGATGGAATGTAAGTTCGTTCTGTTGCGGTATATTTGTTAATTGGCATGCTGTGGGACCAAGCCAACATGCGTGCCATCACTAGCCCTCACCACGTGTGGGATGCGGGTAAAACCATAAAAAACAGCCTTCACATTGGCTAAATTATCACGTCAGGGAAACTGGATGTAGCTGTCCAGGTGTTTCAACAGTGGTAAAAAGACAGCCTTCGAAACCAGACTGAACATAGGTTGGGACATGCCAGCTGAAAGGGCCACTGTATGTTGGAAGGACCCTGTGGCTAGGAAGTGTATTTCTGACATGAATTGTACAGTGGGTTGTATGCTGGTTGGATTACTAATAGCTGGCATCAGATCTGGCTCCAAATGACAACATCAGTTCACTATTGTTTGCTGTTTGAGACGATATAGGAATATGATGTGTCGTTCTTCCATGGTCTGGTAGTGGACGTTAGACAGGTGGTTGATGCATACTCCCTCTCGCTGGGTACCTATATATGACAAGAAATGAAGTCTGACATTAGCCATTGTGTCCCCAACTACATATATAATGCATGTCAATGATAAAATGTGACAGAGCGTTTTAGAAGAGATGGACATGGCAAACAGTTCACATCACAGCTGCTAATAAGACAATGGTCACATGGGACCCCCATGGTTTCCAACACGTGTCCACATCATGTATCTGGACCAAAAGCACATATGTGCATCATAAATGCCCCTCGAAATGTGACTGGATGTCCAGACTGCAAAAATATCCTTTTACGGGGTGCACTATGCCCCACTGTAAAATGCCACCTGTGCCCTGCAACATACTACAAAAGTCTTTAAGTAATAGGACCTACATGACAAAACAGGATAAGCATTTTTGTGAGCTCAAAACAAAGATTTCGGAGGTGTGACACAGTTTGTGAAGCCCAATGCTGCATTTCAGGCCTCTAAAACAGTGGCTGTCCAACCTACTCCACTAGACATTGGGAACCACCCGCGACTGCTAGCAGAATTTGTGACGGCGGTAGGCGGTTGCAACCACAGTGGACACAGCCATAGGCTAACGTTGCTAGTGGTGGTTGCAGGCCAATGGCTGTGTCTGTTGGCAGTGACGACCGCGTACATGGTGGACATAACCGCCATGTTCTGCCGATACACTCACTTGACTCTTGACACTGCTACCAGCAAGACCTCCACTACTGAGCTGCTGTTTACTGCCTCTGGGAGAAATCATGCTGCATCCAGCAAGTGATAGGGCCCCTGCCTTATTTCCAGAGGAGCTGGAGATGCTAGTAGATGAGATCCTGCCCATGTATGGACAGCTTTATGGTGCACCAGATGAGCAGGTCCATACCTCATGTGCACAGTTTTCTCTGTAGTTCACCATCCTTTCCTTCCTCATAAGCTATAATGTGTCAATGTGTGACAGACTGGCTACTCATGTGCCTGTAGGTGCAGCCTGTGTGTCATCAATAGGAGGGTCAATGTGCAGTTACTGGTGACCAGTGCCATATGTTGAGTTAATTCACATTATGGTGTGTGTGTTTTTTGTGCTCCCAGATCATCCTTGTGTTGGATGCACATAAATCGGTGAGGTGATATTCCAGCCATTCACTGACATCTCCTACTTCATGATTGTTGTATATGTCAGACATGTATGTGTGTGGCAGCACGACCTCAGCATGCATGTTGTACGTGTCAATTGTGAGTTATGTGAGCTATGTGTATGTTGCCACAAAACGTTCTTCACAAATGTGTACTTGCTAGATTGTTCATTGGAAGGCATATCATCACTCTCTCTGCCCTTCAGGTTGCCTTAAACACTACATGGCAATTAGCTTTTAGCTACATGATATACTGTCATGCATGGAAGTGATGGGAATGTAGGGTCATATAGGTTATGTCTTCTCAGCCATTAGAGACCAGGGCCTGTCAGATGTATCTCCGAGAATAGGTACTAGCCTGGGCTGGAGAGGAGTCACTGTGGTTATGAAACTGTGGCACTGTGCCTACTTCCTGTATCCCAGCGGATCCTGTCATGTGAGCATTATGAGGATCTGGCGTAATATCCTGCCCAGAATGTCTCATTTCTTTATTAGATTAGTAATGGGTACAGAGGTGAGTTACTGATATTTTACACATTTGCAGTTAGCATCATTGTCAATGACAGGCCCTTTACTCCCACAGCCCTGTTGTCACCTTCACACAGGTCATATATGTCCAGCGCAGGCTTATTGCATAACTGACATTACCACAGCACAAAAAGTGTTATGATTCATGAGAGGTCAATATATATGACTCAGTAGCTTGGTCTCCTATCAGAAAATGTACAGTGCATGCCTTTTTTTTGGATGCCACATCTGTAGGATGGGCACATATGTCCAAAAGCATGTTCTGTGGGACAGGTACATAACACAGTCCCCCCACCCACTGATGTGCCATGAGTCTGCATTTGGTATTGCACATGTCCACACATAGACAGGGTAGACACTTTCTTGAGCCACCATGCCAGTCCTTTCATTGTTAACCATGTGTGATGCTTGAGTTTGTACTCTGGCAGTAGCCTGTAGGGACTGTATGCTGGGAGTCATTCTCACAGAGTGTGAATGTGTTGGTCCATTCAAGCCTAAGGAATATACCCGTCAGAAGCTACAGAGGTATGATGTGTTTCATTGTGGCTTATCTCAGCCAGGTTGCTAGAGCATGTCCCACATGATGTCAGTAAGCTTGCTTAGTCATTGTAGAACCTGAACAGGGTAGTGAGTTGGTCTGCAGATTGGGAAATGTATGTCTGTAATGCTGTCCCTGTACTTATTAGCTCGTATGTACCAAACTTGGGGAGAATTGACAAATAGGAAAGTTCTAGCTTGATGTTACTGACATGCATGTGACTTAACCGTTTGTGATGAGACTTGTGATCATTATCTCTTGATGTATCTTTTGCATCCATGCAGGTCAACACCCATCAAAAGAAGGGAATATGGAGAGCCATCACCAAGAAGGTGTGGACAGCCGGCAGAGCACCCACTCCAGGAAAAGGTGGGAGGACCTGAAACATTGGGCCTGAAAGATCATGGAGGCCCAGAGGGGGCTGTCCTCCCAATGTGGGCGGAGCGCCCATCAGACCATGGCCAACCTAATGGCCCATATCCTGGTGGTGTCCTAACCGGAGCTTGTTGGGCATTTGATGGCAGCACAGCAGCCACAAGGGGGTGAGTACTTGGCATATTCCTGTCTGTCTCATTGCCAAGTGATTGCGTGAGGTTCTGACAGCTCCCCCTGACAATTAGGGATGAGCTATGTGTTTAGATGAGTAATTGTTTGTGTTGACATGTCATGTGCTGCATATTCATGTTCCTTGCCTATTTTCCTAGGGACCTAGGACACAACTGGGTGGATTCCACAAACCACTTGCTCTACAGAGACCACATATGGCTGTATACATTTATCAATCAAGTACTGTTTGTTGTTGTAGTGGGTGTAATTTCTATGCAACAGATCACTAATCCTAAATGTCCCAGGCCAAAGGTAAGTAGGTGGTGGGTCACTGTCCTCTGCCATATGCCAGAAGCTATTTGTCTTCAGTGTATGATGGATGATGGTGCCTGATTGCAGTCTGTAAGGTGAAGATGACCAGCATACATGTGACAGGGATTATATTGGTCTTTGGATGCAGCTATGGATCACTACTTTCCCTTGGTAAGTGGGGAATGTCCATTGACATGATTTATGTTCCATAACTGTTTCCAACATCCTTATGCCTACATGACAGCATGTGTCCCTTTCTCCATATAAAACATTTGTGCAGGGGCAGCTCCTTCGTGATGGCGAAGGAGTGTCACCCCTCTGGCTAAGCCAGGAGCTGAAAGATAAGAGAATGTTTTTTATCATTTTATTTTTCAGCTGCTGGCTCAGCCAAAAGCATGTGAAGGGAGGAGTCGAGTGGCCCACCGGAGGTGGGAGGGGGGAGGAGTGAGCGAGTTCACCTAAGTGCACATGTGTGTTTAGCCGTCCGTCTCAGGCCAGCCAAACACACATGCGCACTTAGGTTTCTCCAGCCCAGCTGCATTGATCAGCCAGGCTTGAGATACTGCACAGACCTCAGGGTTGTGTCTGAGCGGCAGTCCAAGCAGCTCAGACCAATCCTGATGCTGCTTTCATGTTAGCTTTAGCATGAAGGCAGTACCAGGATTCCTGGGAAGCCTGTGCTGGTGTCCCAGTGAATGCTGGGATTCCAAAAGAGGATCGAGGCTGCAGATGCCGGCGGTGGCAAGAGGTATGTTTTTCTTTTGTTTTATTTATTCATCTCCTTATCCCCTCCCCTTGAGATTTGCAGCAGCCGTTGCTGCATTTGTGAGCTGCAGTTTCATGCATGGTCTACCTATTTTGATGGGATGATGTCTGCATTCCCTCACATATATGTGCATGCCAACTTGTACACAACGGGTGTACATTTCATGTTGTGCTACAGACAGGAGTGTGTCACCGTTGTTTATTGGCTGACTCATACCCTCAGCCTTCATAGCATGTCATTTGGCATGTACATCTACAGTAGCAATAAGGGACATGATATGGAGTCCTAGAGTTTAGAGCCACATTTTGACTATATATGTCTTTGCTGTGGCATCATGTGGAAAAGTACACTGCACATGTGTAATGTGTAAGGTATTTGCCCTGACTGTTGGCATGCATCATGGAGTGATTTGCAGTTATGTAGAAATCACATGTATTTGGGTACAGGCATTCATCCACAGACAGACATCTGGATTTGCATGACCACAATGTGGAGAGTGATGTGGCTTCCAATTAGTCAACATGTTGAGGGCCTTCAACAAGTACTTGCAAATCTCAGGGCCTCTCCAACATTTAAGGGACTAATGGCTTCTGCTGTTGCACTTAGAGTCTCTCATGATAAGGGGTGCCAAACATAAGTGGTGATTACCATAGGGCTTGCTAATTCATTGTGTCATGTATTTTGGGGCCATCTCTCCCTGACATTTTGCACATGACTCTATTGGGACACATTTTACTTGGTGAAGTGTACAATGTTGATATGTTTCCATAGTGACATGGGTATTTCCATGTCACCTTCTCCAGGATATTGTACAGTTGTCATCAGCATGGTATGATTTTGAATCACCATTTCTCATTGTTGGCTCGTCATGTATGTGACAAAGAGATGTGTGCATGACCTTGTGTTGGATCGTGGGAAATGCATTTGTATTTACCTAGTATTGTATGCCAACAGGTGACTGTGGGCTGCTCCACGGGCCAAAGCTTTGATGGTGATGGTGTCTCCTAATGGCTGGATGGTCAGTATGATTGCATACCTTCAACCATGCAATTGTAGTTGTGTGAGATCCTGATTTTCCTGTGTGCAACTGTTGACAGTTCAGTTGGTATGCATGCATATGGTATGGCACATGTATGGGCCACTTAAGTGAAATATGCTGCTGAGGCCTACTTTACATCATCGTACTGTATGCTAATCAGAGTTGTTGTGCAAGTGTGATCATGGACATGTGATGGCCCTATTTCTCTTTGTATTTGCAGCATCAGCACTGGCAATCAAAAAGAACAGGCCATAGCCAAGTGGGGAAGCATCTGGCCATGGCACCTTGGGTCAAAACACCACTGACACAGAGGGACCCAGTGGTCCAGAGGGCGAGGGGAGTGACACGGGGGAGTCCACAACATCATCATCATTATCATCATCATCAGATTCTTCCTCCAGTGGACACTGCCTAGTAGTGGCGGACCCATTGGGATATCCCTGAGTACCATCCTTGTCCACCACCTCCCGTCCTATCACCATCCTCCCTGTTGTTCCCCACAAAGTTGGTCTGCCGGCTCACTGAAGAGGGTGGGCGTCTCCTATGCTGCAGGCACCTCCGCCCCTGTTACCCCTGCTGCCCATAGTGAGGACGCTATTGACCTCCTGAGAAGTATCTATCTGGGTCAGACAGCAATTGTGAATGCCATCCAGGAATTGGCAAGTCACCTACAGCAGACCAATGCATTCCTGGAAGTCATTTATGGTGCATTGTCTGGCCTACTGAGATCTTTTCAGGCTCTGGCCTCCGCACTGATGGCAGCAGTCACACCCTCCACCTCCCTCTTCCTATTCCAAATGCCCCCTACTCCTACCTACCCAAAGCACACAGACAGATCCACACACATCCATATCAACACAAAAGAGGAGCACACGCAAACACAAGCACCACAAACACACAGGCACACACTCAAACAACAGCCACCCACAGACAAAACAAAAGTTACAACTCCCCTAGACATCCCACAACCCCAGCATCACACACACCACATCCAGCATACCCACAGGCACTACACCAAGAGTCAGGAACACACACACCATACCCATCATACCAGCAGATACCACCCCAAAAGACCCCTAGACATCCACCAGAAGCACCACAGACACCACAACTACAGACACACAGACATCCACCACATACAGCATACCTGCAGTCACCACTCCAACAGCCACACACACATCCACCACTCCAACTCCAGCACCTCCACCTTCCAGTCCCTAAGACACCCAGCAGACATACACCATACGTAAGCATACATAGAAGCAGGCACCCATGACAATCACAACAACACAGCAGACAACTACTCCCTCGACCTCCAAATCCTGGCCCCCTTCTGCTGACCATCCCTGTGTTCCTAATAAGGTTTTTTCTTTGACATGGAACTTTCCCCTGTTCCATCCACCCTGTTCCAAACCAAGGAGACTTCCATCTTCAAGCCCCTCCATTGCTCCTCCCAGGCCTCTAATGCCCCCTTGCAAGCACCCATACCCCCCAAGAAGAAGCCCTCCCCTCCCAAAAAGAAGACCAGCTTTCCCAAGCCCAGACTCCCCCTCCCCAAATCCTAGGATAACCTCCAACCCTGAAAAAATTCCTGAGGTTCCTGTCTACCCCCTTAATGCCCCTTCCTGTGGAGGTTCTATTACAGTTGGGAGTCAACTTTGGGCACAATACTGTGCTATTATTGGTCTTTACATGGACTGGCTAAAGGCCTTTGGACTGTACACATTTCCAAGTTATTGAACCCAAACAGTTTTTTTTTTTAGGTATACATTTGTCATGCAATTCCTTTTCTACCTTAAAGTTGTGCCTGAGTGAACTGTGTTATCTGGCTACAGTTGTGTTTGTTTCAGCCTGCTTGCTGATCCATTTGCTGTTATTTGCAGTATCTGACTTTGTGGACAGTACAGGTGCCCCCCAAGAGAAGGGTATATACTGAGTGTATGGATTTGTGGGTGTTAATGCAATTGTGGTGTCATGGCAATGTGTACTGTATGTTATGGTAAGTATTTCAACTTGTGTTGTCCAATGTGAGCATGTATGGTGTTAAACCTGTCCCCCTGATATGACTTATGGAATGATAGAATGTGTGTCAGCATGAGTTTTGTTTGTGCTGACATGGAGTTTGTTCAGTTGTGCTAGCTTTGTTTGGTTTTGATTGTGCATATGTCCATTTAGCTGTGTGTACCTTGCAGCTACTTAATGTAGAGGAGTATCCCATGCAGCTGGAGTTCTATGTGCTTTGTTGACTTGCGCTTCCACATTGTGCAGATGGGCATGTCCTTTGAGTATAGTACTGTTTTTCAATGTGACACATGTAGGGTCATTTCCTCTTCACATGTTGTTTGAGAGGCATGTGTAAAAGCGATATATGTCCCAGTGCAGTCTCCTTCCCTGAGTACTGCTGATACCCCCATCCCTATTGTGCAGGTATTGTTAGCATGGTGCACTTTGTCTACCTGTCTATTGTGCATGCCATTGTCCTTCCATTGTGCTGAGATGTGTGTGATATGTGTATCCATTGCAGGGATGTTTACTGGGAGTAGTGTTTGTGTTCCATGCCACATCAATACATTTGTGTGTTGTGTGTGATGACAGTCCATGGCCTGTGAGGAATGTGAGTGTGAGTTGTATTTGTATATGTGATGCTTGTGTGATGTGTGAGACAATGTTGTACAGCCCTTGCTATCCCTGTGCCTGAGATGTGTGGACGTGTGTTTTTGTGTAGTGTTGCTGTGCAGTGTGAGTGAGTGAGTGACCTGCTAATGGGGCATATTGTGACTGTGAATGGGTCCATCTTTATGTATGATTTGGACTGTGTACATGATGAGAAGTGTACTTGGTACCCACAGCGTGACCCACATAGGATGCGGACCATGGCACTACGACCTGTTGTTACAGGAAATTACACAGGTAGGTGTGTGTGCTTAGAGTCGGTTGCTCCAACAGTGGAGTTTATTTTGTGCTCCATCGATAATCAACAACAGTGGCAGGACATGCGTGAGGAATTCCATGGCGGCACCAGAAGTGTGAAGCTGCCTGCAGGTGAGTGTCTGCCTTCTGAGACGTGGTGGTTGGACTGTCATGGTCACGTTGGCAGTGTGCAACCTCGTAATGTATCCAGCGGAAACACTGTCCCCACTGGCCTGTTTGTGCAGCCTCATGACTATGATGATCTGTGCTGCCTGGCGGTGCCGGCAGGACTGCGGAAGTCTATGCTTCATAGGCCCGCATGACTCAAAATACGGTGGTCAATGGACTGCTAAATCGTAATGAGGCCTCATGCATGGTGTCCATCCATGGCCCATGGGACCTATGTGTGAGCAAAAGGAGGCTAGCAAACATTGATTAAACTAATTAAAAATGGTCTCCAGACCAATGCTAACCTACAAGCAGAATGACGGAAACATATAGTAAAAAAAGGAAATATTAGCAGACAAATCTGTAGGCTTATAAAGGGCTGTAACTGTAGCAGAACATGTGGCCATTAATGTGGCAGAAAATAGTTAAATAATCAATTACTAGTCACACATTTGTTTCACAAAATGCTGGGCAAGGAAGCAGCTTGCCAAAGATGAAGAGATGGAGGGCAAAAATTAAATGGCTACCTGTTCTAGAGCCATTTCCACCGCTCACCACAAAAAGACACATTAAGTATTGAAGGGAAAGGATTGCCCAAATTTGTACGCAAAATGTGTCTATCCCCATTGTATTAAATTGTATTTGGATTACTATTTGGGGTGGGTGACAACCCTCAAAGTCATGAAATGAATCTGCAATCAACCCCTTGGTATCAATGGCACAGAGCAGACAGGCCTAACTTTGGGAAATGTGTAAAAATGTATGCAGTACCAAAACAGTATTAAAATAAAAATGTAAAACAAAAAACTCACAGACTGAATTAGAAAAACTGAGTACATTCGAATAAACAAAACAACACCAAAATGAAAAAAAAAATCCCTTAAGGGGAATCCGAGCTTTGAATTTTAAAATCTTCAATAAGAAATAACATGAAAAAGCACAAAGCACCAATGATAGTCAATGATCACAGTAGGCCGGAACCCATTAGCAATTTAAGGCTGACCATGATGGAGCACAGGTCGGATACACCAAACGTCTGACTGAGTTCTTTAAATCCCAACCAACCACAAAAATGCACTTCTGAAGCCCTCCAGGAGCTCAGGGGAAGCACTTAGAGACAGGTTGTCAGTCATAAGCCACCAGCAGGGTCCAGTCCATGTCCAGTTGCCACTGGGCGGCTGGGTACTTCCAGGAAAAGGTCTCTTGTAGCTTGTTCCATACCTGTAGCTTGAACAGGAGGTCAAATCCTCCTTTAGGGCTCATCTCAGGTCACAGACAGTCCAGTCCTTTTCTGATCTTTTGCAGGTATAGGAAGTGTTTTGAGGCTGTTGCTTGGAACCTAGTGTGTGCAGTGACTCATTGGCATGCCCTAATCAATTGGGTAAAGGTTCTCAAGTCCAACCCATCCAGTTTGGGCACTGGTAAAAAGGCAAAGGTCTTTGGCCTCACTCAACCTGGGCTCTGAGGGTTGGAGGTGTGTGTGTGAGGAGTGTACTATGGTAATCCAAATGTCCTCCCACGTTGAGGCAGCCACTGTCCCCACAAAAAGCCCAGAGATAGAAGTCTGAGCAGAGTTCTTCAGCAATCATGTCTGTCCAGGCTTCCTGCTCTCTCCCCTTTCAAGTGGGTCACAAAGGTTATGCAAACCCAGATACAGAAGTCTGGTAGGTGAAAACCAGAGTTCTTCAGCAACCAATTTACTTGGTATCCTCTTCTTTCCCCATTCAAATGTGCCCAAGTGTGTTCAGGTGTTACACAAGCAAGATGTGCTGCTGAAGTGTCAAAATGGATGCCTGAGCCCCCACATCCTGCATATTCTGCAAAGTTCAGAGTCCTTTCAACAGCAAAAAATCCAGGGTGATCATGCAGAAAAGGTGGATTTTCTACACCCATTTAATGAACCATATTCTACTTGTAAAGCAGCAGCAAGAATGGCCAAAATCATGTAAAATAACACATTGTAACAGCACAGCAACATTGCAATTGGTGTACACTTTACAAACACATGTACACACACACACAGAACACATAGTTAAAAGGCAGCTGAGATTAAATAAAAAGGTTGCCTGGGCCTTAGCTCCTGAATACCCTCCTGAATGCAAGCAGGCAAAAAATAGTCTTTATTTCATATGAATTCAAGGCCATCCACAGGCTTTGCAAATTATCTCTCACACAATAACAAGAAGAATTTGAAAAGTCCTTTAAAATACAACCAATAAAAATCAATTGCCTACAGCACATTAGGCTCCTAATAGTAATCATGATGGTTTAGCAAAAGGTCTGCATAATACATGAGGAAAAGGAGGGAATGTGAATGGTCTGTGGCCCAGTCTGGTCAGAAGGAGGTGATGAGTAGCAGGTGGTGACAGAGCAGTGCACATGCCTGGTGTTCTGCCGCTGTGGGAGAGGTGGGTGATACTGTCTCAAGGGGAGTCGACAGCACCTGCCAGAGGCAGATCCAAGAAACCTGAGCCCAGGGACACATGAACTGACCCAACTGATGGTGTGCTGGGGACAGATACAGTGTGTAGCAAGCCATCCCCATTGTTGTTGAAAGTGGAAAAGACATTGGGGGCTTCAAAAGCACCCAGCTAGCCACCGTCAGCACAGATGGATCGAGGGCTGTAATTCCACATGGTAACCGTTCTCACACCCATCGCAGATACAAAAGTGTCACTGGAAAACAAAATTGAAACAGTGGCCCATGATGTGAATTTACTGAGGGAAGAGCATAGAAAACTGGTGGATAGCGTGACAGACACAGACTTAACACAGACACAGACTTAACCTTGGCCCAAACTTGCCCAATGGTGCTGGAACATGAAACCCACATAACTCAGTTGGAAAACGAATTGGTGGTATTGAGAGGTAAGGTTAATGATGTGGAAGGACGCTAGTGCCTGAACAATGTTAAGGTGGTGGGCCTACATGGGAACGCGGATGGCCCATTATATGAACTGTTTATGAAGGACTGGCTAGCTGCGAAGATCTTAGAGGGTAAGACTACTAACCCGTTCATGGAGGAATGGAAGCATAGAGTTCCAGGTAAGCTTCTAATCGTTGGGGCTCAGCCGAGAGCCTGGATGGCAAAATTGCTGATTTTTCATGAAAGGGACGCAATATTGCAAAGGGTGAGGACGCATGAACCCTGGCAGGTGGGGGGGGGCAATTGCTAATATCTACTCAAACTACACCACACTGGTGCATTGGCAATGGAAAATGTTTATGGTGGTTAAGAGGCATTTGAGGAGTCTACATATCAAATACTGCTGTGCTTTCTCCAGCCAGGCTTCCCATCACAGTGATCAGTGAAATGTACTTCTTCTCCACATTGGTGGAGAGACTGGAGTAGTGGGAGCAACGGGGTTACTCAGCCCCAAATATTGCACAGGGAACACCATCACCATCAGAGTGGCCTTGAAGAAGGGCACCCATGGGGCACCCTTGGGTCCAGGGACCTGGTGGATTCAAACCAGCAAAGCTTAAAGAGACTCTCCATAGCCAGCAAGGCTGGGACAATGGTGCAAGGTGGAATGTTCTTCTGAGCAGTACAGAGAACTAAGGTAAAGAGATTTTGGATTTGTAGGTCAGAAAGGGGGTGATACCGAAGAGCTCAGGAGAAATTGTTTGAGGCAGAAAGGGGCCCTTAGAGTCTGCTGAAATATGGGTGGGGAGAGACTCCTTACACTGGTCCTCGTGGGTGGGAGGCTGCTCACTGAACAGTCGGAACTGGGACATATCCAGTTCATACTTTGCAGACTCTACCTCATCATCACTGTGTCTAAGACTTTGGGCTTTGATGAGGGTGAATGTATACTTTGTATTGATGGGGCAATCAACCTACTGTGGATTGGGGAGGTGTCCAGTTCTAAGACTGCAGCACCTTACAGTAGAGTGGAGTGGGAGTTGTGGTTTAGTTCAACTGCTGGATTTGTTTTTCTTTCAGGGGGTACAGAACTTGTGGTCACCAAGTATGAATGAGGGTGGCATGAGGAGGTCTCAAACTGTTGACTTGGATGTGAATGGTCTGGTCCACAGAATTAAGCGAGGAATGGTGACAAAGGCACTTGTGCACTATGCAGCAGATGTTATATTTCTACAGGAGACACACTTGATGGGGAACCACGCTCCAACTTTAGGGCAAGGGTAGTGTAGGGGCAGATTTGAGAGCCCTTAGCACCTCCTTGTACCACATAAATGTCATTTTCATTTACTCTAATGAGGCCCAACGAGGCCAAAATTGCTGCACCAAATTTACAAAGTGCATGCATGCATTGCGCTACTTTGTAACCCTTTGTGCTACATTATGCCTGCGCCAGGCATATTGTATGCAAAGGGGGCAATCCACAGTTAGGAGGCTGAAAAAATGGTGCAAAGAAATCTAGGAGATTTCTTTGCATCATTGTTTTTGGCACTTTTAACGCCTGCTCATGGCAGGCGTTAAAAGGAGGCACACTATTGTTTACAATGGGCCTCCATGGGCTTTGCATGATTAGTGTCAATATTTTTAGCGCTAATCCTGCAAAGCTCCGAACTAGCATAAAAAAATTTGGATGCTAGTTCCCTAACTTCCGCAATGGTACACCATATCTTAGATACGGCGCAAACATGGTGGCGTTAGGAGGGTCTAACGGGTGCAAGAAAAGTGGCATAGCAATGGGTGCAGCACTACCTATCTGAAATCTGCCCCACATTTGGGTCCGCTATGCAGGTTTTACTACAGGCTCGAGAAGGGTGGCTATATCGGTGAAAACGTCCCCACTGCTCCAGGTGATGAAAGTGTTAACAGACATCCTAGGTCAGTATGTAATGGTGCTGGGGGATTGTCAGTGGGAACCACTGACATTTATCAATGACTATGTCCACTTCAGAAGCAAAACTGTTGTGCTCGACATAGTGGGACGCATGGTGGCCTTCTTTGTCGGTGACTTTAATATGATTATTGACCCCACCTGGAACATGCATGGACTCGGCAGGTGCAGTAAACAAATGTGGGGAGGTTGGAGGGATTTGCCTGGTTCTGGTGGATGCACTGTTCGATCAGACCATCGGTTATTCATATTATTCTGGGGTCCACAACATGCACCCCTGAATTGATTTACTTTTTTGCATCATGAATGCTTTTTCATAGATTGGTGGGTGTGGACTATAAGTACCAAGGAATTTCTCATCATGCCCGCTAGAGATTATACTGGTTATGTTGCGGTTAAATGGGCCTGGTGAGTAGTGTATGGTAGCAGGGCACTTCAACAACCCCCTAGAGGTGTCACCGCTGACCAGGGTGACAGAATTATACTTCACAGCAAATACAGATTCAGTGGGCAGCACTGCTACCCTGGGGAGGACATGTACATTTAAGTTTTTGATGACCTGCAGTGAAAAACTCCCAAATTCATTGCTCACTACTGTGAGGCCTCTTCTTCTTATAAGCTAGCATAGGAATTTCCTTCATACACTTTCAAGCTAAAATTCCCGATCCGAAAGGAGTAGCTTCATCATGTTTTATATCTTTGGAATCGTAATGATAAATCCTCTTTAATGGTAAAGTTGAATGGAACATTACTATTTTAGAAATGCCACTTTTTAGAAAGTGGACATTTCTCTGATGCTACTGGTCTGTGTGCCTTGCACCCTGCCTCCAATACACTTCTGGGCTGGATGACAGCTACACTTTGTGCATTCCCTCAAGACAGCCTCTTACAGGAAGGCTAGGTGTGTCTGAACACCCATCTGCATTCATCTGCATTCTGATGCCCCTTCCTATTCCGGAAGGTTGGAGGGGGAGTTGATACTTACACCTGAATAGGGAATGTTTCCCACTTCAAAGGCACCACTGGATATAAGTACTGAGTCTCTGACCCCACCAAATCAGACACTTCTGGACCTACAGCTGAACTCTGTTAGAAGAACTGCTGTCCTGCAACAAGGACTGTTACTCCACTGGACTGCTAACCTGGAAGTACTGCTTTTCTGCTGTACTGCCCTGCTGTCTGCTTCTCTATGACCCTGATATGGGAGAGTTGGACTCTGCCTTGCACCACAAGTGATCCCTAAAGGCTTGTTGGCTTCCCTCCTTTTGCTTGAGACTCATATCAAAGTCTCTTGTGCTTGGTTCACTAGAAGTAGACCCAGATACCTGCATCTCTGAAATCGATGCATCTCCTGTCTGCATGTAGCAGAACTGGTACGTCAACCCGGTTGCCAGAGCAGAATTGGTGCATTGCTCTAGGAACCAATACATTGGCATGAGAGCCCAACGCATCAGAACTGTGATTCGCTGCCGCAGCAGTCTACAGACTTCAACGCATCCCCCAAATGCAAGGAGTAACCCAGTGCATTGCACTTCAGAACAAACACATCTTGGCTCCAGTCCTTGTCTTCTGAATCAAAGCAACATGATCCCTGCCAGGGACAGTTCGAGGTATCACCATCCCTGTGAGGATTATTACTTTGTTCCCCAGGGCATGTGAGGGTCCTGTAGCCGTCCTGCGCTCCATTGCAGTTGGTCTGAACTTTGACTTTGCCCTGGTCCAGTGCGACCTAAAGTAACCCCTAAAATGTTATTTGCTTCCAAGCGCTATTTTGCATTTATTCTTTAAAATTAAAATCTCAATTTCTCACACTGTACTTTTGTCATTCTGGTATTGTTTATTTATAAAAACACTGTGTTACTATATGTTTACTTGCAGAAATATTTTACCCATTGCCTTCTAAGTTAAGCCTGCCTGCTTTGTGCCAAGTTGCATGAGGGTGAGCACAGGATCATTTAGGTTGTGTTGTGATTAACCCTGACTAGGATTGTAGTCCCTACTTGGACAGGGTGCATACTTTGCCAATTAGAGACCCAATTTCTAACATAAACAAACTCCACTCCCCAGACTTCCCAGTTTGGAGAGGCACGAGACAGGGTTGTCCTCCATTTGGTGCTGTTTGTGTTGGAAATGGGACCACTTTGCTGAGTGGGTGTGTATTGATGCCCAGATTGAAGGTTGAAGGTGGGGACCCCATTGGAGGAGTGCAACCTGCAGTATGCAGATGGCGTTCTGTTATACTTAAACAACCCAGACCAGAATCAGGGTAGAGTGGGGGAAACCCTTATGGGAACTACTCCGGGTTTCAAATTAACTGGGATAAGTCCCTGATCTTTCCATTTGGTACCTGAGGGGGGCGGCTGTGAATCCCCATGCCACTCAGGGTTGAGCATGGGCATTTTAAGTATTGAAGATTATACTTTTCTAGGGGGAGATCCCCATTATGGGATAATTATGGGATAATCTAGCACTGCTGCTCCAAGTATTGGAGATGAATGTTAAACCCTTGGGGCTGGCACATTCTCTGTCCATGACGGGTAGAGAGACATTGTTTAGAATAGTGGTCTTGCCTCATTTTAAGTATGTATTCCAAAACAGCCTGTATGACAGTCTATTTTTAAGGTGGGTGATGCCTCGCTGAGGAGTTTCTGTGGCAGGATGGCACCATGAGGATAGTGCTGCCCTCTCGCCAGCTTTCAGTGTATGAGGGGGGCATAGCATTCTAGAGAGTACAGAGCTATTATGAGACTGCCTAGTGGTGTTAATGATTGGGCATATGCACAGCAAGATGGCAATCTTACTGCCTGGCCCAGGAGGTGCTTATGTAGAAAGGGTATTTGCACATATTGCATGATGTGAGAGTGCCTAAGGGTGCTCCTCCTGTTGAGAGGGAACTGCTATTGATCTGTCAAAAGTTGAATAGAGAGATGGCCTGGCACAGGAGGCCAACGCTGAAGTTCCCTCTTTGGCTAGGCACATGGCTGGGCTTAGTATTGGTTCTTGCAGATTTTATATCTCATTTAGTATACTAGAGTTCTTCTGCATAAAATGGAGGAGATTCCTGATGAATGGTACCTGTGGGTTGAGGGGCACCTTTATCCATACATTGTGGAATTGTCTGTGCCTCCTCAGTTTTTGGGAAGGGGTGAGGCACAGATTAGAGGACGCCATTGGCAAATACCTAGAACAAAGGGCAGAGATAGTATTGTTGGGGATCTGGAATGAGATAGACACTTCCTTGTATCAGCAGCTAATATTTATTGTGGGCTTTATTCTGGTGGAGTGAACTGGCACTTGCATGGGGGTCTAGGGTGATTCCATAGGTGAGAGGTGATGGATCTTTGTTCTGTGTACCAAAAAGGGATTTATAAAGGGAGGGGCTGCCCCAAAAAATTTGACAAAATCTGGAAAGAATGCGTGGGTGAGATTTAGAGTAGTGCAGGTTGGCCACACAGAACTGGCTACAAGGAGGTTGTAGTGCCCACCCCCACAACGAGGAGGGTGTGAGTAGAAGGATGGTGGGCAGGAATGAGTGGGAGGAGTGGGAGAGTTTTTGTATGTATTAGTTGTGATGGTGTTTTGCGAAACCAATAAAATACGTTTAACAAAAAGAGAGAGAGCTATGGGCCAGATGTATGAAAGCATTTTGCATTCGCAAACGGTGCGAATGCCCGTTTGCGTATGCAAAATGCCATTTCAGAATGTATGAAATACATTCTGAATGCAATTTTAAGGAATCGCTAAAATTGCGACCCTGTTTAGAGAGTCGCAAATTGCGACTCTCTAAATTAGAAATCGCAAATAAGGATTCCTTATTTGCGATTTCTTAGCACATGTATGAAGCAATTCTTAAATGCGATTTTGGCATTTAGGAATCGCTAATTAACACCAAGTTGAACTTGATGGTAACCATGTGCAAAATTTTAAAATGCATTTAAAATGCATTTTTAAATTGTACATGTAAAGCACACATGCCCTTTTGGCATGTGTGCACTTTACATGTCCCCCAAAAAAATGTTGGGGTGCAGCAGAGGGGGCCTTAGCCTCCCAGCCCCCTCGGGATTTGCATGTCCAAAATTGTGATTTCTGGTTCAGAAATCACAATTTTGGAAATGTAAAAAATTTGCAGATATGGGCCAACAGGCCCATAGCTGTGAATGGGGCCGGTATCACAATTTGTGATTCGGTAATAGCATTTGCGATTTTTAAGAAATCGCGATTACTGATTTGCAAATGTGATACATGGCACTTTGCGAGTTGGAAATAGCGATTTCTTAAAAATTGCTATTTCCGAATCGCAAAACGCTGTGATAATACATCTGGCCCTAAATGCCTACTTTTCCTCTAACATCAGCCCAAATAAAAAAATACATAATGAACTGAATTCCATGGTTTTCCCCCCAAAATGCAAATATTTCAAGGGTGAATGATGTAGCAGAGATTGCAAAGGATGAGTGATGCTGTTCCTCCTGTATCCACAGTCAAAATGTCTAAGGGCCTGATTTAGATGTTGGCGGAATCGGTCCTACTGTCAATGTTCCTCCAGATTTCTCACCCACCGCTTTGGCAGTCTACATGCTCTATTTAGGTATTGGAGGTTCCATTGATGAAAGCCACCGTCACTGCCAGGATTGTACACCCACATCAACAGTGCCATAGTCAAAATCAGGTGGTGGCAGGACTCCTGTTAGTTTGTGCATTGGGGCTTCCCACTGATGTAAAAGTGGTGGATAAACCTCCATACCTGAGTTGGCAGACTGGGAGGTATGTAAGCACAAGTCCTACCTTTGCTGCTGCTTTGGACCATGATGAAAATCAACCCAGTTGTTGCCGGAACCAAAGGTAAGTGACTGTTTTACCTGTCTTCATCGGAATTTCCTGAGCACATTAGCTGTGGACTTGTGCATCTAAAAAATGAGGTGTAATGCATACGTATGCAATGTGGTAGTTAGAAAACCTAAAGAATCACACCTCAATATATCATTAACAGTCAACATTCTGGTGCTAACTGTGTTCATGCCAATAGACACCTTCACAAAAAGTCTCATAAATCCCTAAATCAAAATGTGTCCATACAGGTGTGTATAATCATTTTCCATAAATTACCATATCATATACATAAACAGTACACATTATTCACATTATTGTAAATATAGAAATCCAATAGAGTGTAGTAATTGGTTGTTACATGACGGGTCCCTGCCCACTTTGCTGAACTTTGTTGGGGGCCTGAGTCTGGGGTAGGACTTCATCCCCCAGACTGCACGGTGGAAAGGCAGGGCCCGAAGACTGACAGCAATGCACTTTTAAGCACTCACTTAGCCCCACAGCGTGGGTTGATAGAGGGTGGCTCCCAGCCTGCTTTGCCAGATTTTCATGTGGGCCTGGGTGTGGGGTGGGACTTCATCTCCCAGGATGCACTGTGAGGAGGCGGGCCCGATCAGTCCCACTGCATGGGATGTGTGTGAGGCACACCCGGTCCTGAGTCAGGGAGCGAAGCCCGGGCCAAGAGTGGGCCTGTCCGTGCCCATCCACGGATGGATGAGGCTTGGCTGGGCCCATTCTCTTTTTTTCCCTGACACAGCACCTACCTACTGAGTTATCATGGAAGGTAAGGGCCATCACCGGCACATATAGGCAGATGCAAAGCTCTGGGGGTAGCCATTGCTCCATGCCCCACAGTGACAGTAGACAACATGCTCAAACAAGCTATGGGGATTATTACAAATGGGACTCCAACACATACAGTGGCCACAGCTAATGCTTGCAACATGGCGAGTGATGCTGCAGACTTGGTTTTAGTCATCCATAGTCTCTTGATCCTGTGACCCCTGGCCCTAGTAATTATGATATTCTATGTAAGAAGCTATGTGACATTCTTAAAGAGAAGTTGAAGCCAATCAAGTAAAAACTCAAAGGTATGGAGAGGAGTATGTTAGATGCATCCAGTCCATTAACTGCCCTTTCAAGTAGGAACATATCTGTGCCATGTCCTTCGACACCGCTGCCCATAGAGAAACTGAGATTGCAAACGCACACGCAAGGCCCTTCATAGTAAAGTAGAATCCTTTTATAGAATATGCTAACCCTGGACCCTCTGAAGTAGAAGATGCCCCCTTTTGTTCAGGCAATAAAGACCGATTGAACCCTGGACTGTCTATAGCTAGGTCCCCTAGTCAAGACCAAACTGAAGCTCACCTCAACCCAAATAAAGACACACTGGATTCACCTCCCGCAGCTTGCCCATATGTTTTAGTGCTAGCAGGGGCCCTCTCTCTCAGGGATGACAAACAGAAACGTGGATGGAGCTATGTAATAAAACTGCTGATTGGCTTGTCAAGCACAACATTTTTAGTTTAAGAGACACAAATGAAACCATAATGGTGCAGAGGGTGGACTGGTTGGGATGTCCTTGTAAGCTTATGAGTGGGGATTTCATCACGGGGAACTTCTGTAAAACAACCTGTGTAAGAAATATACTAAGGCCACAATAGAACTTTGGTTATAATGACACCATAATATGTGTGCTTCCCTTAAGCTATTTTTATAAAACTTAAGCCTTAGGTCAGCACAGTCAATATACCCAAAGGCCCCAACTCACACGTAAAAATAGGTTTGCTGTTATAAGGGACCTTGATGGGCTAGATTGACTCAGGCATAGACCTGCTGCTAAGAAGGTTGTAACACTCAAGGGCATATTGAAGAGCCCGTAGCATCATTCCAATGCCACATTAGCATAATTTTTTTACACTAATATGGCGTTAGAAGACCAAAAATACTGCACCATATTTACAAAGTGGCACAATGCATGCATTGCGCCACTTTATAACCCTTTGTGCTATATTATGCCAATATGAATTTTTTGGCACTTTCATTGCCTGCTCAGAGATATGAGTTTTTAAAATTAAAAAGAGTCTTAATCCATCGAAATCAATGGATGCATTGTTTTCACACAAAGTACTTGGTAAGTGTCAAAAATAAAGCCGCACAGGTGAGTGTGCATTGGAAAAGTAAGCAATGTGTCAATTCCTGACTCACAAGTGAGGCTGTGCATTATTTCTTCTCTGGTCGGGTAGGTGATGCGTTGTTTTTCTCTCCTGCAAAAGAGAGATGCGTTGATTTCTGGGTAGGCAACCTTGGGTCTGTGCAGGTTCACTGTGGTTTTGACGCCCAGCAATGATGCATGAAAAATCATGGTGCATGGTGATGAAGAGCTGCGCTGCGTGGGGGATGCGCCGATTTTGGCAGACACAAGCGGGTGTTGCATCAATTTTCCAGCCACAATACAGATGGTGAAACGATTTTTCAGCCGCAAAGAAGGTGCTGTTTAAAATGTTCTCCCGCTTGGCCCCGGTGCGTGGATTTTATCCTTTGTTACACCAGTTTCTCCCTTCATGGGCCCAGGTAATGGATAGGGCAACCCTTGACAGGGTAGGAGTCTAAGCAAGAGAGTTAAGGTGCTGGCAGAGGCAGTCTTTGATCGCCCTGTGACTTCAGAACAAGGGGCAAGCTCAGTACCAGCTTTGGAGACACTTCAAAAGCAGGAAAACACCACAGAGTTAAGTCTTTGTCCTCTCTCAGGTAGAAGCTGCAACTGCAGGACAATCCAGCAAAGCACACTCACAGGCAAAGGGGCAATACTCCTCCTCTAGCTTTTGTCCTTGATAGAGGTTCCTCTTGATCCAGAAGTCATCTAAAAGTCTGGGGTTTTGAGTCCAATACTTATACTCATTTCTGCCTTTGAAGTAGGAACACTTCAAAGGAAAGTCTCTGTTGTTCACAAGATCCTGGCTTGCCCAGGCCTGGCCCCAGGCACACACCAGTGGGCTGGAGACTGCATTGTGTGAGGACAGACACAGCCCTTTCGGGTGTGTCAGTTCCTCCCTCCCCATTCTAGCTCAGGAAACCCATCAGGATATGCAGGCTACACTCCAGGTCCCTTTGTGTCACTGTCTAAAGGGAATTCACAAATAGCCCAACCTTCATTCTGACCCAGACGTGGATTCCTCAGGCAGGCACAGAATGGTTAAGTAAGAAAATGGCACTTTCTTCCAAGCTGATAATCTAAAAACTAACTTTACCAAAATATGTATTTTTAAAGTGTTAGTTCAGAGACCCCAAATTCCACATCTCTAACTGCTCCCAAAGGGAAACTTCACATAAAAGATATTTAAAGGCACTCTCCTTGTAACATATGAGAGAGATAGGCCTTGCAACATTGAAACACAAATTTGGCAGTATTTCACTGTAAAACATATCAGTACATGTCCTACCTTTAAAATACACTACACCCTGTACATGGTGCTACCAGGGGATTACCTTAGGGTTGCCTTACATGTACAAAAAGAGAAGGTTTGGGCCTGGCAAGTGGGTACACTTGTTATGTCGAATTGGCAGTTTAAAATTGCACACACAGACACTGCAGTGGTAGATCTGATCCATGTTTACAGGTCCACTCATGAGGGTGGCACAATCAGTGCTGCAGGCCCACTAGTAGCATTTGATGTACAGGCCGTGGCACCTCTAGTGCACTTTACTAGGGACTTACCAGTAAATCAAGTATGCCAATCATGGAAAAGCCAACTACACATACAGTTTACACAGAGAGCACTTGCACTTTAGCACTGGTCAGCAGTGGTAAAGTACCCAGAGTAACAAACCAGCAAAATCAAAGTCCAGTACACAGCCAGGAAGCAGAAGCAAAAAGACAGGGGAAACCACACCTAGGATGCCAGGTCTAACACTCATCATAGTAGGCAAACTTGATTTAGAAACATACAACGTTACTGTGTTTGCTTCTGCTTGTCAAAAATACTTTTGGGGAGATTAAGTGTACCACTAATCTTTTTTAAAATCTTAATTTATTTCTCACCTCAGCAGCCAAGGGGAAGAAGAGAGCAACATTGTCAGCAGGTTTAGGAGGAGACAGGGGTGCCAGTGCCACCACCACTGCAGATGCTGGTGGATCTGTTGGCCCCAGTAAGTCTTTTATTATTCTTTCCCTAATTTTATTTTTCACCTCTCCTCATTTCAAATTATTTTTCTTTTAGTTTTACTGTGTCTGTCTACCTTATTTGTACTTATTTTCATTCTATGTAAGCTTTGTTAAATTATTGTTATCCTTGCATTTATCTATTTTACATGTTTCTTCTGTACTTGACTTCCTCCTGCCTCAAATGTTTATTTTGGTGTTGCACTACAGTATTTTAGTGTAGCCTGTTTTTTAAATCTGCTAAAAATAGTGTAACTCATTTACTTATACCCATGCTCTATTGCCCACCGCAACTATTTTGACCACTAGGGGATGATATTCATAGCCTATTTTGCCTATAAAAACCTAGATACACACAGACAAGTGAGACAACATCTTCTTTAGTAGAAGTTAATTATTAACTAAACAAGTTACGTTGAATCCATAGTTCTTCTCTTACCTGAATAGATGAAGCAAGGGAGTATTCTTACTGTAGGGATTTTCCCAAAAAGGCATCTTAAGGAGGTGGTAGGTAGGTAGTAATAGCAGGCTAGCATGCTAACAGGGAAGACTGAACTTCATAGAAGGTGCCATTCCCATCTATGCAAACTCCAAATACAGCATTAATCAAAGGGTTATCTAACACTGTCAACTCGATTGAAAGAAAACAGAGTGTTAGTGGGTCATCATCATAACTTTAGGAAGGCTGAGATCGGAGTACCACAATTACAATATTTGACACACGGCAAAGAAGACCTGATATGATAATAAAATCTAGCAATATCAATTTCTTCTGACCAGTGGTGGGGAGCTCAAAAACTAAAGTTGGATCAGGTTAAGCGTTTACGAAACACACAAGAATGATGATGTTGATGGAACCCGTGTGGAATATTGCTCAGGTAATAGAACGTTAAGGTCATCTAGTGAGTTGGTGTCGCTTTTACCACATCTGCCCCAGCAAGCGCATGATTCACTTATGGTGTAAAATCAAGTCACACCTCAATAAATCACACAGCCCGGGTAAGAGGGTTAGGGGATTTGAGGAAAGGTGTGACAAAGACAAACACTACTCAAAAGAAACCACAGCAATATTCATTGGGGCACTGAGCAGCACACCATCATCAATCTGTTGTGGAAGGAAACAAAGGGATAAGTAAGTAAGACACATTTCAGTTAAATTAATTGAAAATACTCCTTCTGCCCCAGGGAGACCACAAATACTATATCCTAGATCTTCTAGTTTTGAAATATAGAAGATTGAATTGAACCCACCCGGATCTAAAAATGATCGTTGTCAAAAGGAAAATGATACTATATTGCCAAACTGGGTGATGCATCTCTATTCTTCTTGGATTGTCTGTAACTCTGGTGTCACTCTAGTGCCTGTCTGAACCTATCCGGTAGGTAAGCTGGAGTCTTGAGCTTTCCCCAAGTTTTGTTTGTGCAGGAGAGGACTAGAAGATGGCCTGTGTATTCAAAAAACAGTAGCTGTAAAGCGGCACTGGCATACCCAGTCTGGGAAGTAGAGTTTGTCCTCAAACCTGGTGGTTCTCCTAGACGTTGGTCAGCTAACTCACTTGATTCTGACCAATCATCCTCCACCTGAGGTGTTCTGGGAACTGTGTAATTGGTGGTATAAAATGCTGGTTCATTTTGACCATGCTCAATCTCTCCACGTTTTGAGGTAAGAGACTGATCCTCATCACTGGAACAACTGTACCAGCTGCACAGAACATATATTCAGCAGACACACTGGCTACAAGACAAGCCAGATACTTTATTGCCATTATTTTGCTTTACCCCCACAAAAGAGATGCAGTGTGCAGTGATGCACATGTAATCAGTCGCCTGACAAATGGTCCACATGTCTGTTGTCAAGTGGAAAGTGTGGACAACACTTTGCTGCAAAGCTTGTCCAACCAATTGCAGCACATCATGATGCAGCACTGGAATAGCAACTCTGCCAAAATAGGTCTGACTTGGAACATTCTTTTCTGGGCAGAGGGCTGCTACAAACTCTACAAATCCCATTCCTTCCACTAAAGAAAAAGGGAGGCGGTCCAGTGCTAATATATTTGCCAGCTTCCCATTATACAAATGTGCCATTGGGTGGTTGCGGTCATAGGCCTGCCCAAACATGCCCCTAATTATAGCCTGGATTTTCTTCTTTTGTGGGGCCACTGACGCAGGTGACTTTTGAGGTGTAGGTGGTAGTAGAGTCAAAGTGCGTCATGGTCCAGTCACTGTATGCTGTGGTGTCTCTATTTGACTCTGAGTCTTCCTGTGCGATTATGAAGTCACTGAGGTGGGTGACTTTGGCACACTGCTAGGGACAAGGCTGCTGTCCGTGAGGATATCATCCTCTTCTTCCTCACCTTCCATTGTGGTTTGACCAGTTTGGTAGATGCTTCCTGGCTCTCCTCACCTTAACCACAGTGACCACGTTGAGCTGTTTTTTAAAGTTGTTCTTCCCACCGGATTGCGTGATGTTTTTTCATATGGGTCGTCTGGCCTCCTGTATCATAATGTGAACCTGGCTTACCTCAACAATCCCACGCGTGGCAAATGGATCATATGGCAATAATCTCCTCCTGTTTGCTAATTGTAAAAAAGTCCCAAACTGGGGAGGAGTACTTTCTTACTGAGCCACTGAAAATGCCTGAAGAAGAACTGTAAGTAGGTGGGTATGTTGATTGCCTTGCTGCAGTGCATACTTCTACTGAGGTAACAGTTAGTGCAAATCTCTGCTTGGGCCTGGAGGTTCTGCCTATGCCACATCCCTATGAGCAGGTTGTATAGTAATGTCAGACTCCTCTGTGCCAGCTTCCACAATGACTGGCTCGTTGTCATCATCTTCCTCATCATCATCATCATCCTCTTCCGTGATTCTAAGGCTTTCTGGAACATTTGTTTTCCCTTGCCCCTCCTGGCATCTCCCGGACTCTACGGGGGTCCACTCCATGTCCCTCTTATTGTCCTCAGAAGTGGTGCTTGGAGAAGATGATGGAGTAGTGCCCTTCTTTTTGCCTGCTGGAGATCTGGGAGACATTGATTCTTAAAGAAGAGGTTCTTGCTCAGCAGAAAACTTGACCTCCTCTTCTGCTCCAACTTTGGGAAGTTCTAGCTGCATCAGCTGTCCACTTTGCTCTGTTTCCTGTAATGATTGGGTACTACTTTGTGAAAGGGACAAATCGAGATCAACATCACTGCTCATCAGCGTTGCCATGATTGCAGTGGCTGCCTCAATGACAGTCATGGTCTTGGGCTTGGGTTGGGGTGGTGCTGTTAATGCGGGAGTGCTGCTCCCAGATTTTTCCCTGGAGGCTGGTGTGGCAGACACAAGTCTCCCTAAAGAGACTGCAGTTGGCATGCCACTGGCAGAAAGCTGCTTCTCCTCACTGGCCACTTTCTTGTGAGCAAATTTATTTGGGGCCATCTTAAGCTCTAGGTTGCCAGTGGCACTAAGATGCACAAGCGAAAGAGTTTGGTGCCTGTGAACTGAAGTAACTATAAGGTTTTCTCTTTGGTAGTTCTGCAGGTGATGTGGGGTTTCTTCTCTTGTGCACCTGAAATAAACCAAGCAAGAAAAACATGTTGTTAGTGAAATGTGGCACTGTTGCAGGTTGAAATAGTACAGAGAAATGCAATCTTAGTGCAGTTGGGTAATTATGTAATATACCAATTTCATCAAACATTGTAAAGGCAAACCACACCACCACACCATAAAAAAATTGCATTTCAAATCAGACAGCACAAGAGGCATGTCTAGCTATTTGCTTTATCTCCACCTGTTTTAAAAGAGACACCTAGGGTAGTCCAAGAGAGATGCATGTGTAAATGGAATAATCCTTTACATAACCTATGGCGGAAAGGTGGTCCAGGGGAATTGGAATAATCATTAACAAAATGAATCATGCTGTTGATTTGTCTACTATGCTTTGCAGCCAGTGTGTCCTGGAGGGAATGGAATTACTCCTAAAGAAACCAAGGGCCAAGGGTTTGGGTCACCCCCAATTTTTCTTGACAGATACTGGTGGTTACTGACTCTTGGCTGTGCCCTGGATACTGCTTACCAGGCCCAGGGTCAGTGCTCTGTGTAAAGTGGATATGAAAATTAGGCTAATTATAAGTGGCAAAATTAACCTACCTATAAGTCCCTAGTATATGGTAGGACATGTAGGTTCATGGACCCCACCATAGGTAGTGCACCCATAGGTGCACTGCTGAGGTGCCAGCGTCATATTAAAGGCAGGTCTGCCTTGCTGGCTGCATTTAAATTAAAGTTATATGCAAATTTTACTTTGGAATTAAAAGTAGTTCCAAAGTCTTAAACTACCTTATTTTTATATATAAGTCACCCCTAAGGTGTGCCCTGTGTGTCCCTAGGGTTTGGTGCCATGTAACTATAAGCAGTGACCTTATAAAAATAGTTTCATAAGCCCTGGTGAAGTAAAACAGCCAAATGTGTTTTTCCCTCATTGTAGTGAATGGCCTCCATAGGCTAGATTGGGGAGATTTTATTTTAATTTATAAAGTCCCCTTAAGTGACAGATACACAAGTTTGGTATCAAATTAATTGTTATAGTAAATCCCACAACCTACAATTGTTGTATTTAATATAACTTGTTCAGGTAAAGAGTTTTAAACTTTACCTAAAAAGTTGCCATTTCAGCCCTGCTGTGTTGTTGCTGCTTTGTTCTGATTGGCCAGCCTCTGGAAGCCTGGCTAGGCTGTCTTGATGAGGTGTGACGTGGCCTGGCTCAACACAGAGAGATGTGCCTGGGAGAGGAGATCTTCCCTCAGCAGGTGGGGAAGCAGAAAGGGGGAGGGCTGCCGAACTGGTCTTCAAAGGCAGGGAAGGACATTTGGAGCAGTCCAGCACCTCCCTCACATCCTGCTAACCACGACAATTAGGTGCCCCCTTGATTAGATAAGGAGAGGGCATGATAGGGGTGTGCTTAGGACTTTTAGCCACACCAGTGTGTGAGCTCAGCCAGATGTAACGTCCAAAAATCATTTTCAGCCATGATGGATTTTTGAGGAATGTTGCTCCCTGGGATTGATTTTTGCCACACTTCCCAGGAAATGGTCCTCACAGGGGGAAGGATCCCATTCCTGTTTGGAGAACCTGTACCCCCCATGTTTTGCACCCAGGAGCAAGGATAAAACAGGCAGACCTGCACCCACACTTCAGATACCTACCAGAAAGAACTACAGGAGAAGAAGGACTGCCCTGCTGGACCCCTGACCTGCACCTGGACACTGCACTCTGGAGAACTGCACCAGCTGCACACTTGGGCTTCACCACAAGAAGGACTTTGCCTGGCTTCAACTGGTTCAAAAAGGGACTCCCTGTTTGCTACAGGTGAAACCTTGCTCACCAGAGTCCCCTGCACCAACTCCTAAAGAAACTGACCAGCTGAAGACACTCTCAGTGGACAAAAAGGAGATTGCACCAGGTGCATTCTGGGAGTTGTAGTCCAAACATCAAGGAGCATCTCAGAGCTTCTGGAACCTTGGGGCGAGCTGTGGACCTAAAAGAACCTTAAAGGAACATCTGGAAGAAGATCCAGAAGTTTGGAGAAGTTTTGAGAACTCTTGGAAAAAAGCTCCATAAAGGGACCGACCCGCCACGGCAACTCTAACCGGCTTGCCTCAACCGCGACCCGGCCTGACTTGCAGGTTCGTCCTGGTGAAGAAAATCTAAGAAAAAGTGACTAAGTCTGAACGTAGAAAGTTGACTGGGACCTCCCATGCAGTGTATCCGAAGAGGGCTCAATTGGCGTTGGATAAAAATTCAGGTTTGCTCCGGTTGAAGGATTTTCATATTGAAAAAACAACAAGTCTGAAGGTAAAAATCTCCACCAAGTGCTCCTGTGACGTGTATCTGAGGAAGAGTTCCAGGAGTTCGGATTGGACTGGCGACTTAGTCCTGCTGAAGAAAATCTCCAGAAAAACGACTAAGTCCTAGGGTAATCTTTTGACCGAGGCCTCCCACGGGCTGTAGCCAAGCAGAGCTCCATCGCGGTCGGCCTTAAACTTTGACTTTGCCCGGTCGATGTGTGACCAGATGACCAGATTAGCGCTATTCATTTCTAAGTGCTAAAAAGCATTAATTCTTGACAAATTCATATCTCTTACTGTTTTGTGCTATTTGAATGCTTTATGCTTTGTCTCCTAAGCTAAGCCTTGTTGCTCATTGCCAAGCTACCAAGGTTTGAGCTAGGTTTAATTTGTTGAGACCTAACTGGACCTAAGTGGAGGTTAGTGGCCTATTGCTAGGTGTAGGTCGTTACCTGCCCTTGCCAATAACCCATTTTCCTCCAGCATTGTCAGTCTTGCACTGCCTAGGGCCCTCTCCTGTTTGGTACTAACCATGTGGGTGATTCTGTGCTGTGTTGGAAAATGGCAAGGGTGTCATCACAGGGTCTCTGGCTGCCAGTCGGGGTGTATCCCTGTGTAAGTAGCACTCCTGTCCTCAGAGAGAGCAAAATGTTGCAATGGTGGTAAGAGGACAACGTGTTATGCTCAGGTTAGTATCCTAACCTCCTCGCGGTTGTAATCTAAGCCCCCTTCATGCTTGTTTGTTGCTATTTTCCCAAACACCAGGTCAGTATACAGTTTAGAGCTGTTGGGAGGCCAGTGTTAGGTGTTGAGCACGAAAAGCACTAAGAGCTTGTGGTAATAGTTTGCAGGTGAAGAAATAAAATGAGGTCTTAGACACAGTAGCTTGTGGGAGTTGGAATGGGATGCCCCAGGTTGTCAGACATATGTAGGAGGCACTATTAATGTTTCCCTTGTGTGTAAGCAGGAATATCGTTAGGTGCGCAGCTGCTCTAATGCAGAATCGTAGCGCCTGTGCCTGCGAGCCACACTGAGGGCCGGAGTGCTCGTCTGCCAGCGGTTGTTTCCTTGCAGCAACTCAAGCCCCAAGGAGAAGGGTGAGTTCCCACCGCTCATCCCCAGGCATCAAGGGGACAGCTGCAAGCTTCCTCCATAGCAGGAAGTTACCTTTGGGAGATCAGGATAATTATTTGAGGGCCAAGGGCTGCAGAGCAATGCCAATGAGACTCACAATGTCTCCATCTTGGCCACATTCCCAGACTCATCTCCTTTTACATTGGCTAAATCTTCATTTTCTGTTAAGTGCATGAAGCTGTTGATGTGTAGAAAGAGCACATCGCTGAAAGCTAGTTGAGACATGCCTCCAGATGCTGCCACAGTGTGTTGAAATTATCCTGTGGCCACAAAAAGTAGAACTGCCATGATCATAACTATTGGTATAATTGATGTGGAATTCCTATTGTGAGGCAGGATGTTTGGCTCCAGGTGATGACATGAATCAATAATAGTTTAACATGTTTATTTGGAATATTTCTCCTTTTTCCAGGGTGTCAAGGTCTTGGAGCGTAAAATTGGCACAGACCATTTGGGTTATGCATGGGTTGTAAAACCCATAACAAATGTGTACAAAGATCTGTTAATTACAAATGTATGGCAACAATACTTTGAGATTTCTGTTTAAGCTTTTTTTTAAATGGGAAACACATAACATAATTGTTATTTCCTAATTTTCTTTGAATCTTATTGATTAAGAGTTTAAAAAAATTATGGTGGAAGGAAGGCATAATAAAAGAAACACCAAAATAAATACATCTGCAGTCTTTGACTTTGTGTTATGTAAAATTTAGGGGCATATTTATACTCTGCTTGTGCCGAATGTGCGTCAAAAATTTTGACGCACATTCGGCGCAAACCCTGCCCCATATTTATAGTTTGACGCCCGACCCCGCGGACTTCAAAATCCCACCATGTGCGTCAGGTTTTGGAAGGGGGAACCTGCCTTGAGTTAATTATATGCAAGGTAGGCGTTCCCTTCCAAAAAATGACTTTAAGGTCTGTGCGCCTTATTTATACTCTGGCGTCATTTTGACGCACAGGAGGGGGCGGGCCTTAAAAAACGGCGCCCAGCCTGATGGGTGCCGTTTTTTAACACCTGGGTCAGGGCAGGCGTTAAGGAACCTGTGGGCTCGGAAGGAGCCCACAGGTGCCCTCCCATGCCCCCAGGGACAACCCCTGCCACCTTTGCCCACCCCAGGAGGACACCCAAGGATGGAGGGACCCACCCCCAGGGAAGGAAAGGTAAGTTCTGGTAAGTATGTATATATATTTTTTTAAGTGGCATAGGGGGGCCTGATTTGGGCCCCCCTACATGCCACTATGCCGAATGACCATGCCCAGGGGACATTAGTCCCCTGGGCATGGCCTTTGGGCAAGGGGGCATGACTCCTGTCTTTGCTATGACAGGAGTCATGTCAATGGGGATTGTGGGTCAAAAAAAATGGCACAAGTCCAGTGTGAGGCCTGATTTTTGCCTCAGACCTGACTTGCACCATTTTTTGACGCACAACCCCCATTTTCCCATACGCCGGCGCTGCCTGGTGTGAGTTATTTTTTTTTACGCGTACCAGTCCGCAGCGCCGGCTAACGTCATTCCATAAATAAGGCGCCCTCATGGCGCATTGAAATGGCGTTAGCCGGCGGTAAAAAATTTTACGCACAACTGCGTTGGCGCAGTTGTGCGTCAAAATGTATAAATATGGCCCTTAGTTGTTTACACAAATTAAGAAAAAAAGTTTAAAACGTAAAACCAAAGGAAAAATAAAAAGAAATAATGTACACCATGATCCATGAAACTATTTTTGATGAGATAAAATTGTATGAAGTCCAATGTCCAAAATACAACTGTTCTCTGAAAAAAGGTAAATGTGTCCTTGAAATACTCCACAGAGTTAATGTTAGACACACACTGGAGAAAATTAGAGTTGGTGTCTCTTGGAGGTGGTGGTGGTGGAGGTCTTCCCATTCTCTTCTGGTGGTCCGGATAAACATTCTCTGCAGGGGTGTGGGCGATCCACAGTTGCAGGGACTGGGAAGGCTGGAGCAGTTTCCTGTTGTGGCAGGGCCTCCCTGTCTGTGGCTACAGCAGGTGTATTTTGTCCTGATGTTGAACGACCACAGACAGGTGTAACTGGTACAGGAAAGACCTGCACATATTATGATATATATTTCAAACATCACCCCAGTCAGGGAGCACACATTGGAGTTGTGATTCTGCACCTCTACATTGTGCTCTCTCTGCTCCTGCTTCATGTTCTGGAGCTCTGTAAGGACCTGGGCTATCACGTCTTGGGACTGCTGTAATGCTTCCAAAACTCAGTCGAAAGTGGTCTGGGTGACAGTTTTCCTGGTGGTCTCACTTAGCTGCCCCACTGATTCCCTCCCACAACCCCTACACACACTACCCTGTGATCTTGAGGCAGTGTGCCCCATCTCAGGGGGTCCTGTAAAAACTGGAGGTGGTGTTGGCTCAATAGCAGTGAGGACTGGGGCACAAGATTGGTGTGATGTTTCTCTGAACACAGGAAGTGGAGGCATCCTCAGGGTGAGGTGTTATTGCATCTGAGGTGAGAGATGTAGGTGTTGGCCAAGTGAGACTCACTGGAGCTGTCTGCCCAGACAGACCAGATGAACCAGGCTGCTCTACATCATCCGGACTTGCAGGAGCGGTGTCCTCAGTTAAGGCTTGATTCTGGTCTTAAATGGCGGTGTCTTCATTTGCAAACAGTGGTCCAGTGGCCCTGGGTGTTGGACCTAACGTCAATTACTAAAAATATGAAATTAAAAGTCTGTATTGTACCTCAAATGTGTCTTCAGCTACAAATGAAGCAACCTAAAAGTGAAAATGATGATTAATGGAATGGTTACGTCTTTTTGTGATTTGTATAAATTTACACATGCAGGTTAATTTTCACAGATGCAAACTTCAGTGGAAATGTGGAAGAGATGTCCTGGAATTACAAATATTATTCAGAAAGTGTACATTACATGTGCCAGACATTCAACCAAACACAGTAATAGGAGAATTTAGAACTAAACGATTACAAGGCCTAGAAGACAAAAAACATACTTTAGTACAACTTATTAGAATTAATGGCATTGATCATCATATGAACACTACAAAGAAAATTGTGTATCAATACTACTTATATTTAGCATACCACCGAAAATGATTGGAACTCTTCAGTTCAACAGACTATGAATTATGTAAGCAATTATATCAATTCAGTGTAGTAAAAAGACGGTGACTACATACTAGGTCAACACAACAAATGGCATTTAAATACATAGCAGGAAATGCTGAATGACAAATACATAACACCTAGACATATGTGCATATGTGGAAGAAAAGGGAGGTCGAGCAACATCACATTGCACTTTTGTTGCAGAGAAAAAAACAGGACATCATCGTAATTGTAGTGATTTGTAAACACCATAGATAATACTTGTTAAAATGTGAGTTAAACATACCTATTTAAATATCTACAGTGAAAATGAACACACATCTACAATATGTGAATGATGTAAATAGGTAAAAAAAAACACTTACGAGCACTATTCCTTCGTGTGTAAATAGGTGGATTTTGGAACCTGTTTTATTAAGTACAAAATACATTGAATTAAAGCAAGTACTAGGTAAATGCAAGGGATGATCTATGGAGAACAACACATATTCTGGGAAAACATTTTGAGCACTGGTAAAAAGAGGGATACAACCATGATGCTAGTAATTTGGATATAGCAAGATATTTTGGTGAATCAAGTTTATACATATATGTTTTGCTAAGGGTCGTGCACCATTCTGAACATCTAATGTAAGGGCATCAACTGCATCTTTGATTAGTGAGACATTTTTAAGTTCAACTTATCCGTCTCCAGTTCGGTAACAATGAGCAGCATTTGGGTGAATGTACTTTTGTTTGTTACATGAACCGCCATTGGCCCCTTTTCAAACACATGCCTGCTGCAGAGACAGGACATGACTTACATGAAGTGGCACAGATTACAATAATCAACGCTTCCAGGGTATGTGAGGAATCTCAGGGGTGAGATATGGCAAGGTGAAATGGATCATTAGAACTATTGATAAACAGACACACGCAGGTTTTGAAATTTGAATAAGAGAGAGATGGCAGCTGGGAATGCATTTGCCACTACAGTACTGCTAAGTGCCCAAAACCAAAATGTTCTTGGTGCTATAATCTACTGACAGAAAGTATGTTTGAGACTGTGTGAAAACAATTAAGAAAAATCAGAGTGGTAACATATCCAGCTTGGTGCATTATGTAAAAAGAAAAATGTAAATTAGCACTTGTATAGCGCACTACTCACCCGTTAGGGTCTCAAGGTGCTGTACTCATACCGCTATGGAACCCCTCCTGGCTTTTCCCCGTGAGGCGCCCACTCCTGAGCACCCCCAGGGTGAAGCCAGGCATCCAAGCGCTGTTGGGGCCGTTGTGGAGATTAAGCAAGCTATTGCCCAGAGTTGCAGAGTGGGACCCATAAATTAGATTAGGCACCGAGGCGAGAATTATCTGGTCAAGGGGAATTGAGCCCAAGACCTGCCGAAGCGGGACTTGAACCCTGGTCTTGAGCCAGATCTCTGCCTCAGGGTCTGCTACTCTAACCATTGAGCCACACTTCTCCATTATGGGAAATGAAGTCTGCTTGTAATCATGAATGAATTGAAGGAGGAGTAAAAACGTATTTAAACACTTGTGGGCGTGTGTCCTGTAATTACCGGCATCTGAAGAAGGCACTTAGCCGAAATGCGTCATGCTGGGGCGAGGAAGTGAATTTCGGGAGTGCCCCTGGTTCTGTAGTGGAACCGCTTGGTTTGGACATATATATATAATAATATTATTATGCTCTGAATCCCCTTGGGGGCATAATCTTGATGCAGCGCTTTATGTCCATCTCAGATGACAGCATACCATCAATTGTATCTATTCTGATTGTAGAAAGAGACGCTTAATGCCTTTCAATTCTTCATAAAATATTTCCAATTCAGTATCGTTTCACCAGCATCATATGTATGATGATAGGTGAGAAGATCATAATTAGCACCAAAAAAAAAAAATGTCATGAAAGAATTTTTAAAGGGGTCATGACTTAGAAATTTACATCCTCTTGACCCCTTATTGTAATCTGATGAAATTTATATGAAATAAGGTCTTATGAATGACTATGTAGGCTTTACTGTGCTATTAATGATGATGATTTTTTAATTACACTTCCTTGTAATTTATTAAATGCAGAATATGGTATTAATATTAATATATATAGACATATATATATACATGGAACAGGATACGAGACATAGCAATCAATATAAAATATGTTTTAATTAGGGTTTTTTTAACACTCTGATGCACTTTATATGCTCTTTTGCACGTATTATTATTAGAGATTTTTAGTACTATGCACTTTAGGCTGGGGGCCCTGTTTAAATACAATTCATTAACATGTGTCTATAGAGCCACCTACTATACAGATAAGGATAGAGATGAATTAATTTGGATTGTATAGGCATCAGAAACATACTCAAGTATCACAATATAATTAAATAGAATTTTGATACATGATACCAACTCTCTATATATATATATATAAAAAACGATAACTTAAATATCTAAATATCTAAAATAAGGTATTGTAGGTTCGTTTCTATTTGAGTAATTTCTTTATGGGACCAAATATCATGATTTATTGGAAGGTATTGCTATTCATCACTATCAATATGAGATCCATTGATGACATAAAAGAGGCTCTAAGTATGAATACAATGTAATTGATTGTTGTTTCACATGATAAATGTTAAATTGGGAAATTGTATATGATCTTTTTTGGGGGGGTTTTGTATTATTAATTCATTGATTATTTAATAACTGTATAACAATTTTTATAATTTTGTGTAATTTTATATGGTTGATTAGTTATAATTAATTATTTATACTCTACCCGCTTTTAATATTGATCTATATGTAACACTATTTGTCAATTCATTTTTGTGTATCAGCCCTCAATTGATGGTTTTTTTAGTAATATTCACAAGATTTATTCAATTTGAGTTTGGATGATGATGTTTACAAATTGAGAATAATCAAAAGTAAATAATGGTATACCTATAAAGAAGAATATAATTTATAGAAATATAATTCTAAAATGTATCCTAGTAAACATCTGATTCTCTGATTGATTAGAGGTTGATCTGAATATTTGATAATTGTGGTTTTAATGATGAATTAATTGTACTAACTGTTTATCATCTGATAGCTAATCTATGATTAATATTAGAATGAATTAATGGTATACAACAACAACTTCTATTTAGGCCTCTTAATTAATATATTTGATATTTATGACCTTTTAATTCCAATCTCTCCAAAAGTATTCTTATGAATGTAGGTGATTCTTTTATCAAGGGTTGTATTTAAATAATGATCAATGCATGTTTTAAAATGGCCGCCGCTTTATATCACACTAGGGTGTTATGGAAAGAAATGAAGGACTCTGATTCTGTATGTAAATGATGTTGGCTCTGCAGCCAAACTGTCCAGTAGAAGGTGTTTTGCCGAAACGCGTTGACAGACATTGTATTCAGAACTCTGTGTTACCTGTATAAGGAAATAAAATTACGAACTGAATACGAGCGCATTGGATTTATTGGTTTCGAGGACTGGGAGATATTCGACGGGATCGGTGCAGGCGTCAGATGGCTATCAGTCCATCTGTTGAAGAATCATATATATATATATATACGTATATATATATATATATATGTATATATATATATATATATGTATATACATGTATGCAATGGCTGTGATCCATCAGTCTCCTATGTGTCCTCTGAATCTTGCCACTTGTGGACCATAGGTCCTTTCGGTCTCTTGAGGGATGGACTGTACCTCGGAGATGAAAACAAAGACAGAGGCCTTTAAACTCTCAAGTCGTACTCTATGATTGTCCCTGCACCACACCGTTGTATCACACGTTTTGAAGGTGAACCTACTGTGCTCACTGCTCGTTATATTACTGAGTGCCCACATGGAGCACTAAAGATATGTAGAGGGTTTTGTGCAAGTGCATTGGCTAGATGCTTTTATCTTTCTCCAGGATATATGTGTCAGACCAATATGGCAGAACAACAAGGCAGAACTATAAGCAGGACGAGACCCATCACCGCCAGCTGCCCCTGGTGTCAAAACCATAAAAGCACTTCTTGGTACAGCAACCACCTGCTAGGCTGCCCCAACATGTGTGCTTGTACTTGCCTGAGGCCATGGCTCTGGGTACGAGCCAGGGTAACCCCGTCCTGCAGGCCTCTCTCCAGGGTGGCCCTCCTCCTCTCCTCGATTCTTCCATCTGTACTCGCCTCTTCTTCATCTCCAGTTGGCTCTCCACTGGAATCACTGGTCTCTCCTAGCTGCTATTTCTTGTCCTTGCCTTCCACTCACTCTGGTGGCTGTGATAACTCTTTGGCCCCGCTCTTCTCTCCTCGCTGCTCGTCCTGGGGTTGTCCTGCTTCGCAGTTCCATCCGCTCTCTTTTCCTGGGTCTTCACCCCCATTGTGGATGTTGCCACCCCCTTAAACCTGCTCAGGGGAGGTAGCATCCAACACTAAATGACAACTGGATACTCAGCAGGGCCCCCAAGCTCAGTTTCCACCATATTCAAATGATCGGGCTCCAGCGGTCTGCCACAGGCACCTTATGGAATTAAGATGTAGATACTGTTCGTGAGTAGTACAAGATGTGTCTATAATTTCTGGGTGTTCATTGGTAGGGATTCTGCTATTGACTCCCCTGGTTGTCTGTCCACTTCCGGAGTTAGTAAGAAAATTGTGTGGGAACTTGGTAGAGGACTTTTTAATAAAGGTCACTATTTCTATGGAGATAACTTCTACACTGGTGTCCAATTGTTCAGGGAATTGTTCAAAGTGGACACTGTTGCTTGTGGTACAGTCCGCTCTAATTGTAAAGGTCATCCAAAGAAGCTTGTTTCTAAAAAACTTGAGAGGGGACAGTGCATTGCCTTGCATAGTGATGAATGCCTAGCTGTGAAATTTGCAGACAGGAGGGAAGTCTACATGCTGACTAGCATCCATGATGAAAGTTGTTCAGCTGTGACTGTTTGGGGCCAGGCTGCTGAAGTGCATAAACCTGTGTGCATTTTAGACTACAACATGCGTGGTGTAGATAAAGTAGATCAGAGGTTGCAACCTTACACTGTTGTTCATAATGCTACATTTGGTATAAGAACGACTGGCTATCCATGTATTCCATTTAGAAACAATTTATACTTTTGTTGTGTTCAAGGATTGTTCTCCAGAGTCAAAGATGACATTTGTTCAGTTTCAGGAGTCTCTGATAGGCAGCCTCGTTGTAGTGGAACAGGCAAGTGTTCCTAAAGTTGGAGTGGTAAATGATGTGGCCAGATTGAAAGATCGCCACTTTGCTGATAGCATTCCTCCCATGCCCAGAAAAAACAATCCCTGTTAGAGATTTGGAGTCTGTATGCAAAGAAACGTGCGGAAGGAGAGTCGTATGCACTGTCATGAGTTTCCTTCCAAACTTGACTGTGTGCACCTGCATGTTTTAGATTTTACCACAGGCAAAATAATATTTGGGAGCAACTGTGAGTGTAAAAGTGAACTACCTGGTCTCTATTGTTTTATATTGTTTGTTCAGTTTCACGGTTGGCATTAGTGTGATGTATTTAGTCACAGCTGTTGTTTTGTACATTAGTTCTGTATTTACTTACAATTGGTTTGTGTTTTCTCTTTTGTTAAAAAAAAGTGATGGCTGTGTGCTTTGACTGGCGCTTGGCCGGTGGTGTATGTGGACTGCCGATCGGCTGTCTGCCTGTGTTGACTGGTGCTTGGCTGTTGGTGTGCAAGGACTGGCACTTGGCTGGTGGTATGTGTGAGCTGGCATTTGGCTGGAGATGTGTGAGTTGTGACTTGCTGCTGGTCACTACACTCAATGCTAGCCAAATGTCCGTGCACACATTCAGTCACGCAGTGTGATTGCTGAGTCAGGCATGTGAGTGTATAAATGTGATGGGCCCTTGAATGGCGCTGTCTGTTGATGTGAGTGTTGTAATGTGCTGGGCCTGCGGCTGGCGGCATGAATGGTCTTGTGCATGTCACGTATGTATGGTGTGTGAATGGACAGTAAAGCGGTTGGTGCCTTGACACAGCTTTACAGCTGACAAGCTGTGAGTCATTGGATCCATTTTTGACATTTCCATTATTAACAGTGCATTTCCTTTTTGTGAAATGTCTTGTTAATAACATTTTATGTTCTGAACCCTCACTCACCCTTGTGTCAAATCCATCAATGATGTGTGTGTTCCAATAAAGAGAGTGAGAAGAGAGGACTGCCTCACCTTCCCAAATTACTGTCAATAACCATAAGAAGCAAGCACGCTACTAAATCTCTTACTTCTGTGATTTCCCAAACACTAAAATTATAAAAATCACTGTTTTTAACCTTTGTCCAAGGTTACAACAATTAAAAACATGTCATATTAGTGGATAACCACAAGAAAATGTCATTGCACTTCTCCTGTCTGATGTGAATTCAACTCAAGAAAAAAACCTGCTTCGCTGTAATCAGGCATCAAAGCACATCCCTGTCAAGCTTAGGCCCATATTTATACTTTTTGACGCAAAACTGCGCTAACGCAGTTTTGCGTCAAAAAAATTAGCGCCGGCTAACACCATTCTGAAGCGCCATGCGGGCGCGGTATTTATTGAATGACGTTAGCCGGCTTTAGCCGCCGGCGCCGTCTGGTGTGCAGTAAAAAAAAACGACGTACACCAGGCAGCGCCGGCGTAGGGGGATATGGGGCTTGGGCGTCAAGAAATGGGGCAAGTCAGGTTGAGGCAATTTTTTCACCTCAACCCGATTTGCGCCATTTTTTTTCACTCCCAACCCCCATAGAAATGACTCCTGTCTTAGCAAAGACAGGAGTCATGCCCCCTTGCCCAATGGCCATGCCCAGGGGACTTCTATCCCCTGGGCATGGGCATTGGGCATAGTGGCATGTAGGGGGGCACAAATCAGGCCCCCCTATGCCAAAAAAAAAAAAAATACACTTACCTGAACTTACCTTAATGTCCCTGGGATGGGTCCCTCCAGCCTTGGGTGTCCTCCTGGGGTGGGCAAGGGTGACAGGGGGTGTCCCTGGTGGCATGGGAGGGCACCTCTGGGCTCCTTCAGAGCCCACAGGTGCCGTGACGCCTGCCTTTTGCAGGCACTAAAAAACTGCGCAAAAGCGGCCGTACGTCATTTTTTTTGACCCGCTCACTCCCGGGCGTGAATTTTCCCCGGGAGTATAAATCCGACGCACATGCCTCGGAGTCGATTTTTTACCTTGCATATAATTAACGCAAAGTAGGTGTCCACGCTAAAAAATGACGCTAACTCCATGGACTTTGGCGCTAGACGCGTCTAACGCCAAAGTATAAATATGGAGTTAGTTTTGCGTCGGAATTGGGTAAAAAAAAAACGACGCAATTCCGGCGCAAACAGAGTATAAATATGCCCCTTAGTGTCTCAGATGTGACCCCAATGGTAAAGCGAGCCACCAACTAGGTTGATGGGTGAGGGATCTTTTTAACAAAACCTATGAGTGTGGTTTTTCACAATCTGAGTGTTTGGGACATCACAGAAGTAAGAGAGTTGGTAGCGTGCTCACTTCTTGTCTAGGGAAAATCTACTAACTGTAGATATGTTTGAAAAATAGACATCTAGAGCAGTACAGACTGGTGTGCCTCTCGTGGAGCCCAACAGGTTTTCTAAACCACAATGTACTGCAAACCTCAAAATGTGACTAAAATCACACATTTTCGCTGTATCACACATTTTCCCTGTATTTTTTGCCATATTCTGCGATAAACAGAAATAAAACACACATTTTCTACCACCCAGCGTTCCCCTCTGTCCCTCGACAAAAATGATACCTCACTTGTGTGGAACCCCAAAACTGAGTCAGCATAAAAACGTATAAAAAAACTTCATTTTTCGATGTGCTTTGGTTCCCCCTCAAACTCTACATATTTTTGGACCTTCCCTGTCACAGGCACTTGGCCTTTCCACAAAGGTGAGGTAAAGTTTTTATCGGGAGACCAAGTGGAATGCTGAGTTGTAGGAAGTTTTTGGGTCTACTCAGATTACAGAACTTTTCACCACAGAAATGTGAGAAAAATGTTTTTAGACCAATTATATTTGCAAGGAATTCTGGGTGACAGAACATGGTGACAGTCACACAAGTCAGCCCGTCCTGGATTTCCCATACGTGTCTAGTTTTTAAACATGAAGAGGTTTGCTAGGTTTCACTTGGCGCCCGCTGAGCCAGGGCCCAAAATCCACAGCTAAGCATGCTGCAACAAAAACGGTCAGTTTTCAGTGGAAGAAATGTAATGTGTCCACTTTGCGTTTTGGGCCGTTACCTGTCGCAGGCAGTAGACCTACCCACACAAGTGAGGAACCTTTTGTATCAAGAGGCTTGAAGGAATGCTTGATGGAAGGAAGGTTGTGACTCCCCTCAGATTCCAGAACTGTCCACCACAAAAATATAATGAAAATTTGTTTTTTAGACAACTTTGAGGTTTTTAAGGGATTCTGGGTGACAGAACCTGATCAGAGACACACAAGTCACACCATCCTAGATTCCCATAGGTATCTTGTTTTAAAAAATGTACAAGATTGATGGGTTTATCTTGTTGCCGGCTGAGCTAGGGCTCAAAATCCAAAGCAATGCACTTTGGTGCAGTAATTCTTTCTGTAGGAGTTATTTTGAATGCAATCAATATACGAAAGTTGTCTACTATTGTGGATAGCATGCTGACGAACTTTACAGGGGCAATACTCCTGTTAAATACTGAATTGGCTGCGGATAGAGCTACGACGCTTCAAAATAGGCTTGCTTTAGACATAATATTAGCGAAAGACGGGAGAGTCTGTAAAATGATTAATGCTAGGCATTGCTGTTCCTACATTCCTAATAATGATAAGGAGATAAGAGACTTACTTACTAACTTAACTAATTTGAGTAAGGATTTGAAAGAATTGAAGGAGCCCGGATTTTGGGAAAAGGTTGGAAATGGATTTGCTTCTGTGGGTAATTGGTTTAGTCAAATTTGGAATGGGGTAATATGGAAAATCGTCCAAGGAATATTGATTGTAATTGTTTCCATATTAGGATTATGGGGTACATGCAAATTATGGCAAAAGATAAAATTAAGGAAATCCAAGAATGATCAGAGGATGGAAGAACCACTTAGGAGAAGAATTTATAAAGAAAACTCAAAGAGAAAGCAAAGTACATCTGAAACAAAATTGTAAATTGATGGTAACGAAAGGTGTGATGACATATTTAGTCATCAGAGGAGGGACTGTTGAAGCAGATATGCTAATTATAACAAATATTAATGATTTATATGTTGTTACTAATGTGAAAATGCATAGAGAAATTAATTGTAGAAAAATAATGTGCACGTTTGAAAATGTGTCCTCAGGGAGTGCTCACCATATGTACTAAAGTGACTAAAATATGCAAAATAATGAAAAATATGAGAAAAATGTAGTAATATATCATAATGAAATGTGTAACCTCTGTTTTGTATTGTCAAGTTAGCTGAACCAGAGGACTAGTTTCGCTGGGCCTTGCTCGCTCTGAACATGGAGAATTTGAATGCCTTGCAAAGGAATGGAAACCGGGGACAGAAACCTTGAACCGCTCAGAGTTCAAATTGCTTAGCTAGAACATTCTGCAATGTACCGACAGATAGGAGATGATGAAGACAATTTGATACAATTATGTGTAGTGTAGGCTAAACGTGCTTTCCCATGACTTGAACAATAGAGAAACTGACTGGAGAGCCATATACAACAATTGTTTTGATACCTGAAGAGCCGGATGATGCCCTCATCGCAAGAAAAACCAATCAGCTTTCTGTGAATTGAATCGTATGCAAATTAAAAGATTTGGTAAATAAAAACTATAGGTTAGAGTCATATCTGCCGACCGAATGACCAATTAGCAATTAGTGGGATGGACTGGAAGACCCTAATAAAAAGTCATGACAAGGGGCTAAGACTTCAGAATTTAGGTGAATCTGGGGAGAGATTGATGACGTCAGGAGACGCTGTCCGAGGTGCTGATATTGGGCTCATACTCTGTGAGACTGATCTGTAGCTGACCATTTGATGACCTGAAGATGAAGACTGACTTGTTGCTGATCCATCCTGGATAGGTAGCTATGAAAATGTGTCTGACGATTTTGTGCCTTTCCTTCTAGGTACCAACTGCGCTGTTTCTAGAGATTCACACTTAGGTTGATTTTTCCAAATTTATGTTTTCTCTAAATTGTTTTTGCATGAAGACCCACATGCTAATGCTAATCTTGGTTAGGTAGGCTGTTAGGGGGTGACGTTGACGGTGACAAATGACTGACAAACTTAATTGCTGAATTACATTATTAATGCTGATATTCATAGCTTATGGTGTTGCTTTGTTGCACATGATTTCTTTAAGAGATAATGTTCTTTAACTAATGAATTAATAAAGAGTTAATTTGAATAAAGTTTGAACTAACAGATGACTTAGAATTGTAAGCAATAGGAAATAAAACTTGTTAACCCTTTTCCTGAGTAGTGGTTATTTCTGATTAGTATGGTTTATATTGTGGTTTCATAAAGTGTTTACAATGATTATTGGTTATTGATTCAATAGTCACTGCATGACTATCACACTCCATGCGATTCAAAAGGTTCATCAACCTATACGCATCCCCTTGCAAGTTTACTTACTAAGGAACAGGCGCGCTAGCACCATCCTCAAGAAAGCAAAGAAAAAGGGATACACAGTGTAAGCACATAGTTCACCTAAATGCCTGATTAAGGTAATGCCCACCACAAAGGCAACTTTACAAGACAAAAACGTAGATCCACAGTTTCCAAAGGTTTGAAAGGTGGATATTGGAGAGCTTTGAAAACCAGAGGAAGATCCCATGCTGAAATAGAAGGAGGTACAGATGGAGAGGAAAAAGAAAGCCTCTGAAACATTCTGGAGACCAACAGATTAGCATCAGCCAAGAGGTTTACAGAATCCATGAAGGATTCCACCCATAGAGCTTTCAAAGTTGAAAGAGAATCACCCTTCTCAGAGCCATCCAAAAAGGACCATAGATAATCAGAAGTAGCACAAGAGCACAAGAGATAGAAGATAGATCATGAGAAGTACACCAGCTATCAAATTTAGCCCAGTGTTTAGAATAGGACAAAAGCCTAGAAGCCCTCCTGGGCCCTTGTACCACTGAAGCTACAGGATATGATAGTTATTGCCTCTCTAAAGCTCTTTAAAGCTCTCTGTTCAACCTCCAAATTCCAAGGGTAAGAAGAACAGGAAAAGGAAGGTCCATTGACTGTAGAGTCTGTAACCCTGAACTGTTGGTAAGATCCAAGGATCTTGAGAAATGTGTTTCTAAGCATTTAAACACCATTTCAACCTCCCTCCCAGAATAACCTCTAAAAAAGGGATTATTCTCACCTGATGCTGTGACGTCTGCAGTGCTGAAACTCCCTCGACCACCGCCTCTGTAGGCGCGGCCATGACATCTCCTGGTCTGGGAGGGGAATAATCCTGAAGTAGCTTGGTAAGTTCTCCGACCTCTCTGGGAATAACCTGATGAGGCCTGATAGAAACTCGCCCTCAGTAGCATCCAGCCCTGGTAAAAAGGCCTCCACTGAACATCCTCTTCATAGAGGTCTGAGCCTTGTCAAGAGTAGAAAACGTGGAGACATCTTTGCCTTAGTCTTTCACGTATTTGTTTCTAAATAGCAGACCATCGGCTAATGTTCCAGGCTGTGATGGGGCCATTTTGGCCAGTTTAGGATAATTTTGCATAAAAAAGACTTTCGCTGTTCTGTGGACATGGTGCAGTTGGCATTCCCTAGGAGACGTATTGCCCTCTGTGCCCATTCCAAAATGGCTTCAGGGTCAAATGGTGTACTGGAGTCTTTTGCCTGCACTGCCAGCTCCAGGATCTTAGTGATGGGCCCTCAAATATCAAGACGTTTGTCCTGGCAACCTCTCCAGGCTCGATCCAGGCCCTTCTTAAGGTCCTTAGCAAAGTTTTTGAGTAACGCAGCCATGCTAGTGTCCAGTTCCGGTGTATCAGTCACCTTGCTGGGAGAGAGAGAGGAGGACATTCTGATCGTAAAGTATTTATCAAAGCCCTTACCAAGCCTCTCCTGCACATAATGTGCCACTTCCATAGATGGCACTCACTCTGTAGACCTTGGTTGTATTATATTTTCAGGATCAAAGAATAAATTGTTCCAGACCACAGTCTTTGCCGTGGAATGAACGGGTCTTGCGTTTTCGCTTGTCTTCATCTAACGCCTGGTCCATTTGTTTTGACATGAATCTGCTCTGTCTAAACTGTTTTTTGCTTGAAAAAGTATACCGCCGGCTAGCGCGATTCCAAGACGCCGGCCGGGCATCATATTTATGGAATGACGGAAGTCAGCGGTAAGACCTGGCTTGCGTCATAAAAAAGGACACTAGTCAGGTTGGGGAGGCATAAGGGGAACAGGAGGTTGTGCATCAAAGGATGACACTGGTATGGGCAGAGGCCTAAAAAATGCCTCTAACCAGACTAGTGACAGTTTTTTACGTAAAACCCCCAAGGACATGGTTACTGACTTAGTAAAGACAGGAGTCATGCCCACCAAACCAATGGCCATGCCCAGGGGACATATGTCCCCTGGGCATGGCCATTAGGCCCAGTGCCATGTAGGGGGCCCAAGTTAGGCCCCCTTATGACACTTTTAAAACAAATATATAATACTTACCTGTACTTACCTTACTTGCCTGGGATGGGGTCCCCCCATCTTCTGGTGTCCCTCTGGAGTGGGTGGTGGTGTCCCTTGGGCTAGGGAAGGGCACCTGTGGGCCCATTCCATGGTCTCTGACCATGGAAATAGGCTCACAGGTACCCTAACGCCTACCTTGACCCAGGGGTTAAATAATGGCACTAAGCAAGCCTATTACCAATATTTAAGGCCCATGGTACATCATTTTTGCACAGGAATAAATATGGCGCTAAGGCCATATTGTCATTTCCTGCATGGGAACACCTACCTTGCATCTCATTGTCGCAAGGTAGTTTCCCACAAACAAAAAATTACGTTAACTCCAAAACTTTGGGGCTAGACGGGTCTAGCGCCAAAGTATAAATCTGGAGTTAGGTTTGCGCCGAATTTGCATTAAATAAAATGACACAAATTTGGCGCACAGCAAGTACAAATATTGGCCCTAGTCTCCCTGATGAGTGGCCCGCATTAAAATAAAAACAAACTATTAAAAAAAAACACGATAAAACCTTCATATGTGCAATATATCTGAAAGAGGATTTTAAATATAAATAAGACGTTTGCTACTTGCGTAAAGAACATATAAGCACTACATAGATTATTTTTCTCAGACAATGCGAAATTCTCTATAGACATGATGGGAAGAAGGAGGAAAGAAGGTGTGTTATTCCCATCTGTGTCCCCACGTCGCACTACCACCTCATGTCAATGGGTCCAATTTCAGTCTGTCTTCTATATACCATACATCGGTTTATCAGTTCTCCGGGACCTTAACTATGTTGAGTTGAAATATCATCATTGAGACCTATGATGTGCATGCGTAGTTTGTACACCCATCTCTGTTCTCAATGCAGAAACGTCTTGTGTATGTTGTCACTGCAGTAAAGTGGTTCCCACTCTGTATTGTATTACTGTAGATGCCCCTGATTTACTTTATTATCCTAATGTACACTAAAGTGGTTCCGATTTCCTTTTAAAAAAAATTCTAGTGTACAATTAATTTGCTCAGGTTTGCTACCTGATGCCATAATCCATATCAAGATGTACATTGAAGAGGTTCCTGATTTCTTTCTGTGTATTCTCATGTACATTGAAATACGTCCTGTTTTCAACCTCTATAAATACACTGAAGTGGTTCTATATCCTGGTCTAGCTGACAGCTGTCTGGTAACCTTTTGTTACCAATTCTGTCCCATCCTAAAGGAGTATCTTTCTTTCACCTCATACTATTGGCAGTTTAGTGCATCATTATACTTCCTGCCGAGTGATTACATTGGAATGTATGAAGGCTTACTTTATATCTCAAAAGTGCACTGAAACATAGCTCATTCATTCGGTATCTAAGAGATGGATTAGATTCAGAAAGCAGCCTTAATTTATTCCTTTCACTTTATTCTGGTGTAATTTGAAGCAGTTAATATTTCTATTTATACCCTGTAGTGTACATTAGGTTGGTTCAATTTTCCTTTCTCTGTATCCCGTTGTACATTTAAATGGATCATGCTTCCTTTCTCTGTATCATAGGGCATATGCAAGTGATTTCCGCTTCGTTTCCATGGATTTGGGCGTTATTACACATTAGATTGGTTCTAATTTGGTTTGTATTTTAGTATACTTTGGAATGGTTGAGGTGCCCTGTCTTCAAATGTTTTGCTCATCCACTTAATGTGCTTCGTAGCAAAACGAATCTTGCTTTCCCACTATTACAAGAAATACAAATGAGCCTGGAAGGCAGAAAGTGCTTTAATCAAAATATTAAACAACTGCAGTTATTATGTTCCACAAATTATTAAAATGTCTATTGTCAATGTGCTGTCAGAATGATCTTTGTTCCCTGAGACTTTAGAGATAAATCTTGCTTTAGGATGCAGTAATGCCAACGTAATATGTTAACCTTAATATGAAGGCAGCAGGTCTGTGTACTCATTTATGAAGTGCCTCTGTTTTTGAAACTGGACGAGACTTATTTGAGAATGTTATGAATATTTATGAAGGTGTCTTTAATGGTAAGTTTGTCTTTTCTGAACTAATGTCTAGATGGAATCGCGTTCAAAGTGGGAAAAAAATATAAGTAAGGAGCATAAAACAGTCCTAATTGACCTATCCTGCACAACTAATATGTTAGAACAGTCAGCCTTAGGGTGTTCTTCCCCTAAACGTTTTGCCTCTCCTCTTCCATTTGGCTGAACCTTTGTTTGTCGGCCTTAGGACTCTGTGCAATTTACCACTGCTAACCAGTGCTAAAGTGCTTGTGCTTCCTCCCCTAAAACTTGATTAAATTGTCTTATACCTAATAGGCACATTTAATTTACTTGTAAGTCCCTTATTGAGGGGTATTACATACACTCAAGCCCTGTACATTATTAAATCCTTCCAGTGGGGCTGCAGCACCTATTGTGCCACTTACTTAAGTAACAGTGTAAAACATGTCCCAGGCCGGCCATTGCAGCCTGAATGCAGTTTTAAACTGCCTTGTCGACTTGGCATTTAAACCCTCTTGCCTAGCCTTAAACACCCCATTTATTACATATAAATCACCCCTAATGGACGCTGTGGGTAGCCCATAAGACAGGGTCCTGTGTAATTAAAAGGTTGCACATGTACTTTTACCTTTTATATGTCTTGGTAGTGAAAATCTCATAAATTCATTTTTTACTACTGTGAGGCCTACCCCTCCCATAGGATGGCATTGTGGTTCCATAATTACCTTCTATAAGCTGTAATTGCCAGTTGAGAGCCGGTTGACTAAGTCATGTTTGGTGTCTGTGAAATTGTAGTAATAAACTCTGACAGATTTTTCATTACAGTTTTGAAAATGGCACTTTTAGGAAGTTGGCATTTTACTGTCCTTAGCCCTTTTGTGCCAGTAGCCTGTCTTGGGTCACATGGCTGGGTGTAGCAGACAGAATTCCTCCCAGACAGTCACACAATAGAGGGATCAGGTGTGCCTGAATGGGCCACCTGTTGACAGGATGGGGGCGCGGAGATGAGCCTAAGCCCTACATACACCTGAATAGCCTGTGCTGTGACTTCACACAAAAGAGCCTAATGACCCTACATTGTCACTTCACTCAGCTTGGAGCCAGGGCAGGAGTGGCAAGATATTCCATGCACTTCAAAGCCAATGTCTAGAAGCTTCTACCACCTACCAGAACCAGGGCACCGGGCATAAAAGAAGGACCTCAGGCACCAACTCTTCAGTACACATCGGGACCTGTGGATACTCTGCCAGGCAGAAGAACTGCTTTGTGTCGCAAGGACTGACACTCTACTGGACTGCTTCTATAAAGGAACCTCAGCTTTGCTGTGTTGACTTGCTACCTGTAATCCTCTTGCCTGGGGAAGGTGAACTGGGCCTCCAACTTCATCTTGAACTCAGGACCTCAGGGAGACTCCAAAGGCTAGTCTGGTGGCCTCCTAATCTGAGCCTTAGGGACATAAAAGTCTCACCAACCAACTCCTGGACCTATCTGCAGCGAGTTTTTGGTCACCAAGTGGTGCCTCTCAGGTACAAGACCCTTGGTATGGCTCATGGCCTCTTTAAAACAAGCTTTTGGGATCTTTGCAACTGCAAATGGGCCCTTTCACACCCAAATTCAGCAGGAGCTGTCACCAGCCCATCTCTTTGCACAGCAAGCATCAATTGCCCACTGAAGACCACCACTGCCATGCTCCAGCCCACCCGTCTGCAACTCCCAGGATGCTCTTTGTGCCACGCTGACCACCACACATGATGCTCTCTTTGCTCCCTGCAACCCTCTCCAAAGTGAACAGAACTCTTGGCGCAAAACTTGAGAAGGTAGAACTTTAACGGGACTAATCTTGGACTGTATCCGACGCACGCTTCATCCTGATCAGCCTGAACGTTTGACTTTGACCCGGTCCAGCACGACCAGATAGCCAGAGTTAGCGCTTTCTGCTTTTAGGCACTATTTACAGTTTAACCTTTAAAAATGTATAAATCTGGTTCTACTGAATTTACTTTCATCATTTTGATTTTGTTTTGTTTATTAAATATATACCTGCATAGCTATTATTTTTCATGAAGGACTAACTATTACATCAAGCAAAGTTCACCTTATAAATTACCAAATTTCTACCTTCTATTTCTTGAACCAAAATTTAAAGGAGGATTTCTAATGAAAAAATGAAACACTACATTTTTGGGACTTCTAAAACAATGATGTATGACAGTTGCTCACAAAAATAATTTTGCCTGTTGTATCATATGGCCCATCAAGGATGATGTCTACATGAGGAATTCAAAATACTCAAATGCACTTACTCCTGGAACAAAACAACAGAAATGCAATCAATCAGTTTTTGTAAAGTGCAGCTACTCACCAGTGAGGGTCTCTGGAAGGGGTGAGGAGGGGCCTCATCCAAAAAGCCACGTCTTAAGGTTCTTTCTGAAGATGGTGAGTGACGGGCTTTGTCTGAGGTGCAGGGGGAGATTGTTCCAGCTCTTTGATGCAATGTAGGTGAAGGATCGTCCTCCGGCAGTGGTTTGGCGGGTGCGAGGGATGGTGGCCAGGGCCATCTGGGCAGAGCGGACGCATCTGATGGTGGTGTGGAAAGAGACGCGGTGGTTCAGGTAGGCTGGTCCTGCGTTGTGTATGGCCTTGTACGTGTGAGTGAATAGCTTGAAGGTGATTTATTTCTCGACCGGGAGCCAGTGGAGGGTCCTCAAGTGTTGGGAGATGTGTTCTCAGCGTGGGAGGTCCAGGATGAGTCTGGCGGCGGCGTTCTGGATGAATTTTAGTTTTTTTATGTTTCTAGTCGAGGTGCAGGCATAGAGGGCGTTGCCATAGTCTAGCTTACTTGTGACTAAGGCGTGGGTGACTGCCCTGCGACAGTCTGCTGGGATCCATCTGAAGATCTTCCGAACTGGAAACAGACAGCACAAACTAAAATCCAGAACAAACCCCTATTTTATGAAGAAACAAATTCTGCTAAAGTTCATAAAGCTAAACATATTTCTGGATATTGAACTTGTTTTTGAAAAGTTGAACCGAGTGGCCAGTAACAAGAATGACACAAACAGATATTGCGACAACAGCTATGAAGTTATGAAAAGTATTAGAATTGGAACACTGACATACGCTACACCTGGTTAATATATTACTAGTGTATATGACATCAGACGTCCTCCAAGTAGTGATGTTTTAATAAGGCTTTCTAGACTCTAATATTCTTTATACATTCATTATATATCATAACAATTGAAGTAATTATACTCACCTTAACCCCTTCGCTGCTAGGCCTTTTCCCCCCAGTGCTGAGCCCATGTGTGGCTATTTGGGGTAGTTTGCGCTTTGGGCTGCATAATGGTTTGTCCACATATGTATGCACACCACACATTTGCGTCCTTTTTTCCAACATCCTGGAAAATGTTAAAGTACCCTGGGTTTGTGGATTCCTTTGGAGGAGAAAGACAACTGGTAATAACATCTGTTCTACTATTCTGTGTTCCCCTAAGTCTCCTGATAAAAATTATACCTCACTTCTGCAGGTAGGCCTAGTGTCCGAAACAGGAAATGATCCAAAACGTAATGTGGACACCACATTTTTCCACTGTAAGCTGACCCTTTTTCAGCAATGTGTCTAGCTGTGGATTTCAGGCCCTAGATCAGTCCTCTCCCAGGGAAACATGTAAAAAAATTTAAACTAGACACCTAGCGAAATCCTGAATGGGGTGACTTATCTGGCTCTCAATAGGTTCTGTCACCCAGAATCCCTAACTGTTAGACCTGACATGCCTTAGGGTGGTCACCCCTAATCTTTGCTTGCCTCCCTCCACTTTTTGGACTCTGTTTTTGCTGGCTTTTAGACTCTGCGCACTTTACCCCTGCTAACCAGTGCTAAAGTGCATATGCTCTCTCCCTTTAAACCTGGTAACTTTGAATCATACCCAATTGGACTATTTAATATACTTATAAGTCCTTAGTAATGTGCACTGTATGTGCCTAGGGACTGTAGATTAAATGCTACTAGTGGGCCTGCAGCACTGGTTGTGCCACCCACTCAAGTAGCCCCTTTACCTTGTCCCAGACCTGCCATGGCCAGGCCTGTGTGTGCAGTTTCACTGCCACTTTGACTTGGCATTTAAAAGTACTTGCCAAGCCTAAAGCTCCCCTTTTTCTACACATAGGTCACCTCTAATGTGTGCCCTAGGTAACCCCTAGAGCAGGGTGTTGTGTGGGTAAAAGGCAGGACATGTACCTGTGTAGTTTACATGTCCTGGTAGTGTAAAACTCCTAAATTTGTTTTTACTTTTACACTACTGTGAGGCCTGCTCCCTTCATAGGCTAACATTGGGGCTGCCCTCATACATTGTTGAAGTGGCAGCTGCTGATCTGAAGGGAGTAGGAAGGTCATATTTAGTATGGCCATAATGGTAATACAAAATCCTGCTGACTGGTGAAGTTGGATTTAATATTACTATTTTAGACATGCCACTTTTAGAAAGTGAGCATTTCTCTGCACATAAATCTTTCTGTGCCTTACAATCCACGTCTGGCTAGGTTTAGTTGACAGCTCCGTGTGCATTCACTCAGACACACCCCAAACACAGGGTACTCAACCTCACTTGCATACATCTGCATTTTGAATGGGTCTTCCTGGGCTGGGAGGGTGGAGGGCCTGCTCTAACACAAAGGACTGCCACACCCCCTACTGGGACCCTGGCAGACAGGATTGAACTGAAAGGGGACCTGGTGCACTTCTAAGCCACTCTTTGAAGTCTCCCCCACTTCAAAGGCACATTTGGGTATAAAACAGGGCCTCTGCCCTACCACCTCAGACACTTGCTGGAGAAGAAACCTGAACCAGAACCTGCATCCTGCCAAGAAGAACTGCCTGGCTGCTCAAAGGACTCACCTGTCTGCTTTCTACAAAGGACTGCTGCCTTGCTGTTGGCCTGCTGCCTTGCTGAACTCTTGTCTGGCTGCAAAAGTGCTCTCCAAGGGTTTGGATAGAGCTTGCCTCCTGTTCCCTGAAGTCTCAGGACCAAAAAGACTTCTCTTTTTCATTTGGACTCCTCATGCGCCGAAAAGTTCGACGCACAGTTTGCTCCGCGGTGAGAAAATCGCCGTGCGCCGACGCTGCCCGACGCGACACCTACGGGGCGACCGGAACTTCGACGAACGGCTTCGCATGGACAACGCCGCCCGACTTCCAGAGAGGAAATCAACGCGACGGTGGCCGTGAGAAAGAAAATTCCACGCACAGCCTCCCGGAACGACGCGCAGCCGGATAACAAGCCGAGGAATCCACAAACAGACCCTGGGACATCTGGTAATCCCGCGAACCATAGAAGGAGTCAGCCCGTGTGCCGGAAAACGACGCACGTCTCCCGCGTAAAAAATAACGACGCAAGTCCGTGTGTGAAGGGGCGAAACCGATGCACACACCATTTTTCCTCCTCTGCGGCCCTCTGAGGAGATTTTCCACTCCAAACCAGGTACTTTGTGCTTGAAAGAGACTTTGTTTGCTTTTTAAAGACTTAAGACACTTCATATCACTTTTCAGTGATACTTATATAAATTCTTATTGCATCTTTTATTGTGTTGATCTACAAATATCCAGATAAATATTCTATATTTTTCTAAACACTGTGTGGTGTAATTTTGTGGTGTTATATGGTGTTATTGTATGATTTATTGCACAAATACTTTACACACTGCCTTCTAAGTTAAGCCTGACTGCTCGTGCCAAGCTACCAGAGGGTGGGCACCAGATAATTTGGATTGTGTGTGAGTTACCCTGACTAGAGTGAGGGTTCTTGCTTGGACAGAGGATAACCTGACTGCCAACCAAAAAACCCATTTCTAACACTTACAAACCTCAAAATGCCCCCAAGCATCTTGAAAAAAGGGTACCTCACTTGTGTGGGTAGGCCTAGTACCTGTGACAGGACACTGTCCAAAACGCAACATGGATACATCACATTTTTCTCCCACAATTGCAGAAGAGGTTTCCCTCCTCTGACGCTCAAGATGTAATTCGGTCACTTTCGGGAATTTCTTTAAATCATCTATCTGATAAATTTTAGGAAAAGCATCCCAAAATAGCATGTCCCATACCATCCTCTAGGTAGACGCTAATAAGCATTAAGGCCCATATTTATACTTTTTGACGCAAAACTGCGCTAACGCAGTTTTGCGCCAAAACAATTTGCGCCGGCTAACGCCATTCTGAAGCGCCATGCGGGCACCGTATTTATTGAATGGCGTTAGCCGGCGTTAGCCGACCGGCGCTGCCTGTTGTGCGTGAAAAAAAAACACGTACACCAGGCAGCGCTGGCGTAGGGAAAAATGGCGTTTGGGCATCCAAAAATGGGGCAAGTCAGGCTGAGGCAAAAAAATCGTCTTAACCCGATTTGCGCCATTTTTTTGGGGCGCCCAGATGCCATTAACATGACTGCTGTCTTAGCAAAGACAGGAGTCATGCCCCCTTGCCCAATGGCCATGCCCAGGGGACTTCTGTCCCCTGGGCATGGTCATTGGGCATAGTGGCATGTAGGGGGGTACAAATCAGGCCCCCCTATGCCAAAAAAAAAATTTACAAAATACTTACCACAACTTACCTTTTCTTCCCTGGGATGGGTCCCTCCATCCTTGGGTGTCCTCCTGGGGTGGGCAAGGGTGGCAGGGGGTGTCCCTGGGGGCTTGGGAGGGCACCTCTGGGCTCATTCTGAGCCCACAGGTCCCTTAACGCCTGCCCTGACCCAGGCGCTAAAATCCGGCGCAAATGCGGGTTTTTTAGTCCCGCCCACTCCCGGGCGTCATTTTTGCCCGGGAGTATAAATACGACGCATATGCATCGCAGTCATTTTTTAAGACGGGAACGCCTACCTTGCATATCATTAACGCAAGTAAGGTGTTCACGCAAAAAAATGACGCTAACTCCATGAACTTTGGCGCTAGACGCGTCTAACGCCAAAGTATAAATGTGGAGTTAGTTTTGCGTCGAAAAAAACGACGCAAATTCGGCGCAAACGGAGTATAAATATGCCCCTAAGTCCACAAATATAGTAGATTCGAGGAATCGCAGGGTCCTGACCATTTAGCATAAAAGTCCAATCACTCTGGAACAAAAACACATGCCTACATATACTCGTTCCCACAAATAAAGTGCCAGTGCATGATTTCGGGCTATATATACAAAGCTTCCCTACATGTAATGCATCTAAAGCTAATTTCCCTTGCATTTTAATAGCAGTGTAAGCATAATTATTTTTATAAGTCTTTTTATCCAACCCTTTCTCCAACTTTTCTTTCAATGCCTTTCTTCTATCATCAGTATGCCCTTTGAAGCTATTTTCTAATGGAGTTAATAAGCAAGTTAGATTATTCCTGTGAGCGTAAGGGGTGTCAAACGTTAATGTCTGTTCGAAAAAGCCCCTAATTAATACTATATCATGCTCTTTAGCTACCTTACTCAAATATCTAATAATAGGAACAAAGGAAAACACAAGATCATAGTTAGAATAGAAATACTGGATATACTCTTGGTTATAGAATCTGGTTAGTAGCAAACTACAAGTTATGCCATATGTTAAAGGCAAGCTATGGTACATACCCCCTTCTTCCACAGAGGAAGGAAATGTGTACACACAAGACAATTCCTTCCATCCATCGTCTCAACATACTCAACAACCAATAGAACACATTAGAAGAAAGCTCTCCTTGTGCATTAGTATAGTCATGCATATATTTTTAATCTGACTTAACCCTCTCTAAAGCTGTTAGTGTAGTAGTCTCAGGAACAGAAGCAATAGTAGCCTCTTTCATTTCATGAATTGACATACCCACAATCATTATTAGAAACATTATTCAACACATAATTGCCACCCCCACACTCAAATACCTACAATATCTAATATTTCTAATGTGATTATTTATTTCAGCCATGATCTGTAAAGAATCAGAAAGTAGAAATAACTCTTAGTTAAAGTGCAACAGAAAAAAATCAAAAATAAGGACAAATCATTTTTTCTCACAGTTTAGTTTCTCACATAGGAACCCTTTTTCTCCTTTGTCAAAAATCAGTTAGCAGCTCGTCACATCTAGGTTTTTAAATATCAGGTTATCAATGTCTTTTCCGGGTTTCTTTCAACAGCCTCTGTTCAAATTTCTTCAGAATAGCTCAACAACTCAGTTTATTGATCCTTTTCAGGTTGCATCAAAGTACTAACTCAGAACCTCTCTGTCAAAGCAAAAGGACATGAACTCGTTTTGCCATTCACTTGTTGCTGCAAATGCCCACTCAGGACCTGTGTATCTTCGACTTGCTACTCTCTTTCTTTTCAACCTTCATTCTCCACTTGATTCTCCTTTGCTCGGTTATTCTCTTCTTGTAGTATCCACTTCTTCCTCTTTTGGTTCATTTATGACTAACTCCTTCTTTCTTCCAATTCGTGACTCAGGCCAATTGTCTCCTTTTCTCGATCCTTCAGTCAATATTCATCTCAGAATTGGACTCTTCTCTTTTTCTCTTTCTATGGTGTTTTCTCTTGCTGGACCTGCAAAGGGTTCAGGAGAAGTTGGACCTCTTTGACTTTGATCTGTCTCAACTCTTTCACCCTCTTGTTCTGGCACTTGCTCTGCTTGTTTTTCAGCACTCTCTGCTTCTGGGAGAACCCCTGCTGTGCTCGGTTCTCCTACTGTATCCGTTGAGTTGTTAGATTCTTGCTCACCCTCCTGTAATTCTTCACTTTTGTCTCTTACAGGGGTGATTGACCCATCTTCCACCAGTTTAGGATCAACCTCAGGTTCAGTTTGCTCTTGTTCCGGCTCAGGTACAGCTACCCGTTTTGCTGCTGTTGGTGCCCTCAACAACACTTCTTTATTTTCTTGCGGACTCACCACTCTCTTTGTATGGCTTGCGTGTATCCAGTTCGGCAGTCCTGCACACTTCACAGCTGTAGTAGTTGTAAGCACCACCTGGTATCGATCCTTCCAACGCGGCTCTAAACAAGTCTTTCGAACATGCTTTTTGATGATGACCCAATCTCCAGCTCTCAGATTGTGACCTGGGTCGTAGATGGGTGGCAGGGTGACTGCCTGCACCTGCTGAGAGAAAGATCGAACCACATCAGCCAGACCCTTGCAGTAGTCCAACACCATAACATCTGTAATATTTACAAGTGCATTGGCTGGAATTGCTGGCAATCTCATAGTTCTGCCCATGAGAATCTCATGGGGTAACAGTCCTGTCTTCCTGTCAGTTATATTTCGCATTGACATCAATACCAAGGGTAAAACTTCTGGCCATTTCAGGTTAGTTGCGGCACACATCTTGGCAATTCTTTATTTTAATGTACAATTCATTTGCTCCACTAGTCCTGATGCTTCAGGGCGGTAACTTGCAATGTATCTTCTGCTCAATGTTTAGAGCTGCACATAAGAGTATGATCACCTCATTATTGAAGTGAGTTCCCCTATCTGATTCTAAAGAGATCGGAAATCCGAACTGTGGTATTAGCTCTCTGAGTAACAGCTTAGCTTCTGTGAGACTACCATCCCTTGGTGTAGGGTATGCTTCAATCCAATGGCTGAACACACACACAATCACTAACACATACTTCAATCCACCACATGCAGGCATCTCAATGAAGCCCAACTGCATTCTGCTGAATGGTCCTCCTGCTCTTTCAATGTGGCTCAAATTCACCACTTTCCCTTTTCCCACATTTAGTTGCTGACAAGTTACACATCGATGACATACTGCCTCTGCTGCTTGTCTGAACTTTGGATTGAACCACTCAACCTTAAGCAGTCTAACCATGGCATGTCTTCCAATATGTGCTTGGCCATGATAATACCTGGCCATCTGACTCAACAAACTATTTGGCAACACCATCTGACCTTCCTCAGAAACCCAAATTTCATCAGGTCTGTGAATACATTTAAGACTAATCCAGCCTCATTTCTCTTCCATATCCACATTCTCTTGCAATGTTTTCAACTCTTCCAATGTGTCAATTACTTTTAAAGCAAAACTTGCACAATTATTTTCTTCTCCAGGCATTAGCTCCCACTTGTCTTTAAACAATATACAGTTCAATACGTAAAACCTTGCGACTTGATCTGCATATCCATTTCCCAATGAAATGTAATCCTGTCTCTTTTGGTGTGCACTGCATTTCACCTCAGCAATTTCTTCAGGTAACTGTATTGCGTACAACAACTCTTTTATTCAGTCGCCATTTCTCACAGGGGTTCCAGTAGAGGTCATAAAACCTTGCTGCGACTACAATTGACCAAAATCATGAACAACTCCAAATCCATATTGACTATCAGTATAGATTGTGACTTTTAATCTTGCAGAAACATAGCATGCTCTAGTAAGAGCAACCAGTTCTGCCACTTGTGCAGAGTATACACATGGAAGCCATGGAGCTTCTAATGTGCCTGTAATTGTGCACACAGCATATCCTGCTCTCAGTATGCCTGCTCCATCTCTGAGACACGAGCCATCAACAAAGACAATTTGGTCATTTTCTTCTAAACGCGTGTCTCTAATATCAGGCCTTGGTTTTGTACACAGCTCAGTCACCTCAAGACAATCATGCTCAATATCTTCCTCTTTTTCAATTTCAGCAGTATCACTTGGAAGCAAAGTCGCTGGATTCAACACTGTCCATCTTTTCAATGTTACATTTGGAGCACCTAATATGCTCGTCTCATACCTTGTCAGTCTTGCACCCGTCAAGTATTGCGTTTTCGTCCTTGTCAGTAAAATCTCAACAGAGTGTGGTACCATTACTGTCAAAGGGCATCCCATGAATGGGTAAGACTTTGACCAACTGTGGCTACTGCGTGCAGACAACCTGGTAAAGCTGCTACAACCGGGTCCCAGGTAGCTGAAAAATAAGCTACTGGGCTATAAGCACCTCAATGGACCTGTGTCAAAACAGACAAAGAACAAGCATCATGTTCATGACAAAACAAAGTAAAAGGCTTTGTGTAATCAGGCATTACCAACACTGGAGCTCTGCACAAACTCTCTCTCAATTCAGTGAATGCTTTCCAGTGATCTTCATCTAGGGTAACGGGATCTGTAACTTCCTTATGTGTTAACTGCTGCAAAGGTTTAGCAATCTCAGCAAAATTCAGAATCCACTGTCTGCAGTACCCCACCATCCCTAGAAACATTCTGACATCTCTCTGAGAAGTCGGGGGACTTCTCTGCAGAATCATGGTAATTCTCTCCCTGGAGATTCTCCTCAATCCCTTTTTAATCTGGTATCCCAGGTATTTTACTGATTTCTGACAATACTGCAATTTCACAGGTGAAACCTTATGTCCAAATTCTCCCAAATGATTCAACAGGGCAATCGAGTCATGTTTACACACGTCCCTTGCTCTGGATGCGATCAACAAATCATCAATGTACTGCACTAGAGTCGATTGGTATGGCAATTCTAATGACTCCAGGTTCTTTTTTCAAGATCTGATTAAACAGTGATGGTGACTCCGTATACCCTTGTGGAAGCCTGCACCAGCTGTAGACTCTGTCTAGGAATTTGAAACTAAAAAGAAACTGACTATCCTCATGAAGTGGCACTGAAAAGAAAGCTTGTGACAAATTGACCACTGTGAACCAATCTGCATCGCAAGGAATCTGAAACAGTATCACTGCTGGGTTGGACACTACCGGACCACATTTAACCACCATGTTATTCACTTTTCGCAAGTCCTACACAATGCGCACTTTCCCACATGGCTTTTTCAAGCTCATTATCAGCGAATTACATGGACTGCTTAACACTTCCTTTGAAACTCCTTGTTTTAGAAAATCTCCAATTAATTGCGCCACCTTCATCAAAACATCTTGCGCCATGTTATACTGTGGAAGTTGGGGGAATCCTTCATTTGGCTTCAAAGTAATCTTAATCGGTTCCATTCCCGTAAGCAACCCTACTTCTTTACCTGGCAGGTCCCAGACTTCTTCCTTCACTGTTCCCTGTAAGTCTGCATGTAATTCTTTCACAGTAAACATTGGAAAAAATTCAATCAATGGGTATTCTTCACTAGCATTGTTGATCACCATTTCTGCCACCTGCTCTTCTTCATCATCGATATTAGTCTGTACTTCAATTCCAGTGTCTGAACTATTAATGGAGAATTTTGTCTTACACAATAAATCTCTTCCCAGCATGGATACTGGACTTGAATCACACACTGCAAACCCATGAAGTCCCTGGTAATTGCCAATGTCGACCTGCACTGGTTCTGTGATTGGGTTTGTCAACTGTCTATTCTCCATTCCTACAGCTTGAACTGTTCTGCCTGAAAGAGGTAAATCTTCTATGCTTCTTACTGCAGAGCGAGTAGCTACTGTATCCACTAAGAATGAGACCTTGTAGCCCATCACCTTTCCCTTTACAAAAGGTCCTCTCTGATCTACTTCTAAGGAAGTAGCAAGCATACAAGCTCCTTCATCCGAACTGTCACTCATCCATTCTTCGTTTATTTCATCCTCACTGTAAAATGGAAACTGAAGCACTGTGTTATTACTACTGTCTTGTCTCTGACCTGTGACCACCTGTTGCTGCTCCATCGGGGCTTGAGGTATCTGCATTTGCTGTCCAGTTACCATGGGGACCTGCTGCTGTACTGGTTGCAATTGTGTTAAATGTGCGCATGGCACCTGCATTTGCTTCACCGGTAAGAAATTCTGTCCTCGATTCTGAACATTAGGAATAAATCCTTTCTTTCTTGGGACCTTCACAGTTTGAAATGTACTGATGTCACCTTGCAGAACAACACCATCCTGCGCCATCAACGGACACTCCTGCTTCCAGTGTCCTACGTTTCCGCACAAATAACACAGCAACATCTTTTTCATTCCCTGCATGTCATTTTGAACAACCAGAGTCCCTAAATCCGGACCACGCATCATGTCAATTTCACGCCCTCTACCTCTCATTTGAGGCTGTAACATAACAGCTCTCTGTTGCGGCGGCATAGGCGGTACTATAGCTCCTTGTCCTCCTGTTTGAGCTGCCTTTATTTGCATCACCATCGCTTTCTCCTTTAACTTTTTCTGTTTTAATTCAATCTCGTCACTACAATATTTTGCATACTGCAATACCTCATCAATCGGTTTTGCCTGCCAGCAAATCAAATGACTCTTAATCATCTGTCCTACTTCTGGTCTCAACCCTTCGACAAATCTGAACACAAAATGCAGCATGTCTTTCGGCTCAATTGCTTCCTTGCCACTGTACTTCTTGAATGCCTTTAACAATCTTTCATAATAGGTATGTATTGACTCCTTAGACCCCTGAACCATTCTGTCAATCCTTTGCCAATCAATATTTTTGGGAGAAATTCTTGTCTTCAGGAATTCGATCACCTTATAATAATTTTTCATTACCTCAGGTGAAGGTGCACCTGTTACTCTGTCCCTTTCTGGCTCACTCGTTGGCCAGTCTACTGTTCTCTTGCACTCAACCCACAAGTCAGCTGGTACCACTATTTCCAATAACATGTTCAGGTCTTCCCACCAACATTTAGAAAGTTTCACAGATCTCTCTGTTTGCTGATACCACTCAAACAGCTTCTCTCTCAATTTTGGGTAATCATTTGTAAATGACAGTATATCACTCCTGTGCCAAGGGACATGAACGAACTGCCATTCTGGAATCTCTCTCATCGGGAGCATTTTTACTGATTCCTTCTCCCTCTGAGCATCATCAGACTCCGTTTGTTAATCACGTTTTCGTTTATCTTTTTTCTTTGTCCATCTACCTTCCCACTTCTCTAATGCTCCCCAAATCTGAGCGCTCTGCAGCAATTCTCTCAAATGTGCCTTCATTCCTGCTGACCTCATGTGCTCAAAATCCTTTGCCTCGAAATCTAATCTGTAACTGCGTTTCAAATGTTTAGTTTTCTCATTCTCGATGTCATGTTTTTCTGCTAATTCTGCCAATTTCTGATTAATTTTACTCACTTCGCTTGTAAACTTTGGGCACAAATATCTCAGCTCTTCTTCAGTGTAAGATTCCAATCTGTTCACATCCATGGTTCCCTCAACTAGTTTGGTTGCTTCTATATTTAACCTTACGTAATTTATTTGCTCTTCACCCATGGATGCGTTTTGAGGAGTGTTTAGACTGTCTACCATTCACTCAACTGCTGAGCTGACAATCCCTGTAATAAAATGTCACTCACATTTGGCACTGGTAACTGTTGCATCACTGCACCTGAAGCTTGCGGTGTCAAAGGTTTCAAACTCTGACTTGCATTCGGGCCATTCACTGCATCTGGAAGTGCTACAAGTGGACTAAGATCCATTAAAGGTCTAGATCCATTGAAAGTCTGTCCTGCAGACGACATCATCTGCACAGGATCACTCACTCCCCTCCTCACAAGACTCTGTGACATTTCATTCTGTTCTCCCACATCTGATTTCTTCTGCGCAAATAAGGGTACCGCCAGACCAACAGTAATTGGTAGTGATATTGCATCTGGAGCTGCCCTAACACTTGTACCCTGCGGAAATGCTACTCCCATCACCTGATTCATAACTGGTGTAATATCTGACTGCGTTCCTGCAATTGGTGTAAACTTTGGCAAATCCTGTGACTGTGCTGCAGGCATTAACATGGGAGTTGGCTCAGTCTGAACTAGCATTGGCCTCAGGAGCACTTGCTCCATTGGCCCCACTATGTTCAAAACTGTCTCAAGGACTAGTACATCTGGATAAATTCTCTGTACCGTAGGTGTATGTATCTGCGCTTGAACCACAGTAGTAGTTCCTGCACTAGGTGTACTCTGTACTACTCCTGGTATTTGTCCGCCTTCTGCCTGTACAGCACCCTGGGCTTGTGCCGGAGCAGCTGTAGTGGCAGTGGTACCAGTGCCTGGACCCCCTGAATAGATTGTTAAAGGTGGAGGTCGATCTCTTAACAGCTGCATAATGAGAGCCTCAATATCAGAATATTCATCATCAACATAAGAATTTCTCTTTTTCTCTCTTCCTGCACTTTCATCCTCTTTAGCACTATCTTCCTTTTCTGCCTCATCTCCCTCCGTAATTGCAGGAAACAATTTAACATCCTGTAGTGTCACTGCTCTCCATTTCTTCTGTTCCCAATCCAATCTAGCTTCAGCTAAAGATTTCTCTACTTGTTTCATTCTCCTTTTGAACTTCATCTCTTGTTGCCGTCTGGCCACTAACTCCCAAACTGCTAAAGCCTCAAACTGTGCTGGTCTCTGTAATGGCTTCATATCATATAATGGCATTCGTAATTGGTCAAAAATTCTCAAACTAAACGTTCTCTGCTCTGGAAATGCTAAAGAGCCTTGCGTAAAAAAAAATGACTCACACCAGGCAGCGCCAGCGTAGGGGAAAATGGAGCTTGGGCGTCAAAAAATGGGGCAAGTCAGGTCTGAGGCAAAATTTTGGCCTCAACCCGATTTGCGCCATTTTTTTTAACTCCCAACCCCCATTGAAATGACTCCTGTCTTAGCACAGACAGGAGTCATGCCCCCTTGCCCAATGGCCATGCCCAGGGGACTTATGTCCCCTGGGCATGGTCATTGGGCATAGTGGCATGTAGAGGGGCACAAATCAGGCCCCCCTATGCCACAAAAAAAAAAAATCCTTACCTGAACTTACCTTAAGTTCCCTGGGATGGGTCCCTCCATCCTTGGGCGTCCTCCTGGGGTGGGCAAGGGTGGCAGGGGGTGTCCCTGGGGGCATGGGAGGGCACCTATGGGCTCCTTCCGAGCCCACAGGTCCCTTAACGCCTGCCCTGACCAGGCGTTAAAAAATGACGCAAAAGCGGCTGGACCAATTTTTTTTTGACCCGCCCACTCCCGTGCGTCATTTTTGCACGGGAGTTTAAATAAGGCGCACATGCCTCAGAGTCATTTTTTAGAAGGGAACGCCTACCTTGCATATCATTAACGCAAGGTAGGTGTCCACGCTAAAAAATTACGCAAACTCCAAGATCTTTGGCACTAGACGGGTCTAACGCCAAAGTATAAATATGGAGTTAGCTTTGCGTCGGATTTGCGATAAAAAAAATGACGCAAATCCGGCGCAAACAGAGTATAAATATGCCCCCAAGTGTCTCCTACAATATACTCCGGAGACTTAGACCACGCAGGGTCCGTACATCACCAACAACCACGTGGATAATTTTTTAACACAAAGCGCCACACACATGTGAAGTTTGACGACTTCCCCACTCTCATACCACGGAGTACGTACACTCCTACTAACCTCAACTGGAGTACACAGTCTCCCTACTTACCTCACATACATCACAATTCACCTGCAATTTGCTGAAGCCTGTGCAAGCACAACCTACCACCTTCTCACTATCACAAAAACACTGAGAACATACCCATCTTTACTAGCGGGATCCAGGATCCGGGAAAGTCATTTCTGGGCTTAAGGGGACATCATCTTTGCTACAATTGCCATTTCAGAAAAACAAAATTCAAACCTCATAAAATTTGGACAGATTAATCTTAACTTAGACTACTACCATAACCAATAATCACCACATAACTAGTTCCCCAAGGAAACTAACCATCCTCTGTTACCAAAAACTGCTAGCGTGCCTTGTCCTTAGTAAGTAAACTTACAAGGGGACGCGTATAGGTCGATAAACCTTTTGAATCGCATGGAGTATCCTAGTCATGCAGTGACTATTGAATCATTAACCAACATCTATAATCAAGGTAAACACTTTATGAAACCACAATATAAACCATACTAATCAGAAATAACCACTACTACGGAAAAGGGTTAACAAGTTTTATTCCATTTTGCTCACAATTCAAAGTCATCTGTTAGTTCAAACTTTATTCAAATTAACTCTTTATTAATTCATTAGTTAAAGAACATTATCTCATAAAGAAATCATGTGTTACACACCAACACCATAAGCTATGAATATCAGCATTTATAATGTAATTAAGCAATTAAGTTTGTAAGTCATTTGTCACCGTCAACGTCACCCCTAACAGCCTACCTAACCAAGATTAGCATTAGCATGTGGGTCTTCATGCAAAAACAATTTAGAGAAAACATTAATTTGGAAAAATCTACCTAAGTGTAAATCTCAGCGCAGTTGGTACCTAGAAGGAAAGGCACAAAATCATCAGACACATTTTCATAGCTACCTATCCAGGATGGATCAGCAGCAAGGCAGTCTTCGTCTTCGGGTCATCAAATAGTCAGCTACAGATCAGGCTCACAGAGTCTGAGCCCAATATCAGCACCTCGGACAGCGTCTCCTGACATCATCAATCTTTCCCCAGATTCTGAAGTCTTAGCCCCTTGTCATAACTTTTTATTAGGGTCTTCCAGTCCATCCCACTAATTGCTAATTGGTCATTCGGTCGGCAGATATGACTCTAACCTATAGTTTTTATTTACCAATTTGCGTACAATTCAATTCACAGAAAGCTGATTGTTTTTTTATTGTGATGAGGACATCATCTGGCTCTTCAGGTATCAAAATTGTTGCATATGGCTCTCCAGTCAGTGCCTCTATTGTTCAAGTCCTGGGAAAGTACATTTAGCCTACACTACACATAATTGTATCAAATTGTCTTCATCATCTCCTGTCCGTCCGTACACTGCAGAATGTTGTAGCTAAGCAATTTGAACTCTGAGCGGTTTAAGGTTTCTGTCCCCAGTTTCCAGTCCTTTTCAAAGTGTTCGAATTCTCCATGTTCAGAGCGAGCAAGGCCCAGTGAACTAGACCTCTGTGTTGGCTAACTTAATAATACAAAACAGAGGTTACACATTTCATTATGATATTTTACTACATTATTCTCATATTTTTCATTATTTTGCATATTTTTGTCACTTTCGTACATTTGGTGATCACTCCCCCAGGGCACATTTTCCAACGTGCACATTATTTTTCGACAATTAATTTCTCTATGCATTTTCACATTAGTAACAACATATAAATCATTAATATTTTTCATAATTAGCATATCTGCTTCAACAATGGCATGGCTTTACAATTGGATCACGGTTTTCTTCCAAAAGTTCATTCTAAATTCCACTCTTTTCAAGAATTAATTCTCCCTACATCTGTCCTTCTTCTTCTTCTGAGGACGATTGTTTGTTGCGCTCTCTTGGTGTTAAGCATGCCTTATCTGTTTATGTCAACAGATCTGCTTCCTTTCGTACTTCATATTCCTTGTTTGTGACTTTTAGATTATCTGGTCGTGGCAAAAAGGCTTCTAAGGTTACCATCAGTCGGTGGACCAAAGAGACTATCAAATTGGCCTGTCAGGATGCTGATCTCCCTCTTCCTGCCTCAATGCAAGCCCAGTGTACCAGGTGGTTTCTGCTTCTTGGGCAGAACTCAAAGGTTTCCCTTTAGAGGAGATTTGCTGGGCTGGCATATGGGCTTTGGAGCATAAGTTCATCAGACTTTATCAATAGAATCATGTTCAAGAATCATGTAAGACGTTTGATTCTGGTGTGTTGAAAGCAGTGGTTCCATATGTCTATCATTAAGCTCTATCTTAAATCACTTGGGTGTGAATTTAATTGCTGGGCTTGCTTTTGTTCTGAAATCAGATGCTGCTTGTATCAAAGGCTTTCACCTGGTTATATGTCTGATTTTGTATACCTCGCTCGTGATCACTGAGTCAAGGATGAGGAACTTGGAGGTAATGACCTGATTTCTTACTCCTAGTCCTACTCATCCTTGCCCCAGTCATACTACCCACCCACACTTCCAGTATCAGGACTTTGTAAAGCTTGGGATTACATGAAGTGCTCAGGTAAGGCTATGATCGTATAGCCCAAGCTAGAGTGTGGAAGGAGTTAGCTAAGCATTTCCAGTTTTGTTTCCTGTTTCTGATTCGGTTGCAGTCCTTGTTTGTGCTGACTAGGTCGAGGGCAAGTAGATGAGGATTTCCTGTAAGTAATGAGGGCAATACAGACAACAGTAAAAACAGCTGCTAAGATTACCAAACAGTACAGTCATCACCATTGTAATAAGCACAAGGATACATGAAGAGCAGATGTTTGCTTGATTATGCCAGAAACACTTGAGGTTAAGAACAACTCTAACATATGCATAGGACTTTGGAGTCAATCAATAAATCAGTGTATTTGTAAAGCATGCTACCACCCGCGAGGGTCTCAAGGCGTTGAGAGTAAAGTAAGAACAGCATCAATTCACTAAAAACAATAGAGGGAATGCAGGAAATGTTACAAAGTGTCCTAACAATCAGTGAAAAGCAAGAATGTGTCAAAATGCAATTAAATACACTGGCCCAGATTTGCTAACACCTTACGCCAGACTTGTGTTACTTTGGTAACACAAGCCCAACACACAGTGTTAGGCTGAAACTTGCTATCCAGCATAAATCAAGATTTGCTTTGGATAGGTTCCCAAAGTACCATAAAGTTGTGCTATGTGCTGCGATGTGTAACTTGCAACAAGATGAGGTTCTATGTGTTGTACAGGGGTGTTCTTATGAAACCTCCTATGGGTTTTGACTCAAATCCCTATCTGCAAATATTTGTAAATAGGGATTTGTGCAAAAATCTTATGCCTCCTATGAGAAGAGATTTTTTCATTTCTCCTTGTTTTTCCTATTTTGCATGCATGATGGATTTACAGCACAAATACAAGCAGCAAAAGAGTTAAAGGATGGTTTTGGACTAAAAAGACCCCTTTCCAGTACAAAACCTACTCTTTACAGAGTGCACAAACCCTTGCACTATGTTGCAAGGATGTACCTGTTGGCGCATGTAGCCTTAAGTGCGCCAGTGCAGGGAGAGAGGAAACCACTACTGTATCCTAATAGATATGCTGCTGTTCTGCTCTCTCCCTTTCACACAACACAACTGAGCAACTTTAGTAGATGAACTGCATTGCATGAATGTTTTGTAAATCTAGGCCACAGTATGAAATAATTCAGAGTCTACTACAACGGGCAAAAGAAAAAGGGTAAAACTCAACACACTCGCAGCCACAAGCAACAGCATAGTCCTATCCTACAAGTCATTTGCCAAGAGCCCAGACACCGAATGCACATCGACCCACAAGGAAAAAATTCAACTGGAGAAAGAGAATAGTTGCCTACCTGTATAGTTCCCCAAAACGAGGTCCTACGTCTTTGGCTGACAAATTGAAAAGTGTAATCTGCAAACCTGAACATGAGTTTCTGCCTTTGTAACATAATTTACAAAGATTTGTATGCAAAAAGAGCATGTTTTCCTTCCTCTTTATTGTGGTTTATAGTTTCTTTCATGATCGGGTGTAGCAAGAGTGGATATAAGCACTTAAGGGCAGATTTAAGGAAAGTGGCAATGCACCAAGTGCAGTGCCACTTTCCTTGCGCCGATTAAAGCCCTCCTACTGCCATCATGTGTGTGCCGTATCTACAATACGGTGCACCATAGTGCAGGGTAGGGTGCAGTAGCGTCAACATTTTTTATGCTATAGATGTACTGTTCAGGGTTAGCACCAACATTTTGGCGCTAACCCTGAACAGTACATAGGGGTCCATTGTGAACAATGCTGTGCCCCATTTTAACACCTGGTCTGAGCAGGCATTAAAAGTACCAAAAAAATGACACAAAGAAATATCTTAGATTTCTTAGTGCCATTTTTTGGTCCCCCCTACTGAGGGAATGCCCTCTTTGCATACATTATGCATGGTGCATGCATAATGTAGCGCAAAGAGTTTCAAAGTGGTGCAATACATGCATTGCGCCACTTTGTAAAGATGCCACATTAGCATCAATAAAATTACAATAATGTGGCAGTAGATGGCGCTAGCCACTCTTAAACCTGGGCCTTACTGTACTGTTGTTTTTTGTTCACCCTTCACTTTTTCCAGCTTTCTTCCTCTTTCAGCATTATAGGAAGCCAGCCTTCCCATCCCTTACTCCTCCCAAATAACCCTGGATGTGGCCATCACTGCTATTAAGGAGCCCACCTTTGTCAGAAGCTCTCTCTTCCCACATTCTTCCATTTTATCTCCCCTTCCATGATTCAAACCCATGCATTCTGATAGAGGACTGAGAGTTTAAGAACTACTACTCTGTCTGGGCATGTTAGGACTGGATAGGGCCTAATTTTGAGTCTAGCCAAGCAGTATCACTAGGGAGATATTACTTTGCAAGACAGAAAGTTCTCCACTGTTCCTGCACCTGTTGAACCTTGGTGCACCCAGAGTGCAGCAGGGCCCCGCAGTAGATGTTTAACTGGTGGAACACAAGGATCTCAATTACCTTGGTGCCTGGTTGATCTGCTTTCCTGACACTCACTGTCATTGTGCTGCTGTGACTCCCACATGGCTTGCCGGTAGCAGTTGTGGCTTTGTATTTGGCCACTGATGTAGCTCCTTGATTTGTGAGAAGGGTGTGTGATCAGAATGCATCTTGGTTCTGCTGTGACAGTTGACTTGGCACAGCGTGGCATCAGGCTTTCAGAGGCCATGGTTCCAACTGTTGTTTCTCCAAAAAAAGGAATGATTTTTAAGATGTGACAACCCAACAACAGAGAGCTATTTCTTGTCAAGACTGCTGAACTGCTTGTTCCCCCTCGTTCTAAAGGCTGCCCCTTCGTGTGAATAAGGGATATATACAAATGATAAGTGTGCCAAAATACAATCAGCGACTATTTTTATTAGGTTCATTGCCCTTTGTCAATATTTTTGTCCCTTGTATTTTATCAGAGATGTGGTGATATTTTTATAGGATCCTTTGCTTCCTTGGAGACCTTCGACCATTAGAGTTACTCTTGGTCATGTTCGAAGTTGTTTATGCTTCATTTAAGGCTATTCTGTGCCTTGACTACTTCAGATTTCCCTCTGCCTTGACATTGCACTTTGTCAAACAAGGAGTGTTTTACCTTTGGGTTTTCCCTCTGAAACTGACCCTTTCATGGAGACATGAGTTTCAATATTAATGCAGAGGTAGTAGGGTAAAGAAGATGTAGAGTGGAGTTGCCTTTACCTTGGTCAAATGTAGCCTAGATGATGGAAACTTCTAATACAGACTGCACTTGAAAACTTGAGATTGTTGGTTGTCCACATCTACCCTTTGTAAAACCAGTAAGAGCTGAGGCAGGGAGTGAAGCCTCAGTCATGATCACACCTGCCCTACATCCATAGCATGGTGGGAACAAGCAACACTCCCTCGGCCAGTTCATGACCATGCCATGTCTTCCCACAATGCTTACACGGTGGCCTCACTGCTAATATTTACCACCTAGTCAGAGTAGGTGGTAAATGTCAGTGGATTTGTCCCCACAATCGTCCTTAAGAATTGGAAAACGAGATGGTATTTTCTTGCCCGCATTGTCATTCCCTTTTCCAGGAAATACCCATTATGTCTGAATTGTGACAGGGAGATATAATTTTGAATTGCTTAATTCCAGCCATGTAAACTCCTCATCATAAACGCTCCATACTCATGAAGAGGTCGATACACATTTCAATTGGTCTTTGTGGATGTCACATAGGCCCAGAATGAGTGAGATCTTGCATCAGGATTGAGTCACTTTTGTAGCACATCCCTGATGCAAAATCTATTTTGGCATTTACTAAGCCATGTAAAGTCACTTTGCTTGGCTTTGCATGCTTTAGAAAATTCAAAGTAAGGCAATGCAGTGTTTAGCGCTTCCTTGGTTACTGTGCTAGGGTACCAGCATTGACGCAAGGCTGCCTGAAGTGGGCCAGTGCTATGAAGTGCATGATGTATTGGTAGATATGGCACATTTCTACTCTTTCACAAAATCCAGCAAGTTTTGTGCTGCGCTGCTTGAAAAGTTAGTAAATATGCCTCATAGCGTCAGCTGTACAAGAAAGTGGCGCATCGGTCCCGATGTATCACTTCTCTTGCCCCACCCCTGCCCCGCCTAACAACATCATGGTTGCACCGTATTTACAATATGGCCCACCATGGCGCTTAGTTCCATCATCATTTATGACGCTACTGTGGTGCTTCGCTGGATTAGCACCATTAATTATGGCGCTAGTGCAGCTAAACACTAGGGAGCCCCATAGGCTACTATGGGCACATCACTTTATGGCCTGCCCTGTGCAGGCATTGCAAATGATGGAAAAATGTTGCAGTGAAATCTTGTAGATTTTACTGTACCATTGTTTGAGGCCTCCCTGCATGGGAACTCCCCCCTTGCATACATTATACCTGGTGCAGGTCAAATGCGGCACAGATGTTAACAAATGGCGCAATGCTAGCATTGCACCACTTTATAAATATGGCGAAGAAGAATCACCTCCTTAACGCCACATTAACGTAAAACAAATGATGCTAGTGTGGTGCTAAGAGGCACTAGGGTCTTGTAAATCTGGCCCCCAGTGTTTTACTGTTGGGCAACAGTGTCTCGGGTGCTGGAATTCTTTTTCATGTAGCTGAATGCCACATCATCTCTACTGTTTACTTCAAAGTGCACCCAGGGGTTTGTGCTTCTAATGCGTGGGGGTGGTCTTCACACACATTTTTTTTAAACTTGTGGCTTAACTGTGCTTCTTGCGGTCGGTCTTCTACAAATCCTGAGAAGATTTTCACCAAAAATAAATCCTCGGGTGGGCTCTTTCCTAGTCTAGAAACATAAACATCTTGCTCCGAAAGAGAATAATGATCACCAAAGCCTTCTTGATTTCAGGATAGCAAGAAAGAAGTGTTTGCCCTTGAAATCTGATGCAGCAGACCTCTGGTCATAATAGTTTGTACATGGCACGTGTGAATTCATGCATCACACATACTTTTCATTCCTCTTCTTGAATAAGAATCAGATACATGCTCTTGTCATTCTAAGTCTGATGTATACTCTAAGAGCCTCATGCATGACACCAAAACTCACCACTAATGGATGCAGTGCGACCAACACCTTTTCCTCAGGCGTGCACTGGATGATTGGGTAACAACTCCTACAGGCTCAGGAGAGTGCACTGGGAGCTGCTCTGTTTAATACTTCAATAAACTAAATTGAAAGAACTGTGCCATCACACTGCAAAATAAACCAAATGAGCATACATACCACCCCAATATGCACAAAAATACTCAGGGGAATATTGATGAATAGTTTGTACTACAGAACAAATACAGGAGAGAGAATAATTCCAGTGTACAAGAAAATACTGAGAGGATGAACCACCCGAAGTGTGCTTGAATAAATACCAGGGTGGGCACCAGTTCTACATGCATTAAGATAAGTGAAAGCAACTTCCACATGTATTAACATATTACTCCCAGGATCATAGTGGACAAATGAACAGTTCCAGGTATGTGATAACCACTCAAATGAACTAGTCCTCTAGGGGCATATTTATGAGAGGCTTGTGCCGCCGTTGCATTACTTTTAGTAATACAGCAGTGATGCAGACCTCTCAATGATATCTATGAGTTTGCTTGGCTTTGAATGGCCTTATAGATAAGGATTAAGGCAAGGTAGTGCAATTCCGGTGGGTTTTACCATGTAACACCCATAGATATTGATGCATCTCCAAATTTACAAGAGCCTATAAACCTGGGGATGCGCCAAAACCTTACATCTCCCTAGAGGAGGCCCAAAGAGGAGAAAGGTCTTCATTTTTCCTTGCATTTCCTCTTTCTATATGCATACTGTAGCATTCATAGAAAGAGAAAAAAGCTTCCTATGATTGTTTTTGTTTAGGAAGGTGGCCCTTCCTGCACAAAAACAATCCTACCAACAACACAGACACCCTTGCATTATAGGCAAGGGTACCTGCATTGGCATTAGGCATTAGGCATACAAGCACAAGCGCAGTTGGAAGGGACTGGAATGGCCATGTTGCATTTATACTGCACATTCCTGCCCATTCCTTTGGACGGAGGAAAGCGCAGCAAGATGACTTGCTGTCCTGCCTTGTTCCAAGTTCACTTAAATTTGGCCCCTAGTGTACAGTAGGGTGGAATCCATTCCACTGTAGTCTAGCATATAACAGAGATTGCAACTAGCCCAACATGCACTAAAATCAAGAAAGGGGGATGTAAATGCTCAGATGGAAACAAGAATGTACAAAAGGAAAATGGCAGAGGGTTAAAATAAAGCACATGTATGTGTTTCCTCATTTCCAAAGTCTGCAGATCTTGGCCATTGCACCTCGTCTAGCCAAGTCTGAATCTCAATTTTATTTTCTACCAGAAGGGGGCATAAAAAGCTCTTCCCTAGGTAGAAAAAGCTTTCCTTCCTTCCTTTATTCTTCTTAACTCCCTCCTCCACCAACTAACCCACAGGTCTGCGCATACATTTGTCACCTGCTCAGCAGGTGATAAAAATATGCAATAAAACCCCATGAAATGGTGGATTCTGTGTGGTGTAGCAACCAGGTAAAATGGTCCCAAACATAAATTCTCCACTCCATAAGGTTCAACTCATCATTGCATGTATTTTGGCTATTTACTGATCAGTACCAGTAAAACTGCATGTAGCCCTAGTACAATTCCAAACATAATAGGTGCTTTTTAATTTTGGGGCATATTTATAAGAGTGTGGTACAGCACAGAAAGTCACCTTGCTGCACTGCACTGCATAACGTAGAGGGCAGACTGTGTCGTATTTAAAAGAATACGGTGCATTCTTGTCTTTCTCCTTCCACTGGCACCATTTTGGCTGTCTAGCTTCAATGCAGGCTTGCTTGCACCATGGTGCAAGGGTGCCTGCATTGTTAGAAGAATTGTTTTTTCAGGAAGAGGCGCCTTTCTGCACAAAAACAATTCACTGGAGCATTTTCCTCTTTCTATGTGTGCTGCATTATGCAGCACACATAGAAAGAGGAAATAACAAGGAGAGATAAAGATACTTCTCCTCATTCCACCTCACCTGGGAAGGCATAGCAGTTTGGCACATTCCCAGGTATAACACGTCTGGTAAATCTGGGAATGCATCAAAATCCATGGGTTTTGAATTGGAACACCCACACAACTCGCTTGTAATGCCTCCCAGGGGCAGAGAAATGCAAAGCAGCGATTTGTACTGCACTGCTTTAGTCCACCTATATAAAGCCACTCAGGGCCATGCAAGGTGGTGCTGCATGGCGTCATAAATCACATTTGGGGCTTGTATCTCACATGCACCACATTGTGAGGAGCAAGAGCAACACAACCCCAGTTGTAAATATGTCCCTTAGAATATTGTAGAATGTGCAGAAGAACCCAAGCCATTCCCAGGAGGAAGGGAATTAATTCCGTATTTCATTTGTTTTTGCCTGAAAAGTTTTCTGAAGATTCCCACCTTTTTGAAGTTTGTAAATCTTCAAATTTTTTCTTTTCAGCCTAAATAAAATGTTTTTAGTGCACAACTGGTTTAGCAGAAATACTATCCAGTCAACTAGGGAACAACAACTTACAGAGTACTAAAATGGATAGGTGTCAACTTTTTGTTTTGACTTCACAATAACAGAAACAGTTTTCTGCTTCTGATTGATGTGCAAACTTATTCATAGCAGCTGTACACATAGAAAATACTTTGCACTTTAATTGGATATCATACCAGAAATATCTCCATTCTAGTCCAGAACTTTACTGAAGCTAGATAGAAGTGCTGGAACATTTTACAGCAACTGCAGTTTATATATTTTATTACCAACTCTATTTTTACTAAACAAATGAGACTAATTGTAAAACATACAGAGAATCTGTTATATATATATATATATATATATATATACAAAAAAGAGAATAGAGAACTCTGGGTAGTTCCTAAGTTTAGGTGGAGAGCAGCTCTAGTAAGGAGCACTCTGCAACACCAGCAACACTCTAGATTTGCTCACCTCAAATGTCTGTTTATCTAGCAAAGTTTTTAAGCATTGGATCTGCACAGTGCTATCCAAGCCGAGCTAGATAGTGACAAAGGGCCTGATTACAACTTTGGAGGAGGGTGTTAATCCATGCCAAATGTGAAGGATATACCATCCGCCGTATTACGAGTCCATTATATCCTATGGAACTTGTAATACAGTGGGTAGGATATCCGTCCCACTTGGGACGGATTAACACCCTCCTCCAAAGTTGTAATCAGGCCCAAAGTGTTTTGCCATTTATACAGCAATGTCTTTAAGCATAGGTTTGACACAGTGTCAACCTTGCCGAGCTGTAAAATGACAAAAGCCATTTACAACTCCAGGCACAGTATTACAGCTTTGGACTGGTAAAATACCGTCCAAGCCAACCTGGAATGAGCAAAAGCAGCCCCGGAAACGTGTTTCACTCTCATTAGAGCTCATCAGAGAGGCTTAGTTTTGTCCAGACACAAGGGAGCACCCAGTATAAGTCAAAACAAATCATTTTCAGGGTTAGAGTGACTCGTAAATTATGCAAAAAAGAGAATAGAGAACTCTGGGTAGTTCCCAAGTTTAGGCGGAGAGCAGCTTTAGTAAGGAGCACTCTGCAACACCAGCGACACTCTAGATTTGCTCACCTCAAATGTCTGTTTATCTTGCAAAGTTTTTAAGCATTGGATCAGCACAGTGCTATCCACGCCGAGCTAGATAGTGACAGTCTTTTGCCATTTATACAGCAAAGTCTTTAAGCATAGGTTTGACACAGTGTCAACCTTGCCGAGCTGTAAAATGACAAAAGCCATTTACCACTCCAGGCACAGTATTATTCTGGATAGTTCCCAAGTTTAGGTGGAGAGCAGCTCTAGTAAGGAGCACTCTGCAACACCAGCAACACTCTAGATTTGCTCATCTCAAATGTCTGTTTATCTCGCAAAGTTTTTATGCATTTTTTGCATAATTTACGCGTCACTCTAACCCTGAAAGGGATTTGTTTTGATATATATATAACTATGTATATATATATATGTATATAAATATATATATATATATATATATATATATATATATATATATATATATATATATTGCGCCCCAATTTGAAAAGAGCCATAGGGAAGAGCAAACAATACACTAATTTTACGAACAGCACCAACCTTCCTTTATTGCCCTTCTTCGCATTTGGACAATTTTGATTTGAACACTGAAAGCTAAGCATTACAGGATCACACTGCATCATTTGTCTGTGTTAGACATGGCATCCTTAGCGTAGTCTCCCCTGTCTTTTCGCCTCTGCGTCCTGTGTTTTTGACTGTGTGCTGGACTTCATTTTTGCTGGTTTTGGTACTCTGGCCACTTTACCACTGCTGACCAGTGCTAAAGTGCAAGTCCTCTTTGTGTAAACTGTATTTGTAATTGGTTTTTCCATGATTGGCGTATTTCATTTACTGGTAAGTCCCTAGTAAAGTGCACTAGCGGTGCCCAGGGCCTGCAAATCAACTGCTACTAGTAGGCCTGCAGCACTGATTGTGCCACCCACATGAGTAGCCCTGTAAACGTGGCTCAGACCTGCCACTGCAGTGTCTGTGTTTGCAGTTTTGAAGTGCCAATTCAACCTGGCAAGTGTAACCACTTGAGAGGCCCAAAACTTCCCTTTTTTAAACATGTCAGGCATCCCTAAGGTAGGCCCTAGGTAGCCCCATGGGCAGGGTGCAGTGTATGTTAAAGGTAGGATATTTGGTGTTTACTGTTGCAAGGCCTAGCTCTCCCTCAGGTTAACATGGTGACTGTCTTTAAATAAATTTTAAGTGCACGTTCCCATTGGGAGCAGATAGAGTTTTGTACCTCTGAACTCACAATTTCAAAATTATTTTGGTAAAGTTGTTTTTTAGATTGTCAGTTTAAAAAGTCCACTTTTAGAAAGTGGGCATTTTCTTGCGTAACAATTCTGTGCTTCTGCCTGCTTGTGTATTCCATGTCTCGGTCAGACTGACAGTTGGGCTGTTGTCACTTCCCTCTAGACAGTGACGTTTAGGCCCATATTTATACCTTTTTAGCGCTGCATTTGCGTCATTTGTTAAAGCAAAAGCAGCGCAGACTTACGCAATACAATTGTTTTTTGTAAGTTTGTGCTGATTTTCGTGAAAAAACAATGCAAATGCGGCGCTAAAAAAGTATAAATATGGGCCTTAGGGAGCAGGGGAGTAGCCTGCATATCCTGATGAGTGTCCTGAGCTAGAGTGGGGAGGGAGGAGCTTACACTTACACCTGAAAGGAATGTGCCTGTCCTCACACAATGTATGTCTAAGGGCAGGCCTGGGCAAGGCAGGACTTGTCAACAACAGAGATGTTTGCCTACTTCACAGTCAGAAAGGGGTATAAGCAGTGGACCCAAACACCCAGACATTTAGAACACTTCTGGAACAAGAAGAACCTCTGCCAAGGAGAAGAGCTGAAGAGCTGGAGGAGGAGTATTGCCTCTTTGCTGTGTGCGCCTTGCTGAGTTGGCCTGCAGTTTCTGCTTTTGCCTTAGTGATGGTGAAGACTAGACTTTGCTGTGTATCCTGCTTGTGAAGTTTCATGAAGGTCTTGAACTGAGCTTGAACCCAGTACTGAAGTCTTAGGGCCAATAAAGACTTCCTCTGCTAACACCTGGACTCTATTGCTGAGACTCCGACCCTGCCAAGTGGTGCCTAGTCCAGTCTCTGGGCCCTTGAAAGGAGAAGCTGGTGTAAAACCAAGAGAAACCAAGTGCACTGACGATGCCCGAACTGAAGCCACTGCTGGATCCCGTGACGCCGCCTGCAACTGAAGCTGTGGTCCCTACTGGAGTGTGACAACCCCGACCAACCTCGCAGGCCCGACGCCGCCTTGCTGAAGTCCACCTCTCTGTGAGTCCCGAAGTGCTGGTTCACCGACATCTGTGACACCCGACTCTGCCATGGCTCCTGCAGGCTTGTGGCCTGACCACGACCCCGTGAGGTCGCCCCACTGCATCTTAATCGCAGATATCGACCCAGCCAGAAGTGTAAGGAACCATCGTTTTGCACAAACGTCACCTCATCTCCACTGTTCCGTAGCAAGGACCCGACGCCTCGCACCAATGCCTACACTCCTCTGCTCTGCAGCACCAGAACTGATGCTGCACCAGATCCAGCTACGCCTCGATCCCCGACTGTGCACCAACTTGTTTCCTCATTTACACAAGAAACTGTACCTGGGGGTCCGTGCAACTCCATGTCCGGCACCTCTGGTATCAGATTGTTGGGAACTACCCCGTCACGACGCTGTGATAACACCAAATTGAAGCATTTGTGTTTCTAAGCGCTATATTCAAATGTAATCTTTGAAAATTCATAACTTTGACTGTGTATGTTGGAATTTTGTAGTTTTGGTCTCGTTTGATTTAGATAAATATTTACTATTTTTATAATCTGATGTTGTGTCACGTTTGTGGTGTTTCACTGTGTTACTGTGTGTATTTGCACAAATACTTTACACATTGCCGCTGAGATACACCTGACTGCTTGTACCAAGCTACAAAGGCGATGAGCAGGGGTTATCCTAAGTTTGTATCTTCCTTACCCTAACTAGAGTGAGGGTCCCTGCTTGGACAGAGTGCAAACTGACTGCCAACTAAAGACCTTGTTTCTAACATTGGTGATCAGCGGTTGGGATTGAACTTGAATTTGCACTTGACATAAAATGATTGGCGTACACTACTGTTTTCAGTGCAGACCATTACGTGACCATATGCTACTTGTTTTTTCTCCGTGGATTTTTTCTGCTTCATTTTTGTTTTTCTCTCAAGACCTCTCTGCCTTTTTGGATTCTTGGAACTCTTGCATCTCTATTGAACATCATCCACAAGCATGTCTCAATCTCGGGATGCACTGGCTGTTGGTTCAAAGGTTGTATTTGAGTCAGAGAAGTGGGAAAAACACACAGTGGCTCAGTTTAAGCAATTCTCTAAAGAGCTTTCCTGCCCACTCAAAAGTTCAGCTAGGAAGGAGGAGCTGCAAAAGTTGCTGAGGGCCTGGATGGCAGCTAAGGAGGCAGGGAGGGGGGCACACAGAGAAGGAGGATGTGGATGAGGAGATGCAAAGCCTACATGATGTTGTGTTGGGTAACCCTGACCTGTCTGGGGGAAGGCCTCCAGGTCATGCAGTAGTGGTTCTTCCAAAGTTCTGATCGGTGAGGAGTTGCAGGACAGACAACAAGAGGAGGTGCACCAATTTGAATTGGAAAAACTTAAAATGGAGATGGATGAGAGAAGATTTGCCATAGAAGGGCAAAATATGCTTTTGGCTCATGACTTACATTTGAGGGAGCTGGACTAAAGGAGCCAGTCCAGAAGAGATGGTGGCAGTAGTACCTCAGTGCAACCTGTGAGGAGGGTACACATCCCAAAGGACTTAGGGCCACATCTACAAAGATCAGGTTTTGCGACTCGCAAACTGTGAGTCTTAGCAACTCGCAGTTTGCAAGTCGCAATACCAGATGTACAGCAGTGTACTTTACACTGTTTGCGATTCCCAATGGGGTCGCAAATGACCTACCTCATGAATATTCATGAGGTAGATCACAATTTGTGACCTCATTGGGAATGCCACCCTCATTTGGATGGTGGCCTGCTGGAGATAGCAGACCACCATGTCTGTGACTGCTTTTAAAAAAAGTAGTTTTTCTAAAAAATGCAGTCTGTTTTCCTTAAAGGAAAACGAGATGCATTTCAAAATCAAAAATGATGTTTTTTTTTTTTCATTTTTTCAGAGCAGGCAGTGGTCCGTGGGACCACTGCCTGCTCTGAAAACATATTTTTGCTGCCATTCACAAAGGGGAAGGGGTTGCGAATGGGTTAGCACCAGTTTGAAACTGGTGCTAACTGCGATTGTTTTGCAACTGCATTCGCAGTCACAAAACAATCATACATACCATTTGGTTTCAGTATTAGGAAGGGATGCCCTTGACACGCCCCTTCCTAATACCGAATCGCAAAACCCAAACTGTGATTCGGTAACAAGTTACCGAATCGCAGTGTAGGCTTTGCACATCCCAAAACGCATTTTTCAAGTCGCAAACAGGCCGATTCTTTGCGACTTGAAGAATGCTTCGTACATCTTGCCCTAAGTGAAGGATTACAAAAGGGAGGATGACATCTATATTTGGTTTAAGGGGTATATGTCAGCTCTCCACATGAACATGGTCCCTGAGCACATTGGGGGGCGGATCTGTGGAAGAACTTTGAGGTAGAGGAGAGGTGCACCCTGACATCCTTAGAGAATCCCCAGGGACTCACTTATTCTATCATGAAGGACACCCTTCTCACCAGATATGGTCTTACTCCTGAGCAGTACAAAGAAAGGTTTAGATCCTATAAGTAAAAGAAATCCCAAAATTGGTTGGAATGTGTAGATCCTTTCTGCAGGTCTCTGCATGGTTGGGTGAAGACCAGTAAGGTGACATCTTATGAGGGGCTGTACAATTTAATTGCTTGGGAGCACTTCTATAGTGTTTGTTTTCCGGAGTTACGCCAGAGCATAATGGACAGCAAGCTGACTGATCCTGGGAAGCTTGCTCAGGAAGCGGACTGGTCGGAGAGCACCAGGGTTTAAAAGAGGTATGGGGAGACTCAACCAAGAGTTGGCAGGGTCCCCATCAGGAAAAGTGGGGGGGAAAAGTAAACAGGGAGAGTTCTCTAAAGGGCCCCAACCTAGTCCCTATGGTAGGTATTCCCAGCCCCCCAGTGAGAAGAAACCAAGGGTCTCTATAGGGAAACCTGGAGAGAAGGGTTCTCACAAGTGCTATATAAGTGATCAGCTGGGTCACATGAGGGGGGACCCCAAATGTCCCAAGTAGACACAGGTGCCAGATGGTCCAGAGCACCCTCATGCCTGAGAACACTGAGAAGTACAGGCAGTGGGTGACCATTAATGGACAGAGGGTGGAGGCTCTGAGAGACCTAGGAGCCAGTGTGACTATTGTGAGGTGTCACCTGCTATCCGAAGAGCAGGTAGTTCCCCATGTACTTCACTGAGTAGTTGCTGTAGACTACTCAGTGCTCCTGCGTAAAGTGGTGCAGGTTCCCTTTGAGTGGGGGGGGGAGTCTCAGGTTCCTTGAGGGTAGCTGTGAGTCCAACCATGCCTGATGATTGTCTGCTAGGCAATGACCTGGAGGATTCCCCGTGGAGTGAGGTGGAACACCAGTCACACTTTGAGATGCTGGGTCTGCCTGTGTGGGTATTTGTGACCACACGGTCAATGGCAGCCCGTCAGGGTGATTAGCATGACCTAGAGCCTGAAAGAGTGGCCCAGGTGCCTGCCAGAAAGTAGAAGGGCAAGGGTTGCAGGAACCCTGCCCCAGAAGTTCCCACGTTCTGGGAGGAGGCTAAACCAAAGGGGGGCACTTCAGAGCCTAAAGGGAAACAAGTGGCTCAACTGGTGGAGGTGCCTGAGCTGACCCATTGGCAGCAGGAAGGGGGTCCCACCAGGGAAGAAGTTTGTGAGGCACAGAAGACATGCCCTACTCTGGAGGATCTACGGCGGCAGGCTGCAGACCAGGCATCTGGGGAGGAGTCTGGATCACATTAGATCTATTGGGAGGATGGCCTCTTGTATAGCGAGCGTTAGGTTGCTGAGCCTGGGGCAGCACGTGTGCTGGTGGTACCCGAGTGCTTCAGCACCTTCCTACTTAGTTTGGCTCATGATGTGCCTCTGGCAGGACATTTCGGACAGGACAAAACCTTTGAAAGGATTGTTACTCACTTTGACTGGCCCCAAAGATGCAGGTACTCAGATGCATATTGCAGGTCTTGCCACACTTGTTAAGCAAGTGGAAAGAGTGAGGAGAAATGTAAGGCTCCCCTCCAACCTTACCCTGTGGTCAGCGCACCCTTTGAGTGGGTGGGGATTGACATTTTGGGGCCTCTGGATTCCAAGACAGCCAGGGACAACAAGTTTGTTCTAGTCTTGGTGGACCATTTCACCCGGTACCCAGAAGCCATCCCTTTGAGATCAATAACAGCCCCTGTGGTGGGCCGGGCATTGAAGGGTATTTTTACCTGCATGGGGTTCCCCAAGGAAGTGGTATCTGAAAGGGGTGTCAACTTCATATTTACTTATTTGAAGTCTCTGTGGAAGGAGTGAGTGGTGACCTACAAGTTCACCACTCCTTACTACCCCCGAGGAAATGGTTTGTTTGAGAGATTCAGTCAAAACCAGACGGGCATGATTATGGGCCTGTCAGAACCCATGAGGCATGAGTGGTGTCCTTTTGGCATGTTTTCTGTTTGCTTACCTGGAGGTGCCACAGAAGGGACTTGGCTTTAGCCCCTTTGAACAGTTGTATGGCCACCCTGTGAGGGGATCTCTGAGTCTGGTGAAGGAGGGCTTGGCGAAGACCTCCAGTAAGCCCCCCCAGGATGTGTTTAGTTACATGCTGGCCATTAGAAACCAGACAGCCCGCTTCAGGAGACTTGCTCAAGAGAACCTAGAAGCAAGTCAGGAGGTCATGAAACACTGGTATGACCAGAATGCCACTCTGTTCATGTTTCAGCCTGGCCAGAAAGTGTGGGTCATGGCCCCAGTGGAGCCTCTCCCTGTGGAGAGTGTAAACTATCCGTCCACCCTGACCCCAGAGCAACAGAGGGACTGCCACCAGTTGTTGGGACAGTTTGCCTCCTTGTTTTCCTTGACCCCAGAGGTCACTCATCTATGTACGCATGATGTGGACACTGGGGACAGTCCACCAGTAAAACACAAGATTTACAGGCTGACTGACAAGGTCAGGGCTAGCATCAAGGATGAGGTTTCCAAGATGTTGGTGTGAGTGTTTATTGAGTTCTCCAGCAGTCCTTGGGCCGGCCCAGAGGTCTTGGTTCCAAAGGCTGCCCCCCCGGTGCCACCCTAGAACTCAGGTTCTGTGTGGACTACAGTGGACTCAAAGCCATCATGAAGACTGACACCTACCCCATCCCCAGGGCTGATGTGCTCATTGATCGGTTGTGAGCTGCCAAGTTTCTCAGCACATTTGACTTAACATCAAGGTACTGGCAGATTGCCCTAACTAATAGGTCAGCATTTTCCTCCCCTGATGGGCACTACCAGTTCAGAGTTATACCCTTTGGGATGAAAAATGCCCCTACCACTTTTCAGAGGTTGGTCAACGAGGTTTTGGCTGGGTTGGAGGACTTTAATGCAGCCTACCTGGATGACATTGTAGTGTTCAGCTCCAGCTGGGAGGAACACCTGCGGCACCTCTGTGAAGTGTTGAAGGCTCTGCAGAAGGCAGGCCTCACTATTCAGGCTAGTAAATGCCAAATAGGGCAGGGATCCGTGGTTTACCTAGGACACCAGGTGTGCGTGGACAAGTGGCACCCCCGCAACCAAAAACTGACAGCATTCTGGCTTGGGAGCCTCCCAAGACTCAAACAGAGGTAAAAGCTTTTCTAGGTCTCACAGGGTACTACAGGAAGTTTGTCAAGGGATATGGCACTATTGAGGCCCCTGTGACACAACTGACCTCTGAAAAGCAGCCCAAGAAGGTAATCTAGACTGATGCTTACCAGACCACTTTTGATGCCCCGAACGCACCTGTGCTGAAGCCACTCAACTTCTCCAAGGAATTAGTTGTGCAGACTGGCACCTTAATGCATGATGTGCGAGCAGTTCTTAAACAGCTAAAGTTAAGAGGGCCTAGACCAGCCTGTATCCTTCTTTAGTAGGAGGTTACTTCCCTGGTAACAGAGGTCCAGTGAAATTGAGCAAGAAGCTTTTGTGTGGTCTCGACACTGAGGAAGCTGAGGCCCTACTTGTTTGGGACTCAATTCCAGGTTCAGACAAACCACAGACCCCTCAGATGTTTAATGCAGATGACGGGGGGAGAACCCGAAACTGTTGAGGTGGTCCATCTCTCTACAGGGAAAGGACTTTATGGTGGAACACTGCCCTGGAGAAGAACATGCAAATGCTGATGGACTTTCCAGATTCTTCTGCCTTAGTGAAGAGAACTCCCGTGAGGCTGGGTAGTTCTCCCCACATTCAGCTGGTGTGGACACATTATACCTGCCATCCTTGGTGTAGCCTCCCCTGTCTTCTTGCCTCTGCTACCTGTGTTTTTGACTGTTTCCTAGACTTTATTTTTGCTGGTTTTGGTACTCTGGGCACTTTATCACTGCTTACCAGTGCTAAAGTGCAAGTGCTCTTTGTGAAAACTGTATTTGTAATTGGTTTTTCCATGACTGGTATACTAGTAAGTCCCTAGTAAAGTGCACTAGAGCTTCCCATGGCCTGTAAATCACATGCTACTAGGGGGCCTGCAGAACTGATTGTGCCACCCACAAGTAGCCCCGTAAACATGACTCAGACCTGCCACTGCGGTGTCTGTGTGTGCAGTTTTAAAATGCCAATTTGACCTGGCAAGTGTACCCACTTGCCAGGCCCAAATGTCCCCTTTTGTACATGTGAGGCATCACTAAGGTAGGCATTAATAGCCCCATGGGCAGGCTGCAGTGTAATTTTAAAGATAGGAGATGTACTGATGTGTTTTACATGACCTGACAGTGAAATACTGCCAAATTCTCTTTTCACTGTTGCAAGGCCTATCCCTTTCATAGATTAACATGGGAACTGCCTTTAAATATCATTTAAGAGCACTTTCCTATTGGGAGCAGATAGAGATATGGAGTAGGGGGTCTCTGAACTCTCAATTTTAAAATATATATTTTGGTAACGTTGGTTTTTAGATTGTCAGTTTTTAAATGTCACATATAGAAAGTGGGCATTTTCTTGCTTATCAATTCTGTGCCTCTGCCTGCTTGTGTATTCCACATCTGGGTCAGACTGACAGTTGGGCTGTTGTGAATTCCCTCTAGACAATGACACAAAGGGAGCTGGGGTGTAGCCTGCTTATCCTGATATATCTCCTAGGCTAGAGTGGGGAGGGACGAGCTGACACTTACACCTGAAAGGGCTGTGTCTGTCCTCACACAATGCAGTCTCTAACCGCCAGATATGTGTCTGGGGCCAGGCCTGAGTAGGCAGGATCTTGTGAACAGCAGACTTTCCTTTGAAGTTGGCCTACTTCAAAGGCAGAAATGGGTATATCAAGTTACTGGGCCCATGAAAGGAGAATCTGGTGAAAAACCAAGTACACCAAGGATGCCCAAACTGATACCGCTGCCTGATCCCACGACGCAGCCTGCAACTGAAGCCGTGGTCCCCAATGGAGTACAATGACCCAGACCGGCCCCGCAGGCCCAACCCGATCACAGCTTTGCTGAAGCCCACGACTTCCGAAGTGCTGTGTCACAGATGTTCGTGACACCCTACTCTGCTGCCGTGCCTGCAGGCTTGTGGCGTGACCCCTTGAGGTTGCCCCACTGTGTCTTGACTGCCAGACATCAACCCCTCCAGAAGTGTAAAGAACTGACGCCTCACACCCACACCTCTGCTCATCTGCTCTGCAGCACCGGAACCAACGCTGCACCGGATCCAGCGACACCTTGATCCCCGAGTACGTGTACCGGCTTGTTTCCTCATTTTCACAAGGTATTTTACTTGGGGTCCGTGCAACTCCGTGCCTGTGCCATTGGCGTCAGATTGTTGATAATGACTCCGCAACAAAGCCGTACTACCACCAAACTGAAGCATATGTGTTTCTAAGTCCTATTTCAAGTTTCATCTTTGAAAATTCATAACCTTGCTTGTATATGATGGATTTTTGTTGTTTTGGTCTTGTTTGATGTAGATAAATATTGGTTATGTTTCTAAACTGGTGTTGTGTCTCTTTTGTGGTTTTTCACTGTGTTACTGTGTGTGTTGGTACAAATACTTTACACATTGCCTCTAAGATAAGTCTGACTGTGCCAAGCTACTAAGGGGGTGAGCAAGGGTTAGAGAGCGGGTCCCTGCTTGGACAGAGCACAAACCTACTGCCAACCAGATACCCCATTTCTAACAGTCTGCCTCTTCTCCTTCACTTTCCTTGAAGGATCAGGTAATTTCTTATCCTTTTTCAATATATTTGTGCTAAAAGGATGGATGGTTCAGGTATAGGTGGTATGCATCAGAAGTTAATCTGCCATCAGATCAGGTTGTTCTGTGGGAATTATGGCAGTTTGAATAGTGTGCTGTATTTCCGTACTAGGCATTTTGGGGTTTTCTATTAGATTTTCAATATAGTTGTCAGAAAGAGAAAGTGTGTTTGGTGTATACACATTTTCATTTAAAATTTTTGTTCATTTGTAAATTAGGTTGCTATCCATCTATGTGCCTGTATACAATTCAGAAATGATCCCAGATTTATGTTTGATTTAGTGCTTGAGCAGCATAGTACAGCTGGGGCTCATGACCGGCTATTCATGTGAAGTGGCGTGAAGACAGCAGGCAGGTTGAGCATAGATGCTGTGCCCAAAGTCAGGTAGGATGCTAGGAGGGCCCCTGACCAGCATCAGCCCACAGAAAACCGGAAAAGAAGGGGAGTAGGTGAGGACGGGGCAAGGTGTGAGGTAATTCGAGCCACCTAAGCCTGCAAGCCCTCTCCCACCTCCATAAGGGCGACTCCTCCGCAATGGCAGAGGAGCGTCACCTCACTGGCTGAGCAACAAGATACCAGATGAAAATTAAATTATAGTTGCACTGTTGTTTTATTTTTCAACTGCTGGCTCAGCCAGCAGTACAGTAAGGGGGGGCAGGGACACAGGAGGTGGGAGTGGTAAGGACAAGAGAGTGCACCTAAGTGCGCATGTGTGTTTGGCCAGCTGTCTCAGGACGGCCAAACACACATGCGCACTTAGGTTTCTCCAGCCCAGCTGTGTTTAACAGCAGGCTAGAGAAACTGCACAGACCGCGGGCTGTGTTTGAGCGCATGCTGGAACACCACAAAGGGAGACAGGCAGCTGGAGGTGGTGGGAGACGGGCGGCGAAGCGAAAAAAGTAATTGTTTTATTTTTTTTAAATAAAAATGTTGTTTGCCCCATTGCACCCTGTCGTACCCCTGCCTCTCCTTGACATTTGCAGCGGCTGCCGCTGCACCTGCGCCAGCCTTCCCTGCTGCCATCATCCTCTACTGACCAGCACAACCTGCATCAACTCAACGTCTAATCCTGACTCCTCACCAAAACCTCCAGCCTTCCCTTCAATACCTTTGGCCCCTAGTGCCAGCGCATCTAGTGTATGAACAGGCTGAAGTTCCTAGGGGCATTAGTGGTCCCAGTCCAGGCAGGTACCAAGTGTGCGGAAGCATCCGGGCAAGGTTATGGTGTGGCTTGTGCCCCCTGTGTTGCACCCCTTCCCAGTCTGCTCAGCTCTGCACAGCAATAGAGCTCCACAGTGCTCTTAATACCCTTAACCCCCACACCTCCAAATCTAAGGGTTAAAAGCAGAGAGAGGAAAGCACCAAAATCCCCTATATACAGCTGCTTTCCACTCATAGCACTGCAAATACTGCAAGCACCTCAAGTACCACACTACCACGTAGCACGTAACCACAGAAGGGTCTTGGAGGACATCGAGGGACTGTTGTTAGTAGACAGCAGTCAGTGTGGTTTAGTGAGGGCCAGGACCAAGAGCAGAAGAAGCAAGAAAGGATGTAGAGAAGACAGAAGGACATACCGGCAAGCTCCCACTCCTTCTTGCTCCCCATTCACACTTTCATACCCACCTCTACCTCGAGGTGCACGGCCTGGACTATCACACCATCACATCATTACCATGCCATTCAAACCTCAAGGTTGACTACTCTGCCACAGCACAAAGACAAAGCAAGCTCAGCCCCTCAAAGCAGCTGATCTTGTGGTGGTGCAAAGGGAACCGGGGTCAAAAAGACTGAATGTCACAGAACACCAATACACTTGCCACCCTAGTACTGTCCCTCTTTCAGAAACACAGCCTGGGCAGCCAAAAAGGACCACAATGCTGAACAAAATAAAAAACGAGCAGGTTGCACACAAGATATACAAGGCTAAGAATTACAAGGCCGACCAAGACTCCCACGACTTCTGTAAAACCAAACAAGCTGTTGCCTAATAAGATAGTCCTTCCAACTGAGGTTGGGGTAGGGCACAGTTCAAGTCCGCCGTCTCCACATAAAAAAGGGGTAAAAGCCCCAAATTCTGAAGTTTTTTTGAAAACAATGCAACAACAAACTCCCTTCACCCAGCAAAAGTACTGTCCCCAGCCAACCATCTGGCTGGTAATGATCCTGATCATGTTCTTCAGGAGCTGTCCTCATGACTTGATTTTCCCTCAGACAGCCCAGACTTTCCAGTGCAACAGGAGGGCTATAAGTAAGCAAAAAGCAGGTCCCCCACTGCACCCAGATTCACAGGCATCTTCCGGTTGAGGTAGCAACAACTCAGGGAAAAGCGGTATTGAAACCTTGCACAGAATATGGACAAGTTGACACCTGATGCCTGCCCCTACCAAAGCCACTTTCTATGCAACAGTACAGGCCAGAGGTCCAGTGACAATTTTGCACACTGAGAAGGCCAATCACCATCTCAATTCAAGGCATATCTCATCCCAATCCCCAATACCACTGTGAATGAACCAATATTGACAGCAGCAGGGGTGACCAGTAATCTTATTATCTAGGGAAGCTCATCCAACGGCACCATATCAAACTATGATCAAGCTCTTCTCCATACAATTCAAGAAGTTGTAACAACTCTTACCTAAGCTTCACTAAACTAGAGCACCTAAAGGACCTCCTAAATACTCTAGCTGTATTTGTGTCAGGCATAGATGTGAAACTGAAGGCCCTGTACAGACTGGTAAAAAGGGCACTGGCAGAATCAGGTGCTTTTAAAATCTATGGCTGCTCTCCCAACCAATAAATTGAGCAAACTTCCTTCATGCTTGGCTGAAGTAATATCTGCATTGAAATCAAGGCCTACATCACCCACACAACAGGTGCCATTCAAAAGTGACTCTATCTTGGCAAAAGCAACCAAAGCGGAGCTCCTGCTGGCCCTCAGCTTGTCAGCTCCCAATGGGGCTCCTACTATTGAGGTAGCGGCTAGCTTAATTGATGCCACATCTCCACCAAAAGAGGCCACCATTAAGAAAAAACAGCAAGATTAACCCGTTAGGAAGCAACGGGTTCACCAGTGGGATGGTAGACCACTATCCATGAGAAAGCGTAAACACCAAAATAAACTCCTGAAATTAAAACAATGGGCAACAGGAATGAAAGAGCATACCCTCTTCCTCATCTTTGCACCCAAGATAAACCAACAAAATTGCCCAACTACTACAACTAGTACGTATGATCCCCCACAAAACACTCATAATCTTATACAGGATTCAATGGATCAAACACCCCTCCACAAGCCAATGCAAAAGCAGCACATCAGCTCACAACATCCTTGTAAGGAGCAGCAGAGGGAATGAAAGAGGAGGAGTGACCAAGACCCTGTGATCCCTACTCCATCAACCACCTAGAGGCAATTCAAATAAAGTATTCAGCATGGCTGGCTGCCATACCTGTGAAATGTGGTGCAGGTGAGTAAGAACATCCAGGCCTGCAGGGTCACATGCCTATAATAAAGCAAGACGCACCACAAAGCCTACTACTCTTTGCTGCTCTAAACCCGCAGGATCAGCAGGACAAAAGAGCTGACCACACCCAGCCACCTGTTAGCCCCAATGACACTATGCATACAACTTGTTTTGTACCCAGAATATGAAACAAAAGGCCTCCCAGACACTTTAAACTGAGGCAACATGCTTACTTTGCTCCACACCTTTCCTGATCTGGAACACATTGAATCCCAAAACATGGTGCCCTAACAATTCCAACCAAGATGAAGCAAATACAACAAAGAACCAACTCTGATAATGTAGGTGTTTCCAACAATCACCCAGCATGTCTCAGTGAAAAAGTGACAGTTAAGACTTTAGGATATTAAGGCAACAGAATATTGGAACAATGCCCATCCCACTGCATTGTCTTGGAGCTCAGTAGTGAAACAAAATCACTGTCAAGGCCTCCTCCTCACTTCTCTACAAGAAATAACAAGCCTGTACTCCATCTTGAAATTCACAAGAGGCAAACCCCCTAAACATGCCCCTAGAATAAGTACGTTTCCAGTGAAAATCACTGTGAGCAATGAGGAGAACCGTACAAACATCCCTCTATTACATACCAATGCATAAGAGCTGGGTCGGCAATCATGAGGGTCCCCGCCTCAGGAGGGAACATGGATAGTGATACTTGACCAAGATACTTGGTCCTATGGATAGCAGTATGCTCATGAATTATTAGCGGTCGGAATTCAATGCATGTGATTGTGATGCCACTCATTACCTGCAAAAGTACGACTTACTTACCCTCTAGGGGACATGGTCACTTGAGCCAACCCCATTGATGTATTCATTGAGTTTCGCAACCCATGGGAAAAGAGCAGGTTCAGAGGTACGAATTTCTTCCTACTCCTCATCCAAACGTGCCTTAAAAATCACCAGATTAGAACCACTAGAACCTATTCAGAAAGCAAAAATGTTAACTCATCTGCAAATTACAATCCATCATTAAGGAGACCACCATGGAATACTCGGATACTTACCTACTCATCACAGATTATCTTAACCTGAACCTTTTCAACAAGTACACAACTGATGAGATAACAACCTTGTACGATAGCTATTGGAAGATACTTTACCAAGTTAAACTAGAATTCATTAAAAAAAAAGACCACCTGGGCTAATTTTTCATCAACCACTGTACATTTAATGGTCTTAGCGTTCTCAATGGCAACCTGAGGAAGACCATCCACCCTACTCTACACATAGTACTGTGTACCCCAAATCAATAAAAGACTATAAAAGACTATACACTTGTGAATGGGCTGTTATTTCCATGCATTGAATCATTCTATAGTGTGCAGCAGACAGAAAGTGATCACTTCCCACAGTGCATTGAAATCAACTGTGAAATCCCATCTCACAAGGAAGTGCAGACCTTTGGAGTATCCTTATAATTAATGAACCTGAACATTTTACCCTAGAAGGATATTCTGGTGGATTCTATCCAGAGCTTGAAGCTTCTTGAGCAAAATCAATATAAACAACCTCACAAATACACTTAACTCATGGGAGGACCTAGTAACAGCATTACTTCTGCTCCAACAAACGCAAAGCTCACGAACGGACACTCAGCACAGAAAGTCCACACAGTCTCCCTCTAGCACTGAAGTGCCTAAAACAGGTTCTTAATAGGAATCAGCATCTGTTGACTTGCAACCGCTCCAATCTGAACCTCCTTTAAAGGGTTGGGCTGTTACACAAACAATAAAAAAACTCTGGGAGCCCAACAACAACCAGGTCAACACTCTTTGGGCCAAATTGCTTTTCATCTGCAAAACAACTTCAATACATTCTGGGGAATAATCTACAACCTGGAAAAGGTCATGTGGTGGCCAACAAAGATGATATTACTGAAGACATCTAGGCTGCGCATGTGTGCACATCACAGCTGCTGAGTACTTCAGAATCCCCAGGCGCGTCAGTCATTCTGTGACGTTCATCTTTTGCATCAAGGCTCAAATAGAGCACATCATTGACAAAAGCAGGGATGCTGGAGCACCCAGCCCAACGGCCTCCCTCAGGCACTATTTAAAGGAAGTATGAATCAAAAATTGCACACACGATTCCAAAAAAAGAGAGAGTTCCTTTTAGACCGATAGGTTCTGCATACCAAGGAAAAGATTTTTCTTTTGAAGCACGAGCCCTCACTCCCCTACCGGTGACATGCTTCATCATAGGGCTGTGCTCCTCGTCAGGCTGGCGCTGCAATGCCTGACGGGCCCCACGTGGGGGCTCTTTGCCGGAGATCTTTAGGAAGAAAATGCACAACCGGTCAAAAGAATTCGAGGATTGGTATAATAATGGTTAAAAATGCCTAGAGGTAGGGTATGATCATAGATTTAATTCAATGTTAGTACCTCTGGCAAGATTAAAAACAATAAATAGGGATATAGTAAAATAATGTCTATAACCCTTACTAAACACACTCTCCCTAGTTCCGGGGAACTTCGATGAAAGTAGGTCACCCGGATAGGTTGGCTCCACTGACAAGTAAGTGCTTGTTTGGGGGCTTTTTGCGTGCCTCATGGTTCTTTCGCCTTGAGGCAGGTAGTATTACGTTTTGAACCGAGCTATTGAGCGCGTCTTTACTTCACTCTGGCCGTTATTTAAATTGCCTCTGTAATTGCCTTAGTTTTGAGGCAATCAGTGAAAAGACCGAAACCGCGCTATTCAGCGCGGTATACCTCAGCTCCGGCCGCCTTTTTGTTCCGGACCGGAGCTGAGTTGAGACGAGGGTTATCTTCATGCTCCTTACTTTCTGTCCCGGCTTCGTCCAAACTCGAACGTGGGTCAGAGCTGGGGTAGGACTAGCTGTATGACCTACCTTCAAGCAAATATCAGACTTGTTTTCTGACGTGCCCACCCTTTTCTAATTAATAATTTGTTTTCGATATTCTTTGATAGTTTTTGTTCCTAAACCAAGGGTGACAATTAACCCTTTTAGTATAGCGTTTTTTTTAAAATAACACACAATGGTTTAAGGAATCAACTACCTATATATTGCCTGACGGAGTATTCATTAATATACTTTCTATTGACCACGATTGATATATTCCACCATTACAAGAAATGTTCACATTGAACTAGATTGGATATTGATTTTGTTTTGCCTATTACACACATGTATAGGCATAGTGTAATACCAGTGAACATCTTATTCCGCTAGTGTTATCTTATTATTATTTTCCTGATTCGAGTTGCATAGCTTTATATGACTATGATATGATTAAGGATTGCTTCAAGGATAGGATAAAGGGTTTGTTTTACTTTACTTGTCATCATTTGTACATATTTCTTTGATGAACACCTTGACTACGAACTATACTAATACGTGATGTAAGGTCTGTTTATATTTATTTGTATTCTCATATGTATACCTAGATCAAAGTGGATTGCTTCAATTAGATGCTCTCCCCGATGAGGCCCTACATTAAATTTTTTGTGGGTAAGCATTGTGATATAGAGGCATAGAAATTCTGTATCATTTCACTGTTGGATGTTAAGCACATGGCACCTTTGGGATTTCTCACGAGTGTGTGGGACATTGAGCACATGTTACTTCTGACAACAATTATTTCTCTTGACACGTGTTTCTTTTACTCTTATAGGCTTTGTTCTCCCTAATATGGTATGTCCAAGTATTTAAAGGATTAGGTACGTCTTTAAGGTCCTGACGAATCGCGTAAGATCATTTATTGACCATAAATTAGCGAGAAACATGTTGACCTATGATGTAGAGTAACACAGGGGGTCCTGTGTGTACTTGTTTCATGTTTACTACTCCCCAATGTGAGAGTTAGTAGCTGTAATAGGAAATTCTTTTTTTATGGGGAGTGTAGACATTATTTTACTATATCCCTATTTATTGTTTTTAATCTTGCCAGAGGTACTAACATTGAATTAAATCTATGATCATACCCTACCTCTAGGCATTTTTAACCATTATTATACCAATCCTCGAATTCTTTTGACCGGTTGTGCATTTTCTTCCTAAAGATCTCCGGCAAAGAGCCCCCACGTGGGGCCCGTCAGGCATTGCAGCGCCAGCCTGACGAGGAGCACAGCCCTATGATGAAGCATGTCACCGGTAGGTGAGTGAGGGCTCGTGCTTCAAAAGAAAAATCTTTTCCTTGGTATGCAGAACCTATCGGTCTAAAAGGAACTCTCTCTTTTTTTGGAATCATGTGTGCAATTTTTGATTCATACTGTACTGGGAGCTTCACACACGGGACCAGGAGTCCTGTCTCCAAACATCCCATTTTTTGGCCCCTTCTCTTGTTGTTTTTTGACTATTTAAAGGAAACCTGTTCACTTGAGCAAAAAGCCAGCACCGTTTTGTAAGCACGCAGCTGTGACGGGTCAGATCCTAGACACAAGGCAAGGGGCTATCATACACCGTACTTTTAAAGGAGATGACCCTTCAAATTCAGGAAATTATTGCAAATCCCCTTGTTAGTCAACAATGCTAAATATTATGGGGGCCTCCTCATAGAACAGGCCTTTCCAATGAGTACCTCTGGAGCTACTGGTAGTTCTCCAGCTACCTGTAAGTTGTTCTCCTGTCTGCAAACCCGCCTTCTAAATTATAACCCTTGTTCTTGTTTGAAATAATGTATGTATACAACTGTGTATTCAAGACAAAAGTGAGTGTATTTTGGAACTCATAAGTTTAAAAATGGCTACATTTTTAAAATAATGGCTAAAGCTGATCTTTGAGTGAAAAATCATGTGGGAGGACTTTTTACTATTACTTTTGTGCCTGTGGCATGCCATCAGTGGCAGGTACTTATTGCCTAAGAAGAGGTATTCCAAAATGACAACATTCTTTTCACATTACCTCTGGCAGCCCTGTCTGATGCACTAAGGTGATCATTGCTAGTAGTATAAGGAGGTCACTAAAGTAATCTTGTCTGATGTGGTCACTATTGCAACACTATCATTATTAGTAGCTCACAATAACTTTCAATGAACATAAGGAGCTCATAATACAGTGCAATAGCCCCTGTGGTGTGGGGGGATGGGTGAGGGGACCAGAGCTCCAGGGCCCTCACCCCTAGGCACTGTACATGGTCCCCTGGCCTGAGAGCGCCTGACTGGGTCCAGAGCATGGGGGCAGGGACGGCTTTAGGGCGGTGCGACCGGTGCACCGACTTTGGTGCGGGCGCTGTGCTTAAAAATAACTTACGGGTTTAGAAGCACTGAACCTGCATGTGCATCCAGTGCATCCAGCAGTTTTCAGACAACATTAAGAATGACAAGTTAACTTTGGTGATAAATGTTACTGCTGGTGAGAGATCCATATTTTGTCTAGTGGCAGTTTTTACTCATCATAAAGTAGTGCAGAGAGATAAAACATGGTGCATAATATGAATGGTGGCCACCTGGTTCACCATATTTCAAAGATGTACATTTTACAACTCTACCTTATTTTTTCTGTTAAGCTTTTAAATGCAGGTTCATTTGTTACCACATGCTAACTTCTATGCCACTAATCTATTAATAAAACTTAGGGGGTCATTCCAACCCTGGCGGTCCAAGACCGCCAGGGCTGTTATGACGGAAGCACCGCCAGCAGGCTGGCAGTGCTTCCCAGGTCATTACGACTGCGGCGGAAGTGCGGCGGTCGCACCGCCAGGGCCAGCGGTTTCCCGCCACAATGGCCCCGGCAGTAGTAATCCACCAGGGGGATTACGAATCCCCCTGCCGCCAGCCTTTTCCTGGTGGTTTGAACAGGTGACTCCTGTGTTGCGGCCGAGATCCCCGCTGGGCCGTCGGGTGGAAACTAGGTTTCCGCCCGCCGGCCCAGCGGGGATCTCCAAATGGCAGCGGCGGGGGTGCGGCTGCATTGGCAGCCGCCCTGCTGTCTGATCTTGGCAGGCGGCTTCAGCCGCCCGCCAAGGTCGTAATGAGGGCCTTAATCTCTCTTAGATCTGAAACCTAATGTGACAGGGATGTGCTGCGTTTCGATAGCCTGGTTTCAATGTATATAGGAAAGCCTTTAGACTACCACACAGCGCATCTCCGGCTCAAATAGGGCTCAATCAAAGCTCCTTAGCCAAATTATAATGTGTCAGGGCTCATATGCCAAACTCTGCCACACACTCCCCAGTTCAAACCCTGACATTGTAAACCACCTTCTATGATTAGAAGTCTCAACTGAGGTCCAATATCTCTGGCCTGGGCATAACTAGACCAGGCAGTCACAAACCTTCAACTAAGGGACCTTTGGTCTTCACCATTCTCCTTAGAAAAGCAATCCTATGCCCGCCTCGTCATCATTAGTGTTAGACCTGACAGCCTTAGGGTGGTCACCCCTAATTTTTTGCCTGCCTCCCTCCACTTTTTGGACACTGTTTTTGTTGGTTTTAGGACTCTGCGCACTTTACCACTGCTAACCAGTGCTAAAGTACATATGCTCTCTCCCTTAAAACATGGTGACATTGGGTCATACCCAATTGGTTTATTTAATCTACTTGTAAGTCCCCAGTAAAGTGCACTTCATGGGGCCAGGGCCTGTAGATTAAAAGCTACCAGTGGGCCTGCAGCACTGATTGTGCCACCTACGTAAGTAGCCCCTTAACCATGACTTAGGCCTGCCATTGAAAGGCCTGTGTGTGTTGATTCACTGCCAATTCGACATGGCATTTAAAAGTACTTGCCAAGCCTTAAACTCCACGTTTTCTACATATAAGTCACCCTAAGGTATGCCCTAGGTAACCCTTGGGGCAGGGTGCTGTGTGGATAAAAGGCAGGACATATACCTGTGTAGTTTATATGTCCTGGTAGTGTAGAAATCCTAAATTCATTTTACACTGCTGTGAGGCCTGCTCCCTTCATAGGCTAACGTTAGGGCTACCCTCATACACTGTTTGAGTGGTAGATTCTGATTTGAAAGGAATAACAAGGTCATATTTAGTATGGCCAGAATGGTAATACAAAATCCTGCTGTCTGGTAAAGTTGGATTTAATATTACTATTTTAGAAATGCCACTTTTAGAAAGTGAACATTTCTCTGCACTGAAATCCTTCTGTGCCTTACAATCCATGTCTGGTTAGGTTATTTGTGCATTTCACTCAGACAATCCCAAACACAGGATGCTCAGTCACACCTGCACACATATGCATACTGAATGGGTCTTACTGGGCTGGGAGGGTGGAGGGCCTGACACTTACATTTTAAAGGACAGAGGCCTTCCCTCAAACAACGGACTACCAAACCCCCTACTGGGAACCCTGGCAGACAGGATAGAACTGAAAGGGGACCCGGTGCACTTCTAAGCCAATCTTTGAAGTCTCCCCCACTTCAAAGGCGCATTACCAACTCAGACACTTCTGGACAAGATACCACCTGTGAAGAAACTCTGAACCAGAACCTGCAACCTGCCAAGAGGAACTGCCTGGCTGCCCAAAGGACTCACCTGACTGCTTTTACTGCAAAGGATTACTGCCCTGCTGTTGCTCTTCTGCCTTGCTGCCCTCTGGCTCTGCTGAGAGAAGTGCTCTCCAAGTGCTTGGATAGAGCTTGCCTCGTGTTCCTTAAAGTCCCAGGACCAAAAAGACTTCATCCTGCAAGAACTCCTTGGCAGCGAAAATTCGACGCACAGCCTGCCAGAAACGACGCACACCCTGCAGAAAATCACTGCACCCTGAACCAAAATGATGCAGCCCTGCTCCCCGAGAGGAGATCGACGCAGCGCCAGAGTTGCGACTGGAACTTTGACTCACACCCCACTGGATCGACGCACAGCCGAGCCGGAACAACACAGCCAGATTTCCTATGAGAAGAATTGACGCAGCACCTACTGTGGGACAGAAATTTCCCTGCATCACCCACCGGATCGATGCAGATCCTGTGACTTTGTCCTGCACACCCAGGATTTCTCTGCATCATCCCCAGGGCGACCGAATACCCCGCAACCCTAAGAGGATCCAAGACAGCGCGCCGGAAATCGATGCAAAGCCTTCCCTGGATGGAAAATGATCAATGCATCGTCTGTGTGCGCCCGGAGAAACCGACACACACCTCCCCGTTTTCCATGCATCTCCTCCTCTGCGGAGAATTTGAACATAAACCAGGTACTTTGTGCTTGCAAGAGACACTTGCTTCTTTTTAAAGACTCTTTTTATCATTCTCTGAATTGATATTTCAACGTGTACTTATCAAATCTTGATTGCTTTGACCTGCATTTATCCAGATAAATTTTCTATATTTTTCTAAACAATGTGTGGTGTATTTTTGTGGTGTTGTACTGTGTTATTGCATGATTTATTGCACACATACATTACACATTGCCTTCTAAGTTAAGCCTGACTGCTCAGTGCCAAGCTACCAGACGGTGGGCACTGGATAATTTGGATTGTGTGTGACTTATCCTGACTAGACTTGCTTGGACAGGGGGTAACCTGACTGCCAACCAAAGACCCCATTTCTAACAATTAGTTATAAGGCCTCATACCTGCTGCCCTATCTGGCAGCTGGTCTCTCTAACACTGTGAAAGTGCAGCTTATCTGTATCAGTTTGGTGACCTCACGACCTAAGATCTGGTCCTGAGCTGGTGCAGCATCGGCGCAGTCACAGAAAGCGTTGCAGGTATGCAACTAACAACGACAGTCAATTGAACATATAACTTGCACCTGTCCAGCGTTTCAAACTGAAAGCAGATATTGGTTAAAATCCATCTTTATCACAAAAGGGATATGCATGTGCGAATTGCTGTGACCGAGTCTCTGCAAGCCACTGACTATAGGCAAACTGCATGCCTTGTAAAATTCTTGGCCTGCACGGTGAACAAATTTGATGGCCCGTTGAGGCCATTATTGAACAATCACTCTGCTGATATTTTACAATATCCTTTTATGAAACACTGTTAAACTCGAAGATTTTATTATTAGTATTTACAAGAATGAATTGTTTTACTGAATTGTATACAATAGTTTTCAATTAATGAGCAATTATAATACATAATCAAAAATTCTTTACCTATGGGTGGTATGTGTCTGGAAGCCTATGTATCGGTATGGCACACCCTCATATTTATTTGCGATTTTCTAATAGTTTTGTGGCTATTGGTGCCTTAAGTATTGGATGATGCTACGCAAGGATTTGGACTGGTCCCAAATGTATCCTTGCTTTTCTGGACTTTTTCATTGCTGTTGGGGCAATGAGTAAGAGGACATGTGGAAGAATAAAGGAGACTCTCATATTTATCATCGACATTTTCGATTTTTTTCCGTTGGGTGGCAGTCGCCAAACGAAGGCCCTCGGGTTGATGCATGGAAAGGCACAAGATTGTGGCTGTGCTTGGAAGTTAGGATGCGCATAGGTCGATGAACCTTTGACTCGCAATTAAGATGGTCTTACCATAGCTCCAGTACATAATCAATAATCAGTACACAACAATCAATAATCATTAGTAATCAATAACATCAATAACCAATGGAGTCAGTAATTGTCACACACCATGACCTTTCAGTCGTGAATAACCACACCTTTTAGTAAAAGTTTAGAATATTTATTTCCCTATATTAACAATGCTAAAGTCATGTAGATTATTCTCAAGATCAAATAAAACACATATAGAAACAATACTGGTTGTCCTGAGCAGCGTAAGATACGTAATCTAATCAGATCTTGAACTACAACACATTCTAAGGTTATGATGCAAATCAATCGCAAAGTCAAATGCGTCAATGTAATTATATACGTGAAGTTTAGCAGAGAAATTCATCAAGCATTAGTCCTTGTTATCATAATTCATTAATGAGAATCCTTAACTAACATCAAATTAGCATCAGCATGTTGGGCTTCATGCAAAACAATTAGTAACAGAAATTTGGAAAAACATCTAACTATGGCTCTATCAAAACAGCGCAGTTGGTACCTAGAAAGAAAAAGCAAATATGCATAATAATCACAGTTAAGGTTATACCTATCCCCAGTATGGATCGGCAAAGCAGAATCAGTCTTCATCCTCAGGACATCAGTCGATCAGCAAAGCATCAGGATTCATCATCAAAGTTCAGAAAACGCAAAGTTTTTAAGCATTAAAGTTAAGACGTCTCTTGTCAAGACACAATATGGGCAATGGTCAGAATTAATCTCTTCTCTCCGTGTACTCTTGTTTAGTCAAAACTGTTAAAACTACCCCCCCAATCCTTATTGGTCAGTTCATCGTATGTTCACACTCTGTCCAATAACACTAAAATTCCAAATCTATTAATTCTAATATTACTCCGTTCACATGTCGCTGATTGGTTTGTCTTGCAATGTCCTCATCATCAGGCTTGTCAGGTAACAATATTGTTGCAGCTTCTAATCTAGTCAGTATCACCATTGTTCTTGTCCTGTGAAAGTCAGTCTCACACACATTACATATAAAATGTTGCATTAGCAGGAACATTAGCTTCCAGGAGTCTTATGAGCACATTTAAACAATACAATTGAAATTCACAGTTTAACTTTCTAGAACATCCATTTTATTAAACGCTAAGAAATACAGCTTTTACTTGAGGCCTGGCAAATAGACCAAGAACCATCTAAGTTAAGGCCTACAATTAATAAAGCTAAAACAAAATTCATAACCCTTAATATGACATATTACTACATTAGTCTAACATATAATCAACATTTCATAACATTAAATCATTGATTAGAACATTTCGTTAACCTTGGTGGCCATTCTTTGCAATCACATATTCAAATGTGTGCATTATTTTTCTCTGCTATTTTATTTTCTACATAAACTTATTATTCAAAATACATAAACACTCATTAATAATTTTTTATTAAAATACCTGCGCTAGCAAAGTCAATGTCCAGTGTGTTAACTTTTTAGTTCGGCAGCCATTTTCTTTACCGTGCTGTTTGGTGTGTGTTTATATTTAAAATTGGTTGAGTGTGCTGGTCCTGGAAGCCATTTTTTTTTAAATCACAGAACTACTGTGTGTCACTTAAGGAATGCAGCATGGACATGTAAATTAGTCCCAAGGCATCCGTTCATATGTATATCACTGTTTCTTAACTCTAGATTAATCACCAGACACAATGCCATGCAAGATGTTCATCAGAGAGCGTCCGCTACAGTTTTCAGAATGAAGAAAGCATACACAGCTGACAACATCCTGATGGATTATAAAACTGCAGTTTTTAAAGGGCTTCAACCTACGGTTTTAAAATTGGTTTTCTTGACGCTGACAATGCCATTAACCTTATCTGTGCCATTGCGCATAATCCAGGGGTGTGCTCAATTTGCATATGCTAGAAATACATTGAATTGTGCCTTTGTTCCTATGAGGCATTTTGCGCCACTGATTGTTAAATGAACAGAAGCGGGATAATGTAGAACATGCGGGTTTTATCTGTAGCAGACTCATGGGGTTACAGCCAATCACATTTTGAACAAGTGTCAAAGCATTGGATCCAAGCTATTGATAGATTTACATTGTCTATCACTTTGCTCTTTTTAGGAGGGAATTTTGTTAAGTATAAGAACTGGATTATGAACGGAATTTTAGAACATGAAGCAGAAAAGGCGAGACATGAACTTCAAAGAATTAGAAAAATGCCTATCATCAACCTCTCGTAAATTAATGCCAGTGCTAGCACAGACACCACTGTCAGCATATATATAAGTCAGTTCATCTGGCATTGAAATCAGTCAATACAGCTCTCAACTTGAAGGGAGATAACATCTGTGGCCCCACTTCCATCGTCACTGCCCGAGCATTGAATTATAACTAAAGTAGTAACACTACATTCCCAGTGTCTTTTACTGCAAACTTCACCTACTAAATGCTGTTCAGAAACAGGTAAAAATTGGGGAAATTACCTGGATAAACTGCAGCGTTAACTCTAATGACCTTTTGCTGGATAAATACACACTTTGAATCAGGGATTGTTAAAAGTAAGCCTTTAAGTAGTTCTTACAAAAATAACAGAAATCCTTAGAAACAATGGAAGTGTAAGATAGTCATGAAGAAAGCTCATCAATGATAATGAAAAATACCTGTGATGAAGTTGCTGGTTTCACCTAGTTGAAAGTGGGGTTGTTTCACTCAAGTCTTGCACTTTCAAACGCCCCATGCCACACAACGTATTTAATATGTACTGTCTGAGGACCACCAGATGGTGCCAAGCCATGGTGATTCTTGAAAAGACCATTTTTTTCTCTTGTCGATTTTCTTCAGAACCTTGGCACCTTGGCACCTATAACTGGAGTGTCAGCAGCATCGCAACATGCCCCGACTATGGTGTGCCTGCTGGACTCTGTGAAGGAAGTCTTCACTAATGAAGTCCAGACTGGTCTCTATCCTGGGATGGTAGTATGCACTATGATTCCTTCAATGTACATATTGCTTTGTGTTGCTGACTCCTATGTACTAGGTCTGTGTGTATGACGTTCCTTATTGCTACTTATGCTATTACATTTCTCTGTGTGAAGGAAACTTGTCCTGTTGCTCTTGGTGCTTGATTTTAACTACTTTTAAGGAAACAGAACCTCTGCTTATGCTGTGTGAGTGTGCGTGTGTCTGTCTGGCTGTCTTTAGGAGACCTCCTCAGCTCCAGTGCTCAAAAGTTATTTTGCGTTCATTTTGCCCCGTTTGTTGCCCATGGTGTGCCGTTTCTGTGCGTCATTGCGGATTTCACTGCTGCTCATGGGCTATTATGCCTTCTTGGTGTAGGAAAGCTTTGAGTGTCTCTGCTGTACTTGCTTGTTTTGCTACCATAGCCAGTGTTATAATTGAATTGATTTTTATAGAGGTTTAACAATTATCTTTCGCTTTACTTCATTCAAAAATGGTTGGGTGAGGATTGGAAAACAACTCACCTCCTGTAAAAATGTTTTTGGCCCACCTATTTTGCACTCACTGAGAACTGCCTGTCTTGCCGGAAATCTCTGCCTTCAATCTGGACCACCTGTGGTGATATCATCTGCACAGCCGGAACCATCAGAGACCTGCCAGCATGAGTTCTACAGCACAACAGATGAGTGTGTGCGGATGAGGGGAAAGTAGAGTATAGGGCAAAATGCAATGGATCAGGTCAAGGGCGAGAGAGCAAGAGAAATTATCATGCCTGTGTGTGTGTGTGTGTGTGTGTGCATGTGTGTGTGCCCGTGTGTGTGTGTGTGTGTGTGTGTGAACAAGAGAGCAGAACAAAAAGAGAGTGCATATGCTTGTAAAGCTTTCACCAACGATGTCTATGCAATACATTTTGTGCATATTTACAAGGGAGATGTTTCCTTCTTTCACTATGCAACATAGTGCAAGCATGTCGCAAATACAAAATACAATTTATGAAACCACGCAAGGTCACCTTCCGTGGCTCTGAGTGGATTCAAAAATCTGGAGGAAAGCAACACAACCAAAGCTATGTGTTGCAATACTCTGAGCCAGGGAGACGTTCCATGGGTATTGCACAGGTGTTCCTATGCAAAATCTTTGGATTTTGATGTATTCTCAGATTTACCAGAAGTGGTTAACCTGGGAATGAGTCAAAATGCTACACCTTCCCAGGCGAGGGGTAACAAGCAGAAGTATCTTTATTTCTCCTAATTTTCTCCTCCCGCAGCACACATCGAAAGATGAAAATACCTCAGAAGATTGGGTCCCTCACTGAACAAAAACAATTCTCCTTACAATGCAGACACCTTTGCATCACAGTGCCTGTGTTGGTGTTAGGCAGCCAAAATGGCTCCAGTGCAGGGATAAAGGCACAAATACACCGTATTATTTTAAATATGAGCATTCCTGATCTTTCCTTGTAATGTTCTCTTTAGGAGGTATGGAACATACTCCTGAGTTTTTACCTCTGATTCCCCTGTCGATGGACATGGTACAAGAGCTCAATTCGAAGATGTGAGGAACTGGGCTAATTACAGAATCCCCTAACGTTTTGCCCACATTTTTGTTGGTGTTTTTCTGACTCTGATGGTGCCCTGACTTCTGCTAAGCAGTCCCCGGGCCTGTGCTCTGCATGAAATGAGTATGCAAAATAGGCAAAGTATAATTGGCAGTATCAACCGACCAATGAGTCCTGAGTATATGGTATGGCATGTAGGTTTAGGGACCCCATCATATGTAGTGCTCCCATAGGTGCACTGCTTTGGTGCCCAGGGTCATTTTAAAGGAAGGCCTGCCTTGCTGGCTGCTTTTAAATTAAAGTTACACACCAGTTGGTGGGCTCAGCCAGAGTTAATCTCCAAAAATCAGTTTCAGCCATTTTGGATTTTTAAAGAATGTTGCTCCCTAGGATTGATTTTTGCCACACTTCCCAGGAAGTGGTCATCCAAGAGGGTGGTGTCCTGCCAGTGACTGGACAGTTGTCCCCCTTGCTTTTCACCCCAGGAGCAAGGATACATTTGGTAGAACTGCCCCTACACCTCAGATCCCTCAAGAAAAACCATCAGAAGAAGAAGGACTGCCCTGCTGGACCCCTGACCTGCACCTGGACACTGCACTCGGAAGGACTGCACTAGCTGCACACTTGGGCTTCACCACTAAAAGGACTTTGCCTGTCTTCAACTGGTTCAAGAAGGGACTCAGTGCTTGCTACAGGTGAAAAATAGATAACCAGAATCCCTTGCATCAAAACCTGAAGGAAATGACCAACTGACCAGTGGATAGTAGTATTTTTTTAGTTTTGAACCAGGTGCATTCAGGGAGTTTGAGTCCTAACACTCAAGGAGCAACTCAGATCTTTTGGAACCTTGGGGTGGGCCGTGGACTCCTAAAGGACCTTCAAAGACCTTCTGGAAGAAGATCCAGGATGGAGAACTTTTGGAAAAAAGCTCTGTAAAGGGACTTACCCGCCATGGTGAGTCAAGCCGGCTTGTGTCTGGAGCCCCAGACTTCCAGGATTTCGTCGGGGGCTCCTGGAAAGGTGATCTGATGACCTTGCATCAGAATCGGCCTGCTGTGGAGGGTTGACCCCCATCGGAAGGGAAAAGCTAAAAAAAAGTGACAAAGTCTAAAGGTAAAAAGTTGACTGGGACTTCCCGCGCAGAGTATCCGAGGAGGGTTCCAAGGACATGGGATCAAGATTCAGCTATGGACTGGATGAAGATTTCCATCCTGAAAAATCATCTAAGTCCAAAGGTAGAATTCTTCACCGAGGTCTCCTGTATTGCGTATCCGAAGAGGGCTCCAGGGAGGTCGGATGTGATTGGTGATTTCGTCCCACTGAAAAAAAATCTCCAAGAAAAAGACTAAGGGGGTCATTACAACCCTGGCGGACGGTGTTAAAGCGGCGGTAAGACCGCCAACAGGCCGGCGGTAAAAAAATTGCAATTACGACCGTGGTGGAAACCACCAACAAAGACAGCCACTTTAACACACCGACCGCCACGGCGGTACAAACAAACAGCTTGGCGGTCACTGTCAACAGACAGGCGGGAGACAATGTACCGCCCACACTATTATGACAGGCCAATCCGCCACCTTTTCTGGGGCGGATTCACCGCGGTTAAAAACACGGCGGAAACAGGAATTCCGAAGGGAAAGCGCTCACCTCTACACAGCCCACGAGGAACGAGGACACCATGGAACCGGAACACCAAATTCTACCTGCGATAGTCTTCCTGCTCCTCTACCAGGAGCACGAACGCCGGTGGCGAAGACCACGGTGAGTACTGCACCTATGACACAGGGGAGGCAAAAAACAGGGACACACACACGCAACACCCCCACCCCCACCCTCACCCACTACAACACACACACTAAAACATGTTGATACATTACAGTTACAGCCCCCATGCCCCCCGGAAGAATGCAAAGACAAAAGGAAATGAGTGTAACCATTGTAATCTATTAAAATCCAGTACTTAAAAATATATATACACTATAAACAAATATATACACCAATAATACAAGTCCAGGTATTGCACCATTTATAGTCGGTGGACCACTGGGCCCAAAATGCATGGGCGAGGCCCACACTCAATACCTGATCAAAATAGAGAGAACACTGCAGGGGCATCAGATAGAAATACAACAGGCACCTCAGGGGGAAGGGAAGGAGGGGCACCTCAGCCGATGAGTGCACGACGCCAGATCCACGAGGGGGCTCAATGCGCACTGTTCAATCCTGGGGAGTGCAAAGCCACAGTCTCTCAAGTCTCTACAGTGGGTGGTTTGCCCACTGCCATATCCTGGGGAGTGCAAAGCCACAGTCTCTCAAGTCTCTACAGTGGGTGGTTTGCCCACTGCCATATCCTGGGGAGTTCAAAGCCACAGTCTCTCAAGTCTCTCCAGTGGGTGGTTTGCCCACTGCATTATCCTGGGGAGTGCAAAGCCACAGTCTCTCAAGTCTCTACAGTGGGTGGGTTGCCCACTGTTCAATCCTGGGGAGTGCAAAGCCACAGTCTCTCAAGTCTCTACAGTGGGTGATTTGCCCACTGCCATATCCTGGGGAGTGCAAAGCCACAGTCTCTCAATTGGATAACAGTCTCCACTGGTTCTGGAGGGGGACTGGTGCCCAGAGTGCTTCATCCTGTGAAGGACAGAGGTAATGGATGGATCTCTCCACTGGTTCTGGAGGGGAACTGGTGCCCAGAGTGCTTCATCCTGTGAAGGACAGAGGTAGTGTATGGATCTCTCCACTGGTTCTGGAGGGGAACTGGTGCCCAGAGTGATCACTCACCCCATGACGGACCCAGTTGTGTCAGTGCCCCTGCCGCTCATGGGCTAGGGTTGCTTGAGTTGGCTGTGCGCTGTTCAGTGGTGCTTGAGTTGGCGGTGCCCTGTTCAGCGGCACTTGATTTGGCTGTGCCCTGTTCAGCGGTGCTTAAGCTGGTGGTGCCCAGCCCAGCGGTGCTTGAGTTGGCGGTGCCCTGTTCAGCGGTGCTTGAGTTTGTGGTGCCCTGTTCAGCGGTGCTTGAGTTGGCGGTGCCCGGCCCAGTGGTGCTTGAGTTGGCGGTGCCCTGTTCAGCGGTGCTTGAGTTGGCGGTGCCCTGTTCAGCGGTGCTTGAGTTGGCGGGGCCCGGCCCAGCGGTGCTTGAGTTGGCGGTGCCCTGTTCAGCGGTGCCCGGCCCAGCGGTGCTTGAGTTGGCGGTGCCCGGCCCAGCGGTGCTTGAGTTGGCGGTGCCCTGTTCAGCGGTGCTTGAGTTGGCGGTGCCCTGTTCAGCGGTGCTTGAGTTGCCGGTGCCCGGCCCACCGGTGCTTGATTTGGAGGTGCCCTGTTCAGCCATGCTTGAGTTGGCGGTGCCCTGTTCAGCGGTGCTTGTGCTGGTGGTCCTTCATGGCCCAGCGTGGCTTGTGCTGGCGGTCCTTCATGGCCCAGCTGTGCTTGTGCTGGCGGTCCTTCATGGCCCAGAGGGGCTTGTGCTGGCGGTCCTTCATGGCCCAGCGGTGCTTGTGCTGGCGGTGGCCTCCTGGGCAGCTGGGCTGGGGCTGGCCTCCTGGGCAGCTGGGCTGGCAGCTGGTGGGGCCCTCCTGGCCAGCTGGGCTGGGGCTGGCAGGGCCCTCCTGGCCAGCTGGGCTGGGGCTGGCGGGCCCTCCTGGGCAGCTGGGCTGGGGCTGGTGGGGCCCTCCTGGGCAGCTGGGCTGGGGCTGACGGTGGCCTCCTGGGCAGCTGGGCTGGGGCTGGCGAGGACCTCCTGGGCAGTTGGGCTGGGGCTGGCGGGGCCCTCCTGGGCAGCTGGGATGGGGCTAGCAGGGCCCTCCTGGGCAGCTGGGCTGGGGCTGGCCTCCTGGGCAGCGGGGATGATGGTGGTCTTCTCCGCCGTGCAGCTCTTCGCAAACTTGCCGGGTTTCTTGTGGCCCTTCCCCACCATGGGAAACAAGGTGTAACAGCTGACTCCACACTCCCACCAGGACCCCTAGGAGCAGCTTTGGTGGCTGGAGTCTTCCCCCTCTCCCGCCAGGCACTGGCCAACTTCTGATGCTTCACAGGCAGGGGACTGGCTGTGCTGTGGCTCCGTGCCACACTGGCTGTCCTTGTGGTCGGTGCACTCCACATACCTGTGACAACAGGCACCACTGGTCCTGTAGATGTTGTGGCTGAGGTGCTACTTCGGGACCTATGAGATGGACGGGGTGGAGGAGGTGTGGGAAAAAGGTCAAGGCTGGACAGGAAAATTCTTTTGGACACACTGGGATGGGTAGCTGGAGGGGGTTTGGGAGTGGAGGAAGAGGTGGTGGTAGTAGGAGGTGTACGTTTGGTGACTTTGGGTGCCGGTGCATGCGCTGGAGGCTGTTGTGAGGTGTATGGCTGTTGGGTGGGTGTGTGCCTGTGATTGTGTATCTTCGGAGGGGGTGTCACAGACACACTGGGAGAGGACACAGGGGATGTGTGAATGGTAGTGGGGTGGTGACTGCACATGAGCGGGGTGTGATGGTGGGTTTGCTGGTGAGGGACGTAGTGGCTGTAGAGGTAGTGCATGCAGGTGTGAGTGTAGACGAGACTGGGAGGGAGGAGGGAGATGATGAGAAGGGGGACACAGTGGAGGCAGTGGATGTTGGTGTGTCTGCATGTGTGTGTTGCTTGCGTGAGTGCCTGTGGGATGTGTGGTGCTTATGTTTGCCTAAGCTTCCCTTGTGTGGTGATGTGTGTGCAGGCTGGTCTGATGGTGTGCTTGGGATAGGCAGAGGTACAGGGGATTGGGTCTGGGTGGAGGAAGTTGGAGGGGGGAGGCTAGAGACAGGGACAATGGCTGCCATCATTGCTGAGGCCAGAGTTTGAAAAGTTCGGTGAAGGGCCGCCTGACCAGAATGAATGTCCTCCAGGAATGCATTAGTTTGTTGCAACTGCCTTTCTACACCCTGGATGGCATTCAAAATGGTAGACTGCCCAACAGTGAGTGACCTGAGGAGGTCAATGGCCTCCTCACTGAGGGCAGCAGGGGTGACTGGGGCAGGGCCTGAGGTGCCTGGGGCGAAGGTGATGCCCACCCTCCTGGGTGAGCGGGCACAGGGCGAAGGCTGAGGGGCTGCTGGGAGGGCGGTGCTGGTAGGGGGGGTGGCTGCTGTACCTGTAGATGCGGGGGCACAGATGTTACCACCATCACAAGGGAGCTCCCATCAGAGGACGAGTCTGTGTCGCTGGTGTTAGCTGCTGTCCCCGCCGTGGAGCTCCCCTCGCCCTCCGTCCCACTGGTGCATTCCGAGTCCGTAGTCTCGCCCTCCAGGGCCATGTGGGATGCAGCTCCCTCGTGCTCCGGTGCCACTGCTCCTCCGCCTGATGATGCTAATGCACACAAGAACAGGAAGACCACAAAAAGGGGGGGAGACAGAAGAAAGACATGTTGAGTGCATGGGTTACCGCTACCGTGGGCGGACAAGACAGACACAGAGGCCACCTGCACTACGCCGCGCTCTTGGGCTCCACATGGCCTACAAGGCTATGGACGACATCTGCACACATCGATGACACAGGGGCATGAATAGCTGTACTTGGCACTCTGCAGAGGTGGGGTGGGGGCCACAGGGCCATGCCTTACAGAGGGGCCTAGCCTACGGAACTTGCCCTGGCCTAGGGAAACCCACAGCCCTCCTCCCCCACCCAGACAACTCCACTGCGCGCAAAGTCAGCTGAATGGGAGTGTAATCACCCCCTTGTGTCTGTTGTGATGCCCTCAAGCACCCATCCAACTCCGGGTAGGCCACCGCCAGGATCCTGAACATCAGGGGGGTCATGGTTCGACGGGCACCCCTCCCACGTTGGGAGGCCATCCCCAGCTGAGCCACTGCCGTCTTCTTGCTCTAGCAGTGATTGTCCTCCCATCTTTTCCGACAGTGGGTGCTCCATCTGTGGTAGACCCCCAGGGTCCGGACGTCCTTGGCGATGGCACGCCAAATATCTTTCTTCTGGTCGGTGCTGACCTACATGAAATGCACAGGGGAAGAAGAGAAGTAATTACCAACTGCACCGTTGAAGTGAGTGGCCCCCATCCCTACCCTTGCCATGTGGCACATGCACTTACTGTCTTACATGCATGCAGAACTCTCCCCCCTTCCTTCTTCCTTCCAGCCCTCTCCACACAGGCATAGCCCATACAAACTGCTCCCTGTGTACTTACCTGTTGGTCTGTAGTACCGAAAAGTAGTGTGTACTGGGGGAGGACCCCATCAACGAGCTTCTCCAACTCCACCGATGTGAAGGCAGGGGCCCTTTCCCCAGACGCACGAGCCATTGTCTCTTCCAGACTGAGGTCACAGCAGCACTTGCAGTGTAGGTCCTCTCCTGTCGAAGATCAGGTATCGAGTGATTGAAGTAATAGAAAATGGCGGTCAAGTCCGCGGCGGTGCGTACCATCACCACCAGCGTACATCGTCATTGGCTCTTGGGACCCATAGGGTCCAATGTCAACCAATGCAGCATTGCGCCGCGGTCTCTGACCGCCAACCGCGACGGTGTACAACACCAGCGCAGTTAGCTCACATCCCATTGTCCCACTTTAGAGGTCAGGCAGCTGCCCTTTCAGGGGCCCACATGGCCTCATTTTCAACTGCATCACACATACCTAGGCCTAGTCTCAACACACATACAGGCCACCCTTTGTGTATGATTGGTGTTCTGTGTAAACTGTGGGTACGTACTTATGAGTTGTTTGACTCTGTGGTCGCTGTTGTCCTTCATAGGCACCGTCCGCTGGGACATGTGAGGAGATGGCGGCATCCTCCGGTGAACCGACCGTTGGTGGACCTGTCGACAATGGAGGAGCAACATTTGATAATCACCTACAGGTTTGACTGCGCCACAATCCAAGAACTGTGTACCCAGTTGGAGCCAGACCTGATGTCAGCAATCCGCCATCCCACAGGAATCCCCCCTCAAGTGCAGGTGCTGTCAGTGCTCCATTTCCTTGCAAGTGGCACTTTTCAAACAACTGTGGCCATGGCATCAGGGTTGTCCCAGCCTATGTTTTCAAACGTATTGTCCAGAGTGTTGTCTGCCCTTCTGAAACACATGCAGAGCTACATCGTTTTCCCTCAGGTGGAGGATTTGCCTACAGTGAAAAGTGATTTCTATGCCCTGGGACATATCCCCAACGTCATAGGTGCCATTTGGTCCCCCCCCACAGGAGTGAACAGGTGTACAGAAACCGGAAGAGTTAGAATTCTATGAATGTACAGATGGTATGTTTGGCAGACCAGTACATCTCCCATGTGAATGCCATGTTCCCTGGCTCAGTGCATGACGCCTACATCCTGCGGAATAGCAGCATCCCTTATGTGATGAGTCAACTCCAGAGGCACCGTGTGTGGCTATTAGGTGAGCCTCTGGAAGCAAGACAGTGGGAATGGTTGTCTGGGGTTATCCCTACAGGTTAGTGTGTATCTAACAGTTGTCCCTCGCCATTTGCAGGTGACTCTGGGTACCCCAACCTGTCATGGCTACTGACCCCAGTGAGGAATCCCAGGACCAGGGCAGAGGAACGCTACAATGAGGCCCATGGGGAAACTAGGAGGGTGATCGAGCGGACCTTCGGCCTCCTGAAGGCCAGGTTCAGGTGCCTCCACATGACAGGTGGATCCCTACTCTACTCACCAAAGATGGTGTGCCAGATGTTTGTGGCCTGCTGTATGCTGCACAACTTGGCTTTGCGACGACAGGTGCCTTTTCTGCAGGAGGATGGTCCAGATGGCGGTGTTGTGGCAGCTGTGGAGCCTGTGGATAGTGATGAGGATGAGGCAGAGGAAGAAGACATGTAGAACAGGGACTCAGTGATCCAGCAATATTTCCAGTGAAACACAGGTGAGAATACTATCCTGCCTACTACATGTACTTTTACACTACTACCTCTATCCTGTCTGTCATTTTCACCCAGTGTATGGTCACTGAGTTGTCAGTTTCCCTTACGGTTTCACAGATGTGGGTCCCACTGTGTGTCATCTGCTTAAATTCCTCATGCACTAGAGCTGTGTGACGTAGGTATGTTGACATTACTATTTCAAAAACATTTTGTCACTGTAATTGCAAATACACTATTTCAAAATCACAGACAGACTCCAGATCATTTTATGCTTTAGGTGTGTTTATTTAAATGCAAAATATTGAAGGGGGAAGTTAAATGGTGAGGGGTGATGGCGGAGGAGTGTCCATGGCAGAGTCCAGTCCATTAGTCTCACAGGTGCATTGCCCATATGGGCATAGGATGTGGAGCTGGGGCAGTTTAATTATGGACAGGGTGACAAAGTGGAACAGTAGGATGACAATCAGGGTGGTCTCATTTCTTGGTGGGGGTCTTGGCATCGTTCTCTGTCTTGTTCCTGGATCTCAGGGATGCTGGTGTGGTGGTCCTATGGCGGGGCATCCTGTCCACTAGCGCCGGCAAAGGTGGTGGGCAGTTCATCGTCCATGCTAGTGTCAGGGGCCCCGGGTAGTGCCATAGTGTCCCTCCTGGTGTTGAGTACTTCCTTCAGCACCCCTACGATGGTGCCCAGGGTGGAGCTGATGGTTCTGAGTTCCTCCCTGAAGCCCAAATACTGTTCCTCCTGCATGCGCTGGGTCTCCTGAAACTTGGCCAGTACAGTTGCCATTGTCTCCTGGGAGTGGTGGTATGCTCCCATGATGGAGGAGAGGGCCTCGCGGAGAGTGGGTTCCCTTGGCCTGTCCGCCCCCTGTCACACGCCAGCCCTCCCAGTTCCCCTGTGTTCCTGGGCCTCCGTCCCCTGGACCGTGTGCCCACTGCCCCCAGGTCCCTGTTGTTGTTGGGGTGGTGGGTTATCCTGGGTTCCCTGTAGTGGTGGACACACAGCTGATTGACGTGTCCTGGGGATGGAGGTATGGGCCCGCTGGGTGGGTGCTGTGCTGGTGTTTCCAGAGGCAGGAAGGTCTGTGGTGACCTGTGCCTGTGTGAGGGGAACCGACTGTCCAGAGGTCCCCGATGGTCCGGGCTGGTCATCTAGATCCAGTTGGACAGAGCTGCTGTCATCACTGTGGGACTCTTCTGTGGGTGGAGTGGACATGTCTGGACCCTCCTGTCTGGTGACGTTGGGTAGGGGTCCTGCAGGGGTGGAAAGGCATGATTATTGCATCTGTGTGTGCTATGGTGTGCAATGGGTGGGTGACCGTGTAGCCCAGGATTGGCATTCCTATGTGGGAGCTTGTGTGATGATGGTTTAGGGGGGTGTATGGCTATGTGCAGAGTGCATGCTTTGGGGATGGATGTCCATGCTTTGTTGTTGCATGCAGGGCTTGTTGTTGGGATGGGTGGTTTGTGATATTGGTACATTTGTGAGGAGTTGGTGTGATGGGGTGAGGGCGAGGGTGGGGGTATGTGATAGCATGCAGGCAGGGTTGGGGATGTAATAGTAAAGTTTTGACTTACCAGAGTCCATTCCTCCAGCTACTCCTGCGAGGCCCTCAGGATGCAGAATCGCCAAGACCTGATCCTCCCATGTTGTTAGTTGTGGGGGAGGAGGTGGGGGTCCGCCACCAGTCCGCTGAACTGGCAGGTGGTGTCTTGAGACCACGGAACGCACCTTCCCCCGTAGGTCATTCCACCTTTTCCTGATGTCCTCCCGATTTCTTGGGTGTTGTCCCACTGCGTTGACCCTGTCCACTATTCTTCGCCATAGCTCCATCTTCCTTGCAATTGAGGTGTGCTGCACCTGTGATCCAAATAGCTGTGGCTCTACCCGGACGATTTCCTCCACCATGACCCTGAGCTCCTCCTCCGAGAACCTGGGGTGTCTTTGCCGTGCCATTGGGTGGTGTAGGTGACGTGTGGGTTGGAGTGTGTGGTGATAAGTGTGGTGATATGTAGTGGTGTGTTGTGTGAGGTGTGTGGAAGTTGTGTGGGTGATGGTGTTATGTGCCTGTGGATGCTGTTGTACTTGCTGGTGGTGTCTCTCTCTTTCCTTCTTTCTGTATTTTTTGTCAGGGGGTTTGTGGGTGATGTGGGTGTGTGTTTTATATTGTAATGGGTGTGTGGGAGTGGTGTGTGTATGTGTCTCAGGTGTGTGTATTTTGAATCGTCCAATGTGGGGATGTTTTGTAGAAGTGTGTGTATTTTGAGCGTGGCAGTGTGTACCGCCAATGGAATACCGCGGTTGAAAGACTGCCGCGTGAATTCGTGTGTCATGATAGTGTGGGCGTATTTCTGTTGGCTTGATGGTGGAGGTGGATTGTATCACCAGTTTATCACTGACCTTTGGTGTGGCGGACTTGTGTGGGTGTCTGAATTTTGGTGGATTCCGAGATGTGGGTCATAATAGCTGTGGTGGAATTCCGTGGCCATGGTGGTGTTTTGGTGGTCTTCTGCACTGCGGTAAGCGTCTTACACACACGCATGCACACATTCACTCACGCATTCATACATTCATACACACTCACAGCAACACACACGAACATACATCCAGGCACACACGCAATCTCATGACACAACATGCATGTACAGTCTCACCCACTCATGCACACATGCATTACACATGTATGCACGCATTCACACACAGTCACACACACCCCCACACACGCATACAACACCCTCACCCCCATCTCCTTTCGGAGAACCCGACTTACCTGCTTGCAGGGGGTCCTCTGGCAGGAGACGGGACGCAGTGCTGCTGCCAGCAGCAGCATCCGCCAGAAAAACACTGCCAGGGCGTATCATGGAACATGATACGGTAGGCGGTGTTTTGCTGGCGTGACCACCGTCCGCCGCCATTACCGTCGACGGAATTCCACCAGCCTTCTGGCGGTATTCCGTCTAAGGTCATAATGGCATGGACGGTCGGTAGCCATGGCGATGGTATGTTGGCGGCCATCGCCGTGGTGGTAGGTGGAATTTGCCGGCAACCTCATAAAGAGGGCCTTACTTTCTATGTGCTAGAACACATTAGTTCATTAAAAATTCATATCTCCGGTTCCCCTTATCTGATTTTAATCATGTACATGTCATTTTAAAGATACAAATATACTCTATTGTTTTAAATCAGTGTTGGATTTTTATTATGTTATGTCTTACTTATTTTCTGTTTTGTGATTTTTAAATGCTTTACACGCTTGTCTCCTATATAAAGCCTTGACCCTTGTTGCCAAACTACCAAGTGTAGAGCTGGGTTTAATTTATTGCGACCTAACTGGACCTAAGTGTGGGTTAGTGGCCTATTGCTAGGTGTAGGTACTTACCTGCCCATATCAATAATCCACTTTCCAACAGGAGAGATATTGACTGCAGATTACGTTGGGTCATCTTGGGGCGTTTTCTCTTTACCCCAAATGAAGACGATCTAGTTGTTTGCCTTTAGACTACTCATATTTGTCAGTCTGTTCTGCAGAGGGTTAGATTTGGTTTTGACACAAACTGTTGACAAGAGCAAGTGACCAGAGTAAAGTTTTCTTGCTGTCATTTTAAATCAAATCTTCTAGTGAAATCATGCTCACGAGGAAGGCTACACCTAGCTTCGCCCAAAGTTGTATAACAGTATATTATCCCAACTCCTTAAGTGAGTCTGAGCCAGATAACCATGTAATCAAGAGGATAGGGTAGTGGCATTTTCCACCTGCAGAGTAAGTGACATCACTTCCTGCTTCTCCCTACTTCAATCAACACTTCTGGATGTCCCATCCCTGAGTGTCCTTGAGTAGCCCCAGCAGTCAGGTAGACAAAGACAACAGCATTGTCTGTTTGGACTTGTCAAAGGCAGACACAGAAAAATGCATCACCTGTTTGTTTGTTAGGGCCAGGAAGGGCCTTGTGCTAGAACCTCTATTTCACTAAATCTAACAAATTAGGATATAATTATGTGCCCACACCAACATCCCATACTGCCAATCCCCACAATCACACTTAGACCTATATGCTACAATCACTCTCATAGTATGTGCACAGCACATAGATCTAAATTCATACACATCCTACTAACTACCAAACACCCTCAAACTAGAGAACACATTCCATCTCATACTTATTAACACTCACTCTGCAGTACTCCATGCACCAGACATTTGTGACCTCATCACCTATCACAAACTTGATGTCCTCTACATCACAGGAACATGGTTCAACCCCACATCTTCACAAATTCTATTTGCCCTTCTTCCTAAAGGCTACATCATCCACCTTGTTAATGCACTGAAAAAGGCAGGAGACCTCGCTATCATTCATAATACTTCCTGGTCCTGCACCAGAGGCAGGCAATTAACACTCAAATTTGTGAAGTTGTTGAGAAGCCAATTCTCACGCTCTGCATCTTAGGCCACCACCTTCTATCTCATCTGCACAACTCCCAGACAGATCAAGGACTTTGTTGATTAACCCTCACATCTCCCTACCACCTCGCCCATCCAATGTACTTGTACCACCCTTGTGTGTGACTTCAACCTCTCAGATAACACAAGTAAAATAAAAACAAGAGACTCTCTCCTCAACTTCATCTGCACACTGAGCTGGTGCACCGTTCCACACAATCAACACACTCCAAAAGACATATTCTTGACCTTGTCTTCTCAACATCACAAACAGTCCAATGCAAACCACCCATTTCCCTGGACTTGAGCGACCCCTAAACCATCCCTATCTCTGTGCATAGAGTCCTTTCAGCAAGTCAAGGTCAACCTAAAACAGAACACCAAACCATCAGATACTTCAAAGACTTCTTCATAGACAACCTAATGCTTGTACACATCTCTCACCCTATCAACTGCATGTCCAACAACACCCTCCTAAATAACGTCAATACTTATTTTAATTTTTCTATGTTTGATCAGCCAAGTTGCAATTAAAATATGCAACTGCAAGCCAAAGCATTCAAGACCCTGGTACTCTAAAGACATATCTAACAATAAATGATCTATCATCAGCCAGGAAAAAAAGAACAACTCCTGATGACTTAATTCCGCTGAAGTCCCTCCATGCAGCATGCAGACAGCTCATGATATCAAAGGCAAAGTAGTATACCAACATGATCAATGAAGCCATCAACAAAAGCAGAGAATTTCCAAGGCAATCTCACACTGCATCAACCTTCTGCTGAAGCCATTTATTACTCACTTCACAGAAATGTGCAGTGCCATCAACCTCCGCTTTAGTGAAAAGATGCAAATCAGACAGGACATCAACAACACCAAGCATCCTCCATCTCTTATGCCCACCTCTTCCTATCTTTTGAAGATCTTGCCAACTTATTGCCTCAGACCTGGGCACTTCAGTTTTAAGCCCTGAACTGCCCAGGGCGATTTCCAATAAGTGACACCTCACCATAGAGTGTGTCGGGGTTAGCAGCCTCACTCACTGACCCCCATCCCATTCTGTGATGAATGAGGAACTGCTGCCTTCCCTCATTGGCCCAGCCAATGAATGAAGGCAGCATTCCAACCCTCATGGGACCTCTGAGACTTCCTTCACAGAGAGCTGCAGTGAAGGTAAATTTTGTTATTTGATGTTTGGTGCGTGAATGTAGGAATGTATGTGTGTATGTGTATTTGAGTGAGTCAGTTTTGTGAACCAGTGTGTGTGCACGTGTGAATGCATGGGTGTGAGAAAGTGTGTATGTGTGTGTTTGTGGCCTCCTCCACACCTCCCTGCTTAACCTCCCAGCCACCACTGGATATCTAGTGCCTCAAACTCTGTCTGCACATCATTCAGACCATAAATATATACATACCACACTGAGTGCTGTAGTGAGTTTAGAGAGCTTGCAAAGCAATCTCAAATTTACCTCACCCAGAGTGTAATAACGTTAAAATTTCGCAGGATACCCTTGGAGAGAACATGTAAACAATTCAATGGGGGGGGGGGATTTCAATGTAAATGTAACTTACAATACACCACTACATAGTGAACAATGCAGTTTTGAAAGATAATTTGAGAGATTTGAGGGACAAACTAGAAGGCCCTGGTAAGATTTTGTTAAAATGTTTTTAGTTTTATCTGTGCTTCAAGAGCAAATTGCTTAGAAATGCACTTTCCCAACTAATATTTCTCCGAACTACTTGATTACGATCCAAACGAGAGGACGTTGTGATGGAGACAGTAAAGGAAGGTGAAGCTGGTTTGGAATGTGGGTAGGGGCTTTACATGATTTTTTTGACCTGGCCCCCCACAAAAACGTCTGACCGGTCCGAGTCACACCGAGTACTGGTCTAAAATGCAGCACTGAAGGTGTACACCTCACTCCCATCTAACCCCATCACAGCAGTTCCGGTTTTGACTTTGCAGTCGTTTTTCTCAAGATAAATTTGATGAATCAAACGAATTAGGTCAATTGCATTGAATGCGATTAATTGGTGATTTACCGCGAGTGGAGAAAAAATGGCTTTAATGGCTAAAATGCTATTTTTAACAATCCTGCATGTAATTCAGCCATGCAAACATTCGATTTATTCTTAACTTAATTTAAAATTGTTCTAAAGAAAACATTTATTTCATTTGTTTCAATATCCCAGTCATCTAAACTGTTTCTATTACCCGTCTTTTATATGTCGTTTGTTCTCCAAATCCAAGGCATCCATTGTAGTGCAGTTCCTAATTTAGCTTTCTTAAACCCTTTCTTAATCCCTTTGTTAATTTGTTTTCTTTGCTTCTCTGTGCTACGTAAAACGACAGCTTCATTTTATTTTTTATCTTGGAATGCTTTTTACTGATTTTGTTGGATGACTCATACGTTGAAAACACTTTTGCATTGTTAAAGATGTTGGTTTTGTAGTCAATGTTCTTTGTGTACGATTACTGAGGATAGCGGGAATTATTTTTACATTATAGTATAGGGACGCTTTGTTGCCACACATCCTAGCTTTGCCAAAGTAGTGCTGCCATTGCATGAACGGAGGACCATCAATATGTTCTTCCAGGTAAGAAAATTAAGAAATATTAAAGCCATGATACATAATGTTGCTAATGGTGACAGTTGTGGGGAAATACCTCTTCGACAAATGGAGGTAAAATACAACATCCTGATAGAGACAATCTGTCAAACATGTTAGTAAAAAGGCACTCAGATTTCTCCTAATAAAAAGCAAGAACAAACCAGAGTTTTTCCACGCATTTCTACTCCAAGTGTATGTCAAATATCATAGGTTACCATGTTTCTCTTGAGTGGTCCAGACATAATATAGGGCCATATGTATGAAAAAAAGGCCTTGAATAAATATTTAAGAAATCGCTATTTCTGAGTCGCAATTGGCATGTAACAAAATTGCGATTCGGAATTAGCGATTTCTTAAAAATCGCTATTTGTGGTTTGCGAGGCCCATTTACCGCATCGCACTTTGCATTTTCGCAAATTGCAAATTTTTACAGATTCGGTAAAAAATCGCAAAATGCGAGAAATTTCGAGAAAGCACACATGGAGGAGCCTGATGACATCACAAGCAGGAAGTGAGTCATCCCAGGCAGTTTCAGGAGCCACACCCAAACCAACATCCAGAGAGAGACCAGCCCAGCCACACAGAGCAGCACTCTGAAGGAGGCAGCACACCTCAGCAAGGATGGACACCTCAGCCCAAGGAAAGGAGAAAGGAGAGAGAAAGAGAAAGCTCAAATTCAGCGAGCAAGAGCTTGAGGTGCTGACAGAGGAGGTGGTCAGGAGCCATGACCGCCTTTTTGGCAAAAGCTCACTCCAGGTGCCAGAGAGTGAGAAAAGAAGACTCTGGGCAGATATCCAATCCAAAATCTGCACAATTGGAGCGGCACATCGCTCGGTTGATGAGATAAAAAAAGAGGTGGTATGACCTGCGGTCCCGTGCGAAGGAGAGGGTGGCATAAAAAATTGCAGGAGGCCAGTGGCACAGGAGGTGGTCCACCCACAGAGGCACCATCCACCCCATTAGAGGACCTAGTGGAGTCGACACTCCTCCCTGAAGCAGTGACAGGGGTCACAGAGATAGACACCTCCGGCACACCACGTACCAGCCAAGGTAAGTGCAATATTGAATTGTAACCCCATATGTGTATACACAAAAGCCCCTTAGGAATTAGCAAGTAATGTTCAACATTGTGAGCAGTAGTCCAGTCCACATCTTAGAAGCAGCACAACAATGCATTATGGAAGTGGCAGTCCACAACCCATAGCTGAAACTAGCACATACAATGTATTTAAGTAGAGCGACACCCAGAGGAACACAACACCCACAACACAGTGAAGAGAAGTACCTGTACCTTTATTACCATTGTGTGACCGTAATTGTAACAAATATAACTGACATGCTGTATATTGTCGTTGCAGGTGGGCCAGGCCCAGCAGCCACAGCATCAGCAAGCGTAGGCAAGACTGACACCCATCCAGCCTCTGATTCCAACACAAGTCGGTCTCTAACAATTGCGCCTGTCTGACGCAGGCCCAGGGCACTGCCACTGCCAGACCTCAGCCAAGACTCAGATGAGCAGCAGGAAGGGCCAATTTCCCCATCACCAACAGGCAGGTGCAGCCAGATGCAGGAGGCCAGTTTTCAGCAGACCACAGCACCCCGCAGGATGGCCACAAATTCAGGTGCACAGTAGCATGAGGCAGGTGACGGTCCCTCTTTCTTTGGTGGGCTGGAAGCTGCTATGTTGCAGCAGCAGCGCCTACAAAATAAAAGGATCCTTGGATTACAAAAGAATTTGAGTCAACATAACACCAACATGGGGGGCCTGCATCGCCAGCTTGAGTCCCTCAATTCTAACATAGAACTGCTGCATGAGGGACAGCTGCAGGCATCACAGGACACCAGAGAGCTAACATGTGCTGTGCGTGAACTATGCCAGGAGCTGCGCCATGAGAGGGTGAGCCACCGCAGACAGGAGGGCAGATTTATGAACATGTTTGGCGGCTTCTGTCATTCTGTGAACAGGGTGGCAAATGCAACGTCACTGATTGCACGTCGTGCAGTGGCTGCACAAGTGGAGGCAGCACACAGCAGCAGGGATGTTGCGAACGGACTGGTACAGATCACCAATGTGATCGATAACATAATGGGACAGAGGTCAGCCACACCTAGTGAGCTTGCACTGGGGGATACAGAGGACAGTTCCAGCCTCAGCAGTGTAGCTGTACCAGCATTGGACACCAGACGGCGCAGTGCCAGGCACAGCACTGAGGCGGATAATAGAGGTGCCAGTGAGGTAACTGGGCACCCGAGTGGTGTGCATGGCCGCAAAAAATGACTGTAACTGCCAGTGGAGTTAAGTTTTCACTATGATGTAATAGTGCATTACTCAGGTCCTTCATTTTTTCTAGTTTTTCACTTAATCTTTTTTTGCAATTCGTCAAACGGAAATTACCTGACTTAAGGTAATAAATGTATTTCACTACAGGTACAGTTGTCAGTGGATTTGTGTCATTCATACTCACATCTGAAATGGTTGTGTGTGATGTCAGCACGTCTTTGCCTTCTCTCTGCTGCACTGGTCCTGTCTGCTGGCTGTAGGGGTGGTATGGGATCATCATCCTCATCAGATTCAGTATCACATATTTCTACAGGTATGCCCCTGGTGGTAGCTATATTGTGCAAGATTGCACAAGTAGCCACTATTCTACATGTGGTCTCTGGACTGTACTGTAGTGCTCCTCCACTTTTGTGTAGGAACCAGAAGCGACTCTTCAGAAGTCCAAATGTGCGCTCCACCACGTTGCGGTCGCCCTGTGTGCTGCATTGTATCTCCGTTCAGCAGGTGTTGCAGGATTGAGGTAGGGCGTCATCATGTAGGTGCGCACTGCGTAGGCACTGTCTCCTGGAAGGGACAGAGGGTATGATGAGTAAGTGAGCCATCTGACATCAGCACGCCATCAATGCGCCATTGTATAGAGGGACAATACCTAGTAGATATCTTTCTCCAAACTCCCCAGCTACCAGTCTTGTGTGTATGCCGCTATGGCGAAAGATGTACGAATCATGTGTGCTCCCTGGGTACCTGGCCACGAGATCAGTTATGATGTAGGAAGCATTGCATATCACCTGTATATTCATTGATTGTGGACAGATTGCCACATGTGTCCCAACTATGGCACCTAGGACATGGGGGAACTGTGCTATCTGGTAAAATTCAATTTTTGTCTGCTATATTTCCTGTGGGGTGTGGGGGAATCTGATGTACTGGTGTAGTTTGCTCAGCATGGCGTTGATAAATACATTGAAAAATCTGGAGAGGGTACTCTGTGAGACCCCTCCAGCTGCTGCTATGACCCCTTGATAGCTCCCTGAGGTGAGTAGGTGGAGGGAGCATAATACCCGCACATGAGTGGGTATGCTGTGAGTCCTTAGTGTTCTGCGCTGCAGTGTGGGTTGTAGCTCAGCTATCAGATCAAGTATCATGGCTGAGTTCAACCTATACCTCTGATATATTTCCTCCTCTGTCAGGTTAAAAAGTGTAATGCGCACTCTGAAAATGTGCTCCTGTCTCCTCCTCCCTCTCCTCAAATTGCCAAGATCCTCATCCTCCTCGCCATGACATAGAGTGCAGTCATTGTGGAAAAGAGTCTGAGGCATTCTGGGCCTCTTTATATAGGTTGCACCTGGTTACCACCTGGTTTCACTTAGTGGTATTTTGCATGTGCAAAATGCCATTCTGCGAAAAATCGCAATTTGTGATTTTTTGATGCATCTCTTTGCGACTTGGATTTTGCGACTCGCAATTTGCGCATCGCAATTTCCTACTGGAAATACCGAATCGCAAAATGCGATTCGCAAAACCAGGTCACAATGCAAAAAATCTCTATTTTTGCAATTTCTTATTTGTGGTCTGTGAATGCCTTTCATGCATCGCAGACCACGTTTTTGCACTCGCAAACGGCCGATTTTTGCAATTCACACCGTTTGTGAGTGCAAAAAAGTTTCATACACTTGGCCCATAGCCTTATAGCCCACTGCAGAGGTTATTGAAGGCCCTGAATCAGATTGTGAGGTCCTATAACGAGATAGAGGTACTATAGCAAACAGTATAGCCCAAAGCAGAAGGGCCAAAAGGCTATGGAAACATTCAACCCTCTGAAGGTAGAATGTTCTAAATTGAAAAGGAGAAGCAGAAAACAAACATTGGAATATTAGAGTAGAAGATTTATACTGGACATTATTTGCCCTGAGCCTCTTCTTTGTCTTCAATGGATCTACCAATATTCCAATGTCCTTATGCCAATTGCTGTTTCAGAGTCAGGCAATGAACGATGGAATTCAGCAAGATTACTCCCTCAAACAATCAAAAACATTATTGCCTCAGACTCTAGTTTGACACATTATGCGTCCATTGAAATATTGAACACAAGTGATATAACTAACAATGTCTTGGTTACAGACTTTACACTCCCTGATGTGAAATTTCCCTCAAATGAAACTTTATCATGGGACATTAAATGTGAGGAATTACCAAATACCCCAAATAGTAATCCAGTATGAGTAACGGGAACCTCAGCTACCTTTGGAAGTTAAACTCAGCTTTGCTGTTATTTAATGAAAATGTTTCCTTTAACCAATTGGGAGAAAAGCACAGCAATCTAAGCCTTTGTATGTTATTAACAGGGTTGTTAAGCCCATAGTTGGATCTGTTGTTGTCTTATGGGCGCCTGTATCACCGCAGATGGGTCTTACGATTCCCATTTACAAAAAAACAGAGCCGGGCTGCAATGTGAACTTGAGGTGGGTTCCCATAAAACAGAGATTGGAGTCCAATGTGAGGATTCAACCACCCTTATCATCTAGGTCTTAACAAAATTCAATAAAATGTTTTAAAGATAATTCAGAAAGTTGACAGGAGGTACTAGCTATTCTTTAAAAATATCTGAGAACAAACCAAATACGTTTGGAAGGGCTGATATTCACCCAGTGTTGTTTTGAAGGAGAATATCCAATAAATCTGAGATAAGTTTATATTTAATAAAAATATGTAGATGGACAAAATCATAAAATTCAATTGCACTGCATCATTAAGAGTCACAGACTTATCTAAATGTTCACCTAAATGGCCATGAAGGAAAGTGTAAGTAATTTGGTTACTAGTTGAGGGGGATACATGGGAGGTTCTACATCAAGGAAGCACTGCACAGCATCGGTTCTGAATAGCTGCAGGGTCTTCCATTAGGGATGCATCACAGAGGAGCAGTTTTGATGCCATACTGAGAGGTGAAACATCACACTGCTTACGTTCTGCTTCAGGCCCACTTTCAAGGGTTCAGGACTGTGTGGCGCCACTTGGGGGAGTCAAGACTCACAGCAGACAGAGTCCAGGAGCTGTGTTCAATGGCATTGGAGCCTTTTCTGTCCCTGAGGCTCTAATCAGGAGGCCAGCCAACTAGCCCTTGGAGTCATTATGGTGGCCCTGGGTTCAGCAGGGCAACAGTTGAGCAATCCAAGTTTTTAAATGAACTCCATTATACCCTATCAACTATTAAGGTTGTATGCTAGGAGTAACTTAAATGTATTAAAAAGGAAGATTTAGGCCTGGCAAAAGGTTTATTTTGTCAGTTTGAAGTTGCAGTTTAAACTGCACACATAGGCCACAATGGCAGGACTGAGACATGTTTAAAAGCTACTTAAGTGGGTGGCACTATCAGTGATGCAGGTCCACTAGTAACATTTTCTCTACAGGCCCAGACTACATGTAGTACCATTTTACTATGGATTTACACATAAATTCAATGGGCCAAATGAGTGTAAGACAATTTCACCATGTTTTAAAGGTGAGAGCACACACACTTTAGCACTGGTTAGCAGCTAAAAAATCCAGAGAGCCCTAAGGTCAACGAAAAACAAGGTATATGAAATGGAACAGTAAGGCAAAATGTTTTGTGGAGGATCACACTAAGGCTGACAGATCTAACAGCACCAAAGGTAATACAAAGGTTTCTTTGCCTTTCTAGATATTTTTGAAGGTGGTCCTAGATTGTAAAGCCAGGCACAAAGAGGGTTGTAGGTTTTGCAGTCATCAGAGGTGAGTATCTCAGTTCTGGAGCATTCTTTTTCTGGAGGCTCCATGTCATCCATTCGTCGACAGCCTGGGGGCAATTGAAACATTTTGATACGTGTCATCATAATATTCATATGCAATTATTTTATTTATAAAAAAATTTCAAGCAATTGAATGACATGTTTAATTTTAAAACTATATTTTTACATTTTTGTTTTTTACACTTTTGCCATTAAAAAATAAATAATAATAATAATAATCTTGGCAAGGCCAGTCATACTGGCTTTGCCAATGCTTGTTATTGGAGGATTGTGAGAACTTTCTAAGTCTGACTAGACACTGCATTATATATTTTTACAGTGGCCTAGGGTACACATATTTGATGATGCACATCTACTATTAATAAAAAAAACGGCTTCAAACTATGTTTTGCTTTGTGTGTTGTGTTCTGTGGTGCAAATAATTAATTTCACTGAAAGGCCAAGGAATTTGCAAATATATAGTGGCACTGCAGAGCAGACAAACACTGATTCTGAAAAGTATCTCAACTCCCCAAGTTAAGAACAGTCTCTGACAACAGCGTAAACATTTCTAGCTATTTTCATTTTGAAGATGATGTATGGTGTAAAGTCATTGTATGGTTGTTGTAATATTAAACACTTACTGATAGCGTCATCCAGTTTTACCGCTGTGGACCTTGTTTAAATTATATATTATTTGAGCTATGAGTTTAAACATATACATGTGGTTTACAAAGTACCAATCTCTAAATGACAACTCAGGGATATTACTTTCTGAAAGGAATATCTGCTTTACGTCTCTGTAGTAAATCCTAGTTTGTTTTAATGGGATACAGGAGTTAGCTTAGCCTTTGGCTTGCAGACTCGTGCCCCCGTCGCCTAGTGACTTTTACCCTACTTAGCTTGCTCTGTTTCAGTGCATTTATTTAATTAAATCTTTTAAGATGGCAGCCTTGTTTTTAGTTAGGCCCGTGTTTTAGTTTGCGTTATTAATGCCACCGCACTAAGGTGTCGATATCAAGCGACAAAGATAAACAAACTGTAAGTGTTCACATTAGGTACTTTCCCTCTTCATGCTTTTGAGGAAATTGTTTATTTAAATTACCATCCCAAGCATGTCTTGTAGTCTATTGTTTGGGAACAGACCTACTTCAGGGGTCCAAGCAGATCTGTATAAATACTCCTCACTTAAACAGATAGTCAGAGGGATTCTGACCAGATGCCATAGCTGACATTGATGCTGCATGTCGCCTTGATGCTGACCCAGTTTTCGTGTCCTTACGGATTCCGAGCTAGAGACCTCATTCCAAGGTATTGAGGGGTGGAGGGCTCGTCTCATGGACATGGCATTGGCAGATTGGGTTTATCATACCTAGCTCTCTTTTAGGTTAGAGGTTAGGTTCATTATGCTAGGGTACTAGGACACATTTCACATCTCATGTCACTACATGTTATTGCAAGATGGTGGGGTTCTTTGTATTAATGTCTCTTGTCTTTACCATTATGCAACTTATCGCAGATTGCAGTTTTGCTAAAATAAAACCTATTGAAACTTTACTGCATGTTCTTCATTGCCTGTGTTTGAGTTCATGTGACAAAGGGGTAACTACAACACTCCCTGTGATGTCACACTCTTGAGTCCATGCATAAAGGCTGCCACAAATCACCTTTTACTGTTTGCGTTTTTGGTGAGGTGCTGCTTGTGAGCCGTGAGGGTTGAGGACGACAGTCACGATTTGTTGTAGGATTGGCATAGTCGCCTACAAACATAAGTACTGTCATACTTAAAGCAGCAGTCTTGCCTAGAGCAAGAGTCAAACTACAACATCTTTAGACAAATATGTGGATTTCAAATTGAATGTATTGTAGAATCCCAGAGGTGTGCATAACTATATATTGATTACTGACAAGGGTGTTTAACACTCCTCAGTTGTGTGGGATTTTGGGTAATACATAAAAGAAATAGCAGAAGAGGTTTCTTGTTTTCTTCAGCGTGCCCAATTTTCATTTTTATTTGGTGAGTTAACAATCATATGTATTTCCATTTGCAGTGTGCACTGTAAAATAAATGTGTTTGCTAATATTAAAGAAATGTTCAGCTCCTAATGGACACTGCCGGTTAGGTTTTCTATTGCTATCCTGACACTTTGCTCCTAATGCAATTAGCACTATGTGGTATAAGTAGGATATTCTTTCTTGTACATCTGGGCAAACAGGTACACCTGGGCCTCCTTCTCCGGACTGAAGACTGCCAACACCTACCATCCCAAATCAGTCACCAGCAACATCACCTTTTAATTATTAGGGCAACTGAGCCGCGGCATGAAAATGGCACACTTCGTTAAACAGTAGCATGATCATGCAACCACCATGATGTAAATGTATGTGGTCCATCTAACGGCACTCAATGACAGCTTGGAGGAACACAGGGTTGACAGCAACCCCAAGGGCCTCCTGCCTCTTTTGATTCACCTCCCCTTCCCCCTACACAGCAGTGCATCGTACATTGCAGTTAGAGTTTTATTTCAAGAATTTCCTTGCGCAGGTGACATTTGTAAAACCTAAAATTTGCCCTTCACCAAAGTGAAACAGTGCTCCCAGACAAAGCAGTGACTTAAGGGGATCTCTTGATGCTAGAAACGAAAATCAAAATACCTAGGAATCTCCTTTTGGTGGATTGTGCTTTTAAAACGTAGGTAGGCTAATCAAAGAGATTACAGAGGTGTCACTGGATGAAAGCATGATATAACCCCTGTTTTAACTTCTGGGATACAGGGACTTCATATGTTTTTTCAACCTGGCATTGCAGAAGCAAGTGAGCAGTAAGGAAACTATAGGGACTCACAGAGGAGTCGGCAGAGGATCACGGAAGATAAGAGCTTTTGGGATGCAAGGCTATCCCACCACCACCCTGCCTCACCAAATGTCCTTTTTGGAATGTGGTTGTGAGCACTGCCCTCCTAATCTAACATGATGGGAATTTGGTGAGCAGCTACCGAGTACAGGGAGTCTTGACAACCAAAGATCGAAATCATCACCTGTGCCACAGTCTTGTAACTGATGGCTTGAAGGCAGATACAGGGCCTGTGTTTGAGGGAGGATTTCGCCCCTTTTCCAAAGTCTCATTCAAGCTTATTGGGTCATGGAAGATGGCAGGGCCTTTACTTTTTCCGTTCCATATACTAATAGCACTCCCTTTATGTAATACACTTGTTTTGTACGGTGCCCAGTATTGTTTATTCACAGCATTTTCTATTTTTATATTAAATACCTTATTGATAAAAATATACTATTTAACTGGGCTCTAACATTGTAATTAATGTGGTCACTTTGTCTGCCCTCCTTCTTTCAGCTTACACTGTATAGAAAGTTCCACAAAACTCGGTCAAACTAGACATAAAAAATAATTGCATCCTTCTCTTCCCATCCAACATTCACTCTCTCCATATCTCTTTCACTACCCTATTTTCTTCCTCACATCTCTTTCTGTACTGTTCTACAGCTACATCTCCCCTCAAATCCCTCTATACTTTTTCCTTTCACCACTTTACCCCTCTTTTTCGAACTTGCCTTCTCCTCTCTCTTTCTCTCTCTCTCTCTATTCCACACAGTCATGCACACATGGTCTTGCTCAGTCCCATTGCACTGCGTCTCACTTCCCTCTTATCCAGGCATACCCAGGAATGTTGGAGTTCACACTCTGCTCCAAGGAATGTGGAACAGTGGAAAGGGAAAGCAAGGCAAACAAAATAAGGAAAATAACTATCATATGGAATAGAATTATTCCTCTGAGTGTTTTGATTTTCACTTTTGCAGCAAGAGTGCCAGAAAGGAGACAAGCTCATTTAGGATTGCAAACCTCTAGGAAGTATACCACAACTTCAACCCTCTATTAATATGCTTCATTCTAATCTTCTGTGTCTCTTCATTAAATGTCTACTAAGTCACCCTTACCAAGTCTTTCCAGGAAAGAAAGATGAAAATGCTTTTTAGGCCATGTATTCCAAGTAAAGCGATGTCACAACAAAAATAGATTAAAACATGGAGGTGGGCAACTAATCAAAACATTAGCTATTCAATTAATAAACACCATCAACAATGACTAGCTTGTTGGGGAGGTTATAACTACCTATCAGACTTAAACTCCCTGCATAGACTATTGGTACTGGGAGGTATTATTTTCCATCCAGATGTCTCTACAAGTGATTATCATGTAACATAACATTTTACCTCACACATTTCTACGTCTAATCACCAAAGCAATTCGTTTGACAGTTTTTATCTCTGAGGTTCTCTTTTAGGTGCAGAGAGACCAGAAGCCTCTTTTGTGGCCTGAGATGAGGTTTTTGTCTATGAAGAGCTTTCATGGAAATACATGAATATAGATTACGGATCAAGTGGTTATAATTGTTAAAAAGGGGATAGATTTTGCCCTTTGATGAGTTCAAGAAACACTTACCCATCTCTCACCGAATTGCTAACTGACCACTTCCATAGCTGTTCCCTTAAATTTAGGAAGCGGTTTCTATAAATACTCTCCATGAGTGGTCATTGAGGCATGAAGAGAGACAGTGAGTGAGTAGGCCAGTGAATGCTCCTCCACCATGGTACAGAGCGTTGAACCACCCACAACAGCAGCTGCAAGACTTGAAAAATAAAACAGGAAAACATTATGTTTATTATCATTTTATTTTTCAGAAGGGTAGGGCCATGGGTGATGACAGGCAAGAGGGGGAGTGGTGTACACTGTTGTCTGTGCACATTTGGGTTTGGCCAGCTATCTCAGGACGGTCAAACCGACATGCACCCTGAGCTTCCTCCAACCTGAGCTGCGATGCCTGGTTGGAGGAAGCAGGTACAGGCTCCCAGTCTGACTGGGAGCACTAATCGAGGGCACTCAGACCAATCCTGGTGCTGCTCTCATGAGAGCAGCATTAGGATTGGCTGCAGGGCAGTCAGGGAGCCTGTGCCTGCAGTGAGTGGAGCCAAAAGAGTGGCAATGCAGCGGACGACATGTAAGTTTGCTTTTTTTTGTATTTGCATTTTGGTGATGTTTTTGTTTTGTGACTCTCCTGCCCCACCACTTTGCCCCAACACTAGCTGTGACTGGAGCACAAATCATAGACAATCGTATGCATCCACATGTCTGAGCTGTATCTTAGGGGGATGGGAGAGGATGTTCATTATATTCATTACAAGGCATCTTTACTGCTATTATGATTACCATTCTGCAATCCGAAGTACTTACAGAAATTAACTGTGACTCATCTGACATGAAGCTGTTCATGTAAGACTAAAGGGCACAGCTGTAATGGCAGTCAAAGTTTTCTGCACATGCCATATCTCCCCACACCTCCAAGCTACCTTTGAAGGGCACTTTTCTTTCCTTCTAGAGTACTTCAAGGTTGTCTGCAATACTTTTGTTGGCTCGATCCTGAAATATATCTGTGTAAAGGTGTGAAATACCCATAAATATCAGGGTGGAGGGGGGGGGAGGGGAGAGAGAGAGAGAGAGAGAGAACTTTACAGGTAACCAGACTGCTTCTCTCCAGTGCTTAGTTAAAGCCAGTGTTGCAGGTGGGCCCCACCAGCATTCATTTTGGGGGCTGTTACTTACTTTCCCTCAATAAATGTTGATCCACAGTAAGAGTGAGAAAAGCACAGAAAACGGGAAAGAAGGAGAAAGAACTAGGTGGGACAAATGAAAAAAGGAAAAAGAAGGAATGAAAAAGAATCTATAAGAGTGTGCTAAAAGGACAAGGAATATCTGTTTGTGTATTTAAGTGGTATGAGGTGGGATCGATTACGCAGCCTCAGTATTCAAAACCCCGACCTTTGACAGCTCGGGACACCTGCTTCTGAGCAAAACTTCGGCCAAGCACTTATTCTTTTACAAATTAAGCACTGCTTCCATCTGATCATTAGGGAGTAACTGTCTACTCCAAAATTGCAGGTGAGAAAAGTCATTTTTTAGCGTGGAAAAATAGACATCCCTTTACAATGAAAGTACTCTACATGGGCCACATGGTGAATTCATTGACAGAACTCTCCTTTTGTTTGGTCAGAAAGGATAAACATTAGCTGTTTATCTCAGCAGAATCAGGAAGAGTCATTAAAATGATCAAAGCAGTACTTTACAAAATGTTAAGGCCTTATCTGTTAATGAATTGAAACATCACAGTTCATACTAATGCTGCATATTACACACTTTTTGCAAGGTTTTTCTCTTTATTGTAAAGTCCTCCGCAGCCTGGGCACCAGCCAATGACTACCCCACACATGGAGCGTAGAAATGCACACCTATATTGCTGTAACTGGGAACTCAACATTCTAAACTTACCTACATTGCATTCTCCTCTAATACTTTCGCCACAGCTCCATTGAGCCTATCAGGAGCCAAAAAGGTTCTGTTATTTTCACCTTGCCAGACACTACATCTACCCTTCTGTTATATGAAAACTTACATTTCTTTTATTTTACAAAATATTAAAAAATACTTTATTAGATTGATTTCAACAATCATAAAAGAAAAGAATACATACTAATGACATTTATCAACGATCAAAGAGAATAAAGGAAACACAGAATAAATGAAGCCATACAAAAAGAGAAAAATAAAAGCCATATAGCAGATTACATAGAAAAAATCTAACGAATTCTCGTAAGAAGCAGTAAAATCATTAAAACAGTGTGTTTAAAACAGAAGCTATACTTCTAAAACTTAAAAGACCTCACTGGTTTATCTAATAGTGTGATCTGGCCTTGATCACTGCACATAAATATAAAGCTAATCCATTACAGATCATAATTGATGGAAGGGATAAGAGATAAGTAAAAGCTGGGCGACATTGTTTAAAGTGTATTGATTTTAAAAATGGGATCACAAACACTTTCCTCAGATCTGAATAAAACTTACAAAAAAAAAGTGTGTGCATTGTACTCTGATCAGGCACTGAATCACAGGGACATTTTTCCAGGGCTAAAGTCCAGACATTAATTAGTGGAAAGCTAACAAGATGAGGAAAAATCTCTAGTCTTAGACGCGTAAGGACGAACCGATGTCTTGGGTTCAATACATTTCTTAAATATGGTTCCATGCCATCAACAGGTTCCTCCTTACGCTAGATTTCTTTACCTCAATAACCCATCTCAGGTCAGCCAAATAAGTAAGGCAGAGGTTTTTCAAGTCTTTCCTAGAAATTGTTTCCATTTTGTCTGGAGTAAAATATAGCTCAGAATGGCCCAGTCTGTAAGAAAGTACTTTATGTAATTCAGCCATGGGATTTTCAATGAGTGAGTTAATCCTAATGCATCTTCTCTAATGGCCCTGTTCAGCCTACAGAGTCAGAAGTCCATATTTTATGCCATAATAAGATTGGTTGAATGCAAATTAAGTCTGTTAGGTATATTACCCCCATTTCTGTATGGCATACCAATGTTGAGGTAGATTTTGAAACACTCAAAATAGCCTTTAGGAAGTCGTTTTCAGCTAACTGTAAAATATTACAATTTCCATATCCCCAGAGTCCTGCCCCATTCAATGGAACAGAAACACATTTTGCGTTATACAATGTTATCATGTCCTTAGGGGTCGCTCTACCAACCTTTTTGGAAAAATTCTTTATAGCCATGATAGTTTTTGTAAATAACAGTTTCCTCGATTTTATGGCTTGTGACTATGTTCCTTTATTATCAAACACGATGCCTAAGTATGAGAAGGTTCTTGTCTCATCTAGTTTCGCACCTTTTAACATGATCTGGGGTTTCTTTGTAATATTTCTGCCACATGTCATGAAGAAGGTTTTAGAATGATTAATTCTAAGGCCTAAGGCTTCCATATAGTTATCAAAGGTTGTTAGTAACCGCTGCAAAGCTGCTGGAGTGCGAGCCATCAGAACAGCGTTGTCCGCGTACAGAAGAGCTGGAATCTTTTGGGAACCAACTTGTGGGAGGTCATTGCAGACATCAGATAAGACCCCCTCTAGTTTGTTAATGTATAAAGCAAACAGTAAGGGAGCTAGAATGCAGCCTTGATGTACCCCCCACTCGATAGGAAAGGCTGAGGTACATTCCCCCTAAGGCCCATAACGCACCCTGGCATTAGCTCCGGCATATAGTTTCCTAATAAAGTGAACTATGGTTGTATCTACCCCCATGTCCAATAAGATAGGCCACAATTTGCTGTGAACCACACAGTTAAATGCTGAAGTCAAGTCGACAAACACGAGGTATAAGGCCCCTGCCCTGGCCTTCGTATATTCACCAAGTATAATGTCTAAATTCAGAGCCTGCTCCATGGTCCCTATCCCATCCCTAAAGCCATATTGCAAGTCCGAAAGAATGTTATTATCTTCCTTCCAATCTCGTAGCCTATTTAAGACAATGCGTCCAGCAATCTTAGCAATAGTATCGAGCAGAGAAATTGGACGATAGCATGCAGGGTTTTGACGATCTCCCTTTTTAAAGATTGGAACAATAATGGACTCAGCCCAGGTCGGGATAAAAGCTGTGGCACAACAGGCGCCAAAAACCTGTGTCAATAATGGGCCCCATAGTGAAACATTGGACTTATAAATATCAATTGGGACTCTGTCTGGGCCTGGTGCTTTCCTACTTTTACTACCGTTTATAGCATCAATGACCTAATTTTAGCTAAATGGTGGAGTAATGGGATAAAAGTCTAGTCTAGGGGAATTTGATTCCAAGGCCAGTTTTTTTGAGGAGTATATGATGGAAAAATAAGAAACCCAATCCTCTTCCGTGATGGCTATTTCAATTGTAGGTGACGTTCCATCACATAAGAGAGGAAAATTCACAATTTTCCAGAATTTGACATTGTCATTCAGGAGACTTGCGTCATGGAGGGAATGCCATGCCTCGTTTTTTGAATTCTGTTTCCTTTTTTTTATAGCTTTTTTATACTCCTTCCTTCGTAGACTTATTCCATGTTTGTCAGGATTTTGTCTCTGTAAATACTGTTTTAGATTCTTATGGGCCTGTGTACATTCGCTGTTAAACCATCCTTTATCTACCTGTGATCTAGGTTTGCCAAAACTAACTGTTAGAGACTGTTTTAATATATATACATTGACATTAAGGGCCTCGTTACAAGTTTGGCAAAATTCGCGGGGAGGATGTCACCACCATGCCCCCCAAGTACATTACAAAGTTCCTGCTGGGATGACCGGCTGGTACATTGTATTGCGCTGTTCCCGATGGACTGACCGGCCAGAACAGTGCTGTGGTATTGGTCTCGGCTCCCTTACCGTAGCACACCAGCACCTTAGGAGTGTGCACTGTCTGCAAAGCAGACAGAGCACATTCCAATGGTGCTTGGAAGGCGGGTCTCGGCACTGCTGATGCGATAGGCATGAACTGTGCATGAGCCCCAATGGGTCATTAGGACTGTCTTTTCACCAGCCTTTCCTTAGTGGGGTGACCACAAAGGAAAGGCTGGTGGAAAGTTGAGTTGTAATCAGCATGACAGCACTGTATTCAGTGCTGCCGTGGCTGAGTACAATTCATTCCACTGTCAGCCTGTCAGAAACTATGTTCCTGGCAGTGACAGCAGTCCCCCTGGGTTGTAATGTGGCAGTCAGACCGCCTGAAGTGCGGCGGTACGACGGTCACCGCGAGTGTGGCCGTTCTCAGACAGCCACTCTCGTAATGGGACATAATTTCTCTTGAATCAATCTTTTTTGCTCTTTCACCCCTTTGTTGCCAGGCCTTTCCCCCCTCAGGTGCCGAGCCTTTTTTGGCTATTTGGGGTAGTTCAGTCTTAAGCCCTCATAACCTTTTGTCCACATAAGCTCCCCATGCCAAATTTGCATCCATTTTTTCCAATATCCTAGGGATTCTAGCGGCACCCAGTGATTGTGGGTTCCCCTGGAGGAGACCAAGAAATTAGCAAAATACAGCTATTTTTTTTTTTTTTTTTAAATGGGAAAAAAGTTCTGCAGAAGAAAGCATGTGTTTTTTCCTTGAAAATGACGTCAACAAAGGGTTTGCGGTGCTAAAATCACAATTTTCCCAGCTTTCAGGAACAGGCAGACTTGAATCACAAAACTATATTTTTCAACACAATTATGTAATTTTACTGGGACGTACCCCATTTTTTCTATTTTGTGTGCTTTCAGCCTCCTTCTAGTTAGTGATAGAAATGAGTGTAAAACCAATGATGGATCCCAGACAGCTAAACATTTGTGAAATGTAGACAAAATTCTGAATTCAGCAAGGGGTCGTTTGTGTAGATCCTTCAAGGTTTTCCTACAGAAAGCAACAGTTGAAATAAAACAATATTGAAATTGAAGTAAAAAAAGAGCCATTTCTGTCCATGCTTTCTTCTATAACTTTTTTCACCTATAGAAGATTTTTTAAAGCAATATACGGTTACATCTGCTGGACTCTTCTGGTTGCGGGAATATATAGGGCTTGTAGGTTTATCAAGAACCCTAGGTATCCAGAGCCAATAAATGAGCTGCACCTTGCAATGGGTTTTCATTGCACAGCGGGTATGCAGCAATTCATTTGGTGAAATATAAAGACTGAAAAATATGTATCAAAGAAACCTTTGTATTTCCAAAAAGGGCACGAGATAAGGTATTGAGAAGCAGTGGTTATTTGCACATCTCTATATTCTGGGGTCCCCATACTAGCATGTGAATTACAGGGCATTTTTTAAATAGACTTCTTTTTTACACACAGTCTTACTTTACGATAATGTAGAGAAAGACAAGGGACAATAACACTTGTTCTTCTATTCTGTGTTGCCCCACAGTGCATAGTGACCGCAACAGGAAACGCAACAGGACAGGAAATGCAACATAGACAAATCACAATTTTCCAAAGAAAACTGACCTGTTTTTTGCAAAGTGCCTAGCTGTGGATTTTGGCCTCTAGCTCAGCCGGCACCTGGGGAAACCTAGCAAACATATACATTTGTGAAAACTAGACACCTAGGATGATTCAGAATAGGGTGACTTGTGAGGCTCTCACCAGCTTCTGCTACCCAGAATCCTTTGCAAACCTAAAAATCAGGCAAAAAAACACTTTTTCCTCACATTTCGGTGATAGAAAGTTCTGCAGTCTGAGAGGAGCCACACATTTCCTTCCAACCAGCATTTCCCCAAGTCTCCCAATAAAAATAGTATCTTACTTATGTTGGTAGGCCTAGTCCCCGCTACGGAAACACCCCAAACAGCAACATGGACACATCAAATTGTTACATTAAAAACTGACATGTGTTTTGGAAAGTGCCTAGCTGTGGATTTTTGTCTCTAGCTCAGCCTGCACCTAGGAAAACCTACCAAAACTGTGCAACTGTGCATTTTTGAAAACTAGACACCTAGGGGAACTAAGGATGGGGTAACTTGTGGTCCTCTCACCAGGTTCTGTTACCCACAATCATTTCAAACCTCAAAATTGAGCAAAAAAAACACTTTTTCCTCTTATTTCGGTGATAGAAAGTTCTGGAATCTGAGAGGAGCCACAAATTTCCTTCCAACCAGCATTCTCCCAAGTCTCCCGATAAATTTAGTACCTCACTTGTGTGGGTAGGCTTAGTGCCCGTGGCAGGAAATACCCCAAAACACAACATGGACACATCAAATATTTCTAATGAAAACTTGCTTGTTTTTTGCAAAGGGCCTTGCTGTGGATTTTGGCCTCTAGCTCATCCGGCACCTAGGAAAACCAAGCAAACCTGGACATTTCTGAAAACTAGACACCTAGGGCAACTCAGGATGGGGTAATCTGTGGCACTCTCGCCAGGTTCTGTTACCCAGAATCCTTAGCAAACCTAAAAATTTGGCAAGAAAACACTTTTTTTCTCAAATTTCGGTGCTGCTAAATTCTGTAATCTGATGGGATCCACAAACGTCCTTCTACCCAGCATTCTCCCTTATCTCCCTATAAAAATGGTACCTCACTTGTGTGGGTTGGCCTGGTGTCTGCGACATGAAATGCCCTAAAACACTATGTGGACACATCAAAATTATCAATTACAAAACAACCATTGTTTGCAGGGAGGGCCTTTGGTCCTAGAATCAGCAGCCATTTATGGAAACCTACCAAACCCAGACATTTCTGAAAACTAGACACCCGTGGGAGTCTAGGGAGGTGTGACTTGCATGGGTCCCCCAGTGTTTTCTCACCCAGAATCCTCAGCAAACCCCAAATTTAGCAAACATAAATCTCATTTTGCACACGTTCATGTGTGTGATCACCGCCCCGGCACAAATTTCCTACCACCCAATGTTCCCCTCTGTCTCCAGATAAAAATGATACCTCACTTGTGTAGGTGGGCCAAGTGTCTGTGACAGGGAAGAGCCAAAAACAAGTTGAAATTGAGGGAAACCAAAACGAGTCAAAGATGGCAGTTAGAAAAAAACATTTTTAGGCTGACAAGTGGGACAGAATTTTTATCTGTATAGATGCAGCAATACTGGGTGGTAGGAATTTTGTGGAGTCCTGCAGATTCCAGAAGGTTCCATCACAAAAATGTGTGATTTCGAGCAAAGTTGGAGGTTCTCAGGGCGTAGTGGGTCAGAAAATGGTGAGGAGTGCATATGAAGCACACCACCCTTGACTCACCTAGATGTGTCTAGGTCTCGTAGATTTTTCTACATGGCAGCATCCCAAAGTCCAAAAAGTGCAGCCTTCATCATTCCAAGTAGGACCATTTTGAGAGTTGGCCAAACTCTCATGTCCCAAATGTATAACCAAAACCCAAAATAATAAAATATACTCTTGCTTGCCATTGGGATAAGATCCACCCAACAATTATTTTTATTTAATTCCCTGGCATCTAGTAGGCTTTCCGTAGTAGGGTAATTGCCCTATCTGCACACCGGTGGGCAGAACAACTTTGTCCCCATTTATTTGGGGTGTGGGTATGGCCATACCCCCACACTCTTTTTTCGAAAAACATCTTCCCTTGTGTCTAGCAGGTTTACAAAAATAGGCCAATCTGACCCCAAAAGGGGCACAAAATGGCCTACAGTAATGTGCCCACATGGGGAGCGACCCTTGCCCATGGGGCTGACCCCCTCAAACAAAACACACACACACTCCAATCCCTGGTACCTAAGTGGTTTCTGCCCCCGTTGGGGTCAGATTGGCCTAATAAAAGTAGGGCGATCTGCCCCCAAGGTGGGCAGAAATGGCCTAAAATAAAATTGCCCCCAGGAGAATGGCCCTTGCCCAAGGGGTTGCTCTACTTACTTGAAATTGGCGCAAACAAAATCACTGGTGTCTAGTGGTTTAGATTGGCCTAAGAAAAATAGGGCGATCTGTTCACAAGGTGGGAAGAAATGGCCTAAAATAAAATTGCTCCCCAGGGGAGCGACCCTTGCCTAAGGGGTTGCTCCCCATCTGTAAAACATTACAAAAAAAATAAAAACCTGGGTGCCTAGTGGTTTCTGCCCCCCTTGGGGAGAGATCGGCCTAATTAAAATATGCCGATCTGCCCCCAAGTGGGGCAGAAATTGCCTAAATAAAATTTTCTCCCAGGGGGAGCAACTGTTGCCTAAGGGGTCGCTCCCCTTGCGTGAAATTGTCACGAAAAAAAAATCATCTGATGTCACTGGGTGGGGTTGGGGGAAGTCGGGGGAAGTCAGGGGTGTGAGGGGAAGCAATTCCCCTTCCATCCCTGCCCAGTGGAGGGGGGTGGGAGGCCCACGGGGAGCGCTAGCACTCCCTCCGTGGGCTGGGTCGACGACGTACCAGTTACGTCATCGGCAACCGAGCGGTGTAGCCGAGGAAGTAACCGTTATGTCCTCAGCACCCAAGAGGTTAATTGTTGGACCTGATCTAGCTACCGGAAACTAGAAACTCACCACCAATGCCCAGGATCTGCATCAAAGGTGTAGGGGCAACAGCAGTCATGGAGGTTTCAGAATCACTCTCTCCTTCAAAAGTTGAATTGGGTGAATGATGACTTATATACCAGAAGTGAGAAGAGTCTCTAGTAATAGACATCCCAGGGCGTTGGAAAGTCACCAGAGTTCCTTTAGTAGACACTTCTTGAAAGCATTCAGCATCAAAGTGAGCATCAGATTTTATTCTCCACATCTGTTTTGCAAGCACTCAATCTCCTCTCTTATAGACATTATTCTTGGCATTTTGTATTTTGTCAGTGTAGGCTTTCATCTTTTGTTTTTGAACCAAGTCTTTCTCATGAGTTGTGTTATCATTTTTTGCTTTCTGATTGGTCCATTGAGGTAACTTGTTCTCCTTGCTCTCCTGAAAATCAATGTCACAGTACTTTCACCTGTGGCGAGTGAGGTGTTTACCGATAAGCTCATAGTGTTGAATATGACACAACTTTCTACTTCAGCTTCTCAAGAGTAGCAGATTGTACTGCTTTCTTTAGCGTACTCATAAAACGATCAACCAGGCCATTAGCTTGCAGCAAATGAGTTGTGCTTCTCTGATACTTTATGTTCAGAAACTCTATGAAATCTTTGAATTCTTAACTGCTAAAAGGTGGTTCATTGTCAGACTTTACTATGGCAGGAATGCCCCATACCGCAAAGGTGCAGTCTAGTCTTTCAATGACTCGTACTTGAGTCATAAAAGAGACATCTCCAGTCAGTGGGAATCTTGAGTATTCATCCACAATCACCAATAGGTGTTTTCCAGTGCCAAGGGTACCATAAAAATCAATGTGTATTCTCTCCCAATCATGCTTCTGGAGCTCAGACATATTCAAAGAGTGTTGTGTAAACTTCATAGAAAGATAGTTGCAGAGATGAAAGGCTTTATGAAACCTCAAATGATGTCTTGGAGAAGCTCAGCAGCCGATGACACCAAAACTCAGTCTTTTGTATTGAAACCGATCAACATATGTAGAGAAGGTTGTAATGTACCTACAATTGTCTTCAAATTTCAATTGATGATAACCATAATTTAAATCAGACGAGAGAAGATCTTTGAACTATTTAGCTGTGTTATCATGTCAACAATGTGTGGACCTGAATGTCGTTCTCGTTAAATTGCCTTGTTTGCCTGACATATGTCAATGCATATGCAATGCAGCTCCTTCACTGTCCTTTTTGGGTACTATGACTATGGGAGACAACTATGGTGTGTCGACCAGTTGAACGCTCAATAACATCATGCTTAAACAGCGATTCAAGTTCCTTTTAAATAGCTTCTTGTAAATGAAAAGCAATTTGTCTGTGTTTCTGAGCAACAGGATGGACATCCTCAATCTTTACTTTCATAGTCCTTAGCTTTCCGAAACCATGAAACAACTGAGAAAATTGACTTACTATGCTGTGATAAGTAATCATGTTGTAATTCACTGTAATGAGTCCCATGTCAGCAGCAGTGCTGAAACGGAGTAGATAGACCATGTGCCTTGAAGCACATGGATGTGTGCTTACACCTTCATTTTCTTGTGTTTCATTGTCACAACAAATGAACCTCTACTTTTTATGGACATCGATGCAGCCCATGTGTACACTTTGGTTTTTGATGGCGTAAGTCGTGGTAAGGGTGATAGTTCATTTTATTTCTTCTTAGGCATAATGTTTATCGATGCACCGTTGTCGCTAATTAAAGGTATTGAACAACCATTTATTTTCAGTACAATCTCTGGACAATGTTTGAATGATTTTAGTGCTTTATCAGATCAACTTTTCTTTGACTGATATTTCACTTGACATGCGGCCAAACCAACAAGTGCATGTTTTTCTGAGATAAACATCGACATGGCAGAATCATCTTTCTCACTTTCAGTTGATATCAATGCATTGATGATGATTTACATGAAGATCAACTTAGTTCAGTGTCAATTTGCCTCAACTGATGTCGCTGCTTGGACTTGTGGGTACGTGTCAAACATTGTTTCTGGAACATTCTGGTGGCTAATTTGTCTTTGCGCTGTCCAATGGCGGGACATTTACTTTCGTATGGGAACAAAACAATCCATATCTAAAACACAACTTCTCTTTGCTTGTAGACATCACTTTTTGTTCTTCAGTCTTGGAGTTTGGTTTACTTTTCACACTCATGACGGATTAAGTATGGGCACCTCCAGCCTCTATGTCAGCAGCTTGTCTTTCAGCATGATGTTCAGCTCTGGCAGCCAGTAACACCTGCGGCAGACTAAGAGTTTCTCTCAGCGTGCCCACTCCAGTCGGCGCAGCATTAAGGAAAGTGTTGGACTGTGGAGGGGTAAAATGTACTATTCCCATTCCAGTCAGTACAACAGTAGGGAAAGGTTTAGACTCAGGAGCTGTAACATTTATTATTCCCACTCCTGTTGGTGTAAAAGTAGGGAAAGTGTTGGACTCAGGAGGGGTAAATTTTAATATTCCCACTCCAGTCGGTGCAAGATTAAGGAAAGTGTTAGACTGCGGAGGGGTAAAATTTACTATTCCCACTCTAGGTGGTGCAACAGTAAAGTAATTGTTGGACTCAGGAGGGGGAAAATGTACAATTACCACTCCAGTCTGTGCAACAGTAGGGAAAGTACTTCAGTTCAAGCACATACCTTATTTTGATAAAAGTATTATTTTCAAAAAATTATAAAACTATTAACATAAAATGAAATGTATACATTAAAAAACAATTAGACAAATAATTATCATTTTTTAATAATATAAGAAAAATGTGATTTAATATTTATTTCATTAAATTCCCACACTATAGTACCACCTTAAACATATATCTACATTTAAAACATATTATAGTTACATGATTTACATAATTATTTAACAATTAATTAATTATAAATAAATAATGTATAATTAATCAATTATTACTTAATTAACTTCTTATCCTATACCTCTATAAACCAGCACCTAAAATGCAAATCAAAACATTACAATAATTACACAATTTACATAATTACTTAAGAGTAGATTAATCAACAATTTATAAATAATTAAGAATTTGTTATTTATCATTTAACTTCCCACACTACACACCTACAAGCCCAACAGCCCACACCTAAAATATAACCTAAACAATATTATTTGCACAAGTTGCATACTTAATAATCAAATAAATAATTGATATTATTTAAGAACATATAAATTAATTACACTCAATTAACTTCCCACGCTATACCTCTAGAAACCTCACAACCCACTATGACTATTAGCTACTATTTTACAATTAAATTAAAATATAAATAAATAAAAATTATAAGCAATGTTTAAAAACATTAACAACAATTGTACAAACAATATGAAACAAAGACAGATTTAAACATTAAGGGGCATATTTATACTCTGTTTGCGCCGAATGTGCATCAAAAAGTTTGACACACAATTGGCCCAAACCGTGCACCATTTTTAAACTTTGACACCCGAGGCCGCGTACGCCAAAATTCCGCCGTGTGCGTCATTTTCTGGATGCGGGAAACCGCCTTGCATTAATGACATGCTAGGTAAGTCCAAAAAATGACTTAAACTCCTGTGCGCCTTATTTATGCTACCACGCAAAAATGACGCACGGCAGGGAGGCAGAGTAGGAAAAAGACACACAGATTTGCTTAAAAATATAACACCTGGGTCAGGGCAGGCATTAAAATGGGGCAAACACACCTGTACTTAATTAAAACACACAGAAGCAACAGCAGAGCACCAAAAGGAACACCTGGAGGTGCTTTTCATCCAGCATGCACGCCGACGCAGAGCACAGGACCAACAACAGCAGCTTCCACAACACCAGCAGGAACCCCAAAGGCAACGCAGAAGGCAGGAGAGGATATTCTGCACCAGGACAACCCTTCTGGGACTCCGCCAACAAGACATCATTCAAAGGTACAGGCTCAGCTGGCAAGCCATTCAGCAGCTGCTGCGTAACATTGAGCCACAGTTGGCACCCAGCTTGCAGACACCCCACACCATTTACCAGAAACCAAGCTGCTAGCTGTACTACACATGTTGGCAAGTGGCTCCTTTCAAACCACTGGTGCCCTGGTTGCCGGGATCTGACAGCCATCATTCTCCGCCTTCCTACCGAAGGTACTGGATGCTATCATCTCCCTCACACCCCGGCACATCAGCTTCCCCAACACACAGCAGAAGCAGCAAGAGACTAAATAGGGGTTTTACCAAATTAACGGCTTTCCACACGCCCTTGGTGCCATTGACTGCACACCTAGGGACAAATGACAGTTCCAAATAACAACTGATGCCACTCCAGAGCAACAAGGGGAACATTTAAAACAACACATTGACAAAGACATGGCCCCAACTGGCAGCACAATTTGGAAGATTAATCTTTCAATATCATATCAATAACACTCAATCAAACACCATTCCAAACAATACGTACTGTGAAAGGGGTGTGTAATGTGTTTTGCTGCGGGTTAAACACCGTGACACACATAGCATGATGATGACTACAATGAAGGTCACATGCAATCATTGAGGATGTACCAATGTCTCACATCACTCCTGCTCTCACATTGCCCACTACCAATGAGCAAGTGGACTGTGCGAAGAACACATCTTCATGGGACAATATTGAAAGTGCACATTCCTACACATACGCATTGCGACAAATTAACACACACAGAACAGATGTACAGGCATACGGACCATCTGAAACTCAAAATGACAACCTCACAACCAAGTTAGCCATCTGAACAAGAACATGTTCAGTAGTATAGGTACACGTTAGAACCTGAGTTGACTTGGCAAGGCCAGAGAAATAGGTCTGCAGTGAACTTGTCACACATGTGAAAACAGTGCATAGTCAATTGTTAACACGCCAGTGCTGACAACGTACGGAGATGTGTTGCACATTGTCACCTTGCCAAATCTAAGGGTCTCACTGATGGTTAAATAATTCTATTGCATATGTGTAGGAAAGTACCATCTTGCCTGGCATGTTACCCCCATTTTTCACTGTATAAATGTTGTTTTAGTTGTATGTGTTACTGGGACCCTGCAAGCCACATAAGTGTGCCCTGAATGTGTTACCTGTGTTATGACTAACTGTCTCACTGAGGCTCTGCTATCCAGAACCTCAGTGGTTATGCTCTCTCATTTCTTTCAAATTGTCACTAACAGGCTAGTGACCAATTCCACCAATTTACATTGGCATACTGGAACACCCTTATAATTCCCTAGTAAATGGTACTGAGGTACCCAGGGTATTGGGGTTCCAGGAGATCCCTATGGGCTGCAGCATTTCTTTTGCCACCCTTAGGGAGCTCTGACAATTCTTACACAGGCCTGCCACTGCAGCCTGAGTGAAATAACGTCCATGTTATTTCACAGCCATTTACCACTGCACTTAAGTAACTTATAAGTCACCTATATGTCTAACCTTTACCTGGTAAAGGTTAGGTGCAAAGTTACTTAGTGTGTGGGCACCCTGGCACTAGCCAAGGTGCCCCCACATTGTTCAGGGCAAATTCCCCAGACTTTGTGAGTGCGGGGACACCATTACACGCCTGCACTACACATAGGTCAATACCTATGTGTAGCTTCACAATGATAACTCCGAATATGGCCATGTAACATGTCTATGATCATGGAATTGCCCCCTCTATGCCATCCTGGCATTGTTGGCACAATCCCATGATCCCACGGGTCTGTAGCTCAGACCTGGGTACTGCCAAACTACCTTTCCCGGGGTTTCACTGCAGCTGCTGCTGCTGCCAACCCCTCAGACAGGTTTCTGCCCTCCTGGGGTCCAGCCAGGCTTGACCCAGGATGGCAGAACAAAGGACTTCCTCAGAGAGAGGGTGTTACACCCTCTCCCTTTGGAAAAAGGTGTCAGGGCTGGGGAGGAGTAGCCTCCCCCAGCCTCTGGAAATGCTTTCATGGGCACAGATGGTGCCCATTTCTGCATAAGCCAGTCTACACCGGTTCAGGGACCCCTCAGCCCTGCTCTGGCGCGAAACTGGACAAAGGAAAGGGGAGTGACCACTCCCCTGACCTGCACCTCCCCTGGGAGGTGCCCAGAGCTCCTCCAGTGTGCTCCAGACCTCTGCCATCTTGGAAACAGAGGTGCTGCTGGCACACTGGACTGCTCTGAGTGGCCAGGGCCAGCAGGTGACGTCAGAGACTCCTTCTGATAGGCTCCTTCAGGTGTTGCTAGCCTATCTTCTCTCCTAAGTAGCCAAACCCTCTTTTCTGGCTATTTAGGGTCTCTGCTGTGGGTATTTCCTTAGATAACAAATGCAAGAGCTCAACCGAGTTCCTCTGCATCTCTCTCTTCACCTTCTGCCAAGGAATCGACTGCTGACCACGCTGGAAGCCTGCAAAACTGCAACAAAGTAGCGAAGACAACTACTGCAACTCTGTAACGCTGATCCTGCCGCCTTCTCGACTGTTTTCCTGGTGGTGCATGCTGTGGGGGTAGTTTGCCTCCTCTCTGCACTAGAAGCTCCGAAGAAATCTCCCGTGGGTCGACGGAATCTTCCCCCTAATACCGCAGGCACCAAAGAACTGCATCACCGGTACCCTGGGTCTCCTCTCAGCACGACGAGCGAGGTCCCTTGAATCCAGCAACTCTGTCCAAGTGACTCCCACAGTCCAGTGATTCTTCAGTCCAAGTTTGGTGGAGGTAAGTCCTTGCCTCCCTACACCAGTCTGCATTGCTGGGAACCGCGACTTTTGCAGCTACTCCGGCCTCTGTGCACTTCTGGCGGAAATCCTTTGTGCACAGCCAAGCCTGGGTCCACGGCACTCCAACCTGCATTGCACGACTTTCTAAGTTGTCCTCCGGCGACGTGGGACTCCTTTGTGCGACTTCAGGTGAGCACTGTTTCACTCCTCTTTGTAGTGCCTGTTCTGGCACTTCTGTGGATGGTGCCTGCTTCTGAGAGGGCTCCTTGTCTTGCTGGGTGGCCCCTCTGTCCCCTGACACAATTGGCGACATCCTGGTCCCTCCAGGGCCCCAGCAGCATCCAAAAACACTAACTGCACAACTTGCCGCTAGCAAGGCTTGTTGGTGGTCTTTCTTCAGGAAAATTTCCACGGCGTGGGGGATCTATCCTCCAAAGGGGAAGTCTCTAGCCTTTGTCGTTCCTGCAGAATCCTAAGCTTCTACTGTCCAGTAGCAGCTTCTTTGCACCCACAGCTGGCATTTCCTGGGCATCTGCCCATCTCCGACTTGCTTGTGACTTTTGGACTTGGTCCCCTTGTTCCACAGGTACCCTTGACTGGAAATCCATCGTTGTTGCATTGCTGGTTTGTGTCTTTCCTGCAGAATTCCCCTATCACGACTTCTATGTCCTTTGGGGAACTTTAGTGCACTTTGCACTCACTTTTCAGGGTCTTGGGGTGGGCTATTTTTCTAACCCTAACTGTTTCCTTACAGTCCCAGCGACCCTCTACAAGGTCACATAGGTTTGGGGTCCATTCATGGTTCGCATTCCACTTTTGGAGTATATGGTTTGTGTTGCCCCTATCCCTATGTGCCCCCATTGCATCCTATTGTAACTATACATTGTTTGCACTGTTTTCTAATACTATACTGCATATTTTTGGCATTGTGTACATATATCTTGTGTATATTTGCTATCCTCATACTGAGGGTACTCACTGAGATACTTTTGGCATATTGTCATAAAAATAAAGTACCTTTATTTTTAGTATATCTGTGTATTGTGTTTTCTTATGATATTGTGCATATGACACTAGTGGTACTGTAGGAGCTTCACTCGTCTCCTAGTTCAGCCTAAGCTGCTCTGCTAAGCTACCATTATCTATCAGCCTAAGCTGCTAGACACCCTATACACTAATAAGGGATACCTTGGCCTGGTGCAAGGTGTAAGTGCTCCTTGGTACTCACTACAAGCCAGTCCAGCCTCCTACAATATGTAAAAATGGATGGGATATCCAGGGTATATAGATGCAACCGTGTTGCCACCATTGTGGAATTGATTCTGTGTATGGAAGTATCATGTCACCCCCAGTTAAGACACATGGACTCCTATTTCACATGACACATTCAAGGGAGTACACACTGTACTGCAACTCTACAAAAATACTGCTGATATCCGGTCAACAGCCAAACACCCGTTCAGATAAGGAAACAACCCAATGCTGATGGTATATCCTAGAAGCCTAGGATTCCACACAATAACACAAACACCGATGAGTCACAGACAACACAAGAGAACAACTGCCATGCAAAGTGATAATCATGTTGCAAGGTACATCAACATGTTCTCACTCATTTTCTCTTTCAGCTGATCAGGGGTATGGGATCCAGCTATGGATCATGACCCCATTTGCACACCCAAGCACTGCAGCAGAGCGTGCCTATAATGAGGCACATAGGAGGACATGCACCATAGTCGAAAGGACCTTTGGCATCCTGAAGTCAAGATTCAGGTGCCTCGACATCACCGGAGGCAGCCTCCTATACTCACCAGAAATGGTGTGCAAAATAATTTTGACTTGTGCCATCCTGCACAACATATGTGTAAGAAGGAACATTCCCCTATATGAACTCAACCCACAAATGCCTGAAGAGGAGGAAGAGAATACTGTCCATAAACATGAGGGGGACCATCCAAACACAGCTGCAGGATTGCGTCGAAGACAACATATTGTCCAAAATGTCTTTTAACTGTACTCATCCATCACCACTGTCTTACCATATGTCAATAAACACCTATACCTTTTACTATATCATGATCTGGGTAATCATTTTTGCATAACATTGGGGGTGATTATGACCTTGGCGGACGGCGGAGGCCGTCCGCCAAGATACCGCCGCCAAATGACCGCACCGCGGTCAAAAGACCGCGGCGGCCATTCAGACATTTCCTCTGGGCCGGCGGGCGCTCTCCAAAAGAGCGCCCGCCGGGCCAGAGGAAATGCCCCTGCAACGAGGACACCGGCTCAGAATTGAGCCGGCGTAGTTGCAGGGGTGCGACGGGTGCAGTTTGCACCCGTCGCGTATTTCAGTGTCTGCATTGCAGACACTGAAATACACAGTGGGGCCCTCTTACGGGGGCCCCGCGGCACCCCCTACCGCCATCCTGTTCCTGGCGGGAGACCCGCCAGGAACAGGATGGCGGTAGGGGGTGTCAGAATCCCCATGGCGGCGGAGCGCGCTCCGCCGCCATGGAGGATTCCCCCGAGCAGCGGGAAGTCGGCGGGAGACCGCCGACTTTCCGCTTCTGACCGCGGCTGAACCGCCGTGGTCAGAATGCTCGTGGGAGCACCGCCAGCCTGTTGGCGGTGCTCCCGTGGTCGGTGGCCCTGGCGGCCACCGGCCGCCAGGGTCAGAATGACCCCCATTATCTCTAACTATCAGAACCAGAGTGTAGCCTCGTGGAGCATTGCTGAAATACAGATTAGGACACAGAAAACTCCAAATTTATTTTGATGTGTATGAATGTACAGCCACATTCACACACACTGTAAATGACATATATCCTGTACATTTCACATTTGAAGGGCAATAGCAGAGGACCACACCTATTTCATACATACATGTTGGCAACATGGTTCATCGCAGCATATGGCACACAACTAAGACACAATCAGTCAATATGGGAAAAAAGTGCCTCATACATGAGGCAGTGGATGTGCTATTGCATTGGTGACAAGAAGGTATGACCAGACCTTTGACAGCAGTAAGTCTTACATCACCTAGCTTTGCAAGGACTATGTGTGACAAGATTTCCGTATAAGCAGCTAATAGATAGCACAAGTGCCCCAGGTATGACTAGCATTGCTCACATGACATCCCCTGCACACTGCAGCCCATGTCCTAAGTCCAGCCGCACCCATATTCCCTGTCTCAGCCTACCCTTCTTCAGAGGTCCCTGGAATGGCAATATGTGTCCCCAGATAATCCCTCCTCTACACACTCTCAGACTCACAATGTTAATCCAGTGTGCTTCCCTCTTTAGTATGGTATGCCATAGTCATTGTACTTCTGTCTGCATGGACGTCAGATTAAATAATGCACTGGCTTGTAGTCTGTAGGACCTGTAATCACCTGTACATTGCTTCCCACGTGAAAGGCACTGTTGGCCCTTTGAACTTGAATCTCACCTACAGGACTTGTGAGAGACTGATGCTGCACACACCTGTGAGCACCTCCATGGAGACCAGCCATTTGAACATGCACTGCCCTTGCAGCTGCCTGGAACAGCATAAAAGCTGCCATTTTATCTATAACACTGTTATACATTACCGTAAAAATCAGCTGTGAAGCACAGCCCTTGGGTTAATGTGTTACGTTGCAACACACAGGAGAAACACAGTTGTCAGTTTCCACAGCATTGTTCCACCTTTGACCAGTCTCAGTCTGACCACTGTGTATTTGGCTTGTCAAATCTTGGGATCCTGACAGACCCTGCATCCTGTTAGCTTGACTGGCTCCTGTCATTGTGTTACCCTAAAGGTTCCTTGTGGCTACATTTGTATCATAGTTGCTTTCCCAACCCTCACATTCCTACTGGGGTATTGTGTCAGGTGGGTCTACAATGCATACTCAAATACCTTGTATAGCATAATCAGTATATTTATTGTACCATGGAGGGGAACTTGTCTCCAAATAGCTGGATGATGGCCTATCCCTTGTCTGGGTTTCATGTATGCATGAGTGACAAATAGTGACAGTGTACCATGGCTGTATGCATGGATTGGGTATGGTGCCTCCAGCACAACAAACAAGGTCATAATGTGCATGAAATGTCTACACATGTTAGGACCCTGACAGTCCACACGCTGATTCACATTGCTCCCAAGATCTTGATGGGGCTTTTGTGGTGAATAGCTGTGAGATTAATCAGCACAGAGGCACTGATGTTCACAGATGCAGTGGGAATTTTAGAGGCCAACCTGTGTACAAATGTGAGGACACCTGCCGGTATAAGAATCCTGAGACAGTACCTTTGTCAGCACACCAAGGTTGCCCTGTTGACCGTCTCATAACACGTCTGCAGTGAAGGAGCTGTACCATCCCCATGTGTGTTCTCAATTCCTCATTGGCTTTCCTTCTATTGGTCTGCGAAGGATACTTTGTAAATACAAGAAATGGCTTCACAGACTCATGACTAGACCTGCACGTAACTGTGACAACATAGACCCCAATAATGATACAGGCTAAACATTGGCCCACACACATGAACCAGACACCTCTGTGCATTTTACCACTAGAAATATGTGAACACGTGATGCTTGGTCTGCTGGTCCTCCACTGCCACAGGAGAGACATGGCGCAGTTCTATGACTCCAAATGTGGCGTAATATTACAAATGTGTATTATATTTGTGTCACAAACACGGTACCCACATAGCATTATCCCATGCCTGACTCATGGTGGGTAAACAAACAAGTGCCTAGGAAGTAGTATCCAGCATTCCAGGACATGTGATGGCTACGTTTTGGAACCTTGCCATGAACAACCGTCTGCTATCTATCCTGTGCATGCTTTGTCATTGGTGGAGCTTATGTTCCAAAAAACCTACGAAGTGCACACAGCAGTTGTTGCTACGTGTATGACTAACACATGTCCTCTCTCATTTCCACACTGACTAGCATCTGAGGGTTGGACACATTGGGGGTCATTCCAACCCTGGCGGACGGTGGTAAAGCTGCGGGAAAACCGCCAACAGGCTGTCAGTAAAAAAAAATTAATTCTCACCCTGGTGGAAACCGCCAACAGAGACCGCCACTTCAACACACCTCCTGCCACGGCGGGACAAACAAAAAGTATCTGCGAAGGATACTTTGTAAATACAAGAAATGGCTTTACAGACTCATGACTAGACCTGCACGTAACTGTGACAACATAGACCCCAATAATGATACAGGCTAAACATTGGCCCACACACATGAACCAGACACCTCTGTGCATTTTACCACTAGAAATATGTGAACACGTGCTGCTTGGTCTGCTGGTCCTCCACTGCCACAGGAGAGACATGGCGCAGTTCTATGACTCCAAATGTGGCGTAACATTACAAATGTGTATTATATTTGTGTCACAAACACGGTACCCACATAGCATTATCCCATGCCTGACTCATGGTGGGTAAACAAACAAGTGCCTAGGAAGTAGTATCCAGCATTCCAGGACATGTGATGGCTACGTTTTGGAACCTTGCCATGAAAAACCGTCTGCTATCTATCCTGTGCATGCTTTGTCATTGGTGGAGCTTATGTTCCAAAAAACCTACGAAGTGCACACAGCAGTTGTTGCTACGTGTATGACTAACACATGTCCTCTCTCATTTCCACACTGACTAGCATCTGAGGGTTGGACACATTGGGGGTCATTCCAACCCTGGCGGTCGGTGGTAAAGCTGCGGGAAAACCGCCAACAGGCTGGCGGTAAAAAAAATGGAATTCTCACCCTGGCGGAAACCGCCAACAGAGACCGCCACTTCAACACACCGCCCGCCACGGCGGGACAAACAAACAGCGCGGCGGTCACCGCCAACAGACAGGTGGGAATCAATGTACCGCCCACCCTATCACAACCCACCAATCCGCCACCTTTTCCTGGGTGGTAGCCCCGCCGATAAAAACACGGCGGAAACAGCCATCCGAAAGGAAAACGCTCACCTCCATACACCCCATGAGGAATCTGGACAGCATGGAACCTGAACTCCACATCCTCCCAGCGATTGTCTTTCTGCTCCTCTACCAGGAGCACGAACGCCGGCGCAGAAGACTACGGTGAGTACTGCACCTACAACACAGGGGAGGGGGGAGGCAAAAAATTATGGGGACACACATACGCCACACACCCTCCCCCACCCTCACCCACTACAACACACACATCAATGCATAGCAATACATCACAGTTACCCCCCCAAACCCCCCGGAAGAATGCAAAGACAAAAGCAAATGATCATAAACAGTCGAATATATTGTATTACTTGCTTAAAAACATATCACACATCTAAAACTTTTATATACATAAATTCTCAAGTCCGATATTTGTAGCAGTCATTGTTAGTGGACCACTGGGCCCAAATCACATGGGCAAAGCCCACACAGGATATCTGACTCCAACGGAGAGAACACTGCAGGGGCATCAGATAGGAAAACTACAGGCACCTCAGGGGTAAGGGAAGGGGGGGCACCTCAGCCTGATGAGTCCACGACGCCAGATCCACGAGGGGGCTCCATGGCCACTGTTCCATCCTGGATAGTGCAAAGCCACAGTCTCTCAAGTCTCTACAGTGGGTGGGTTGCCCACTGTGCAATCCTGGGGAGTGCAAAGCCACAGTCTCTCAAGACCCTACAGTGGGTGGGTTGCCCACTGTTCCATCCTGGGGAGTGCAAAGCCACAGTCTCTCAAGTGGATAACAGTCTCCACTGGTTCTGGAGGGGGCCTGGTGCCCAGAGTGCTTCGTGCAGCCCTGCCCGACACAGATGCGGGCCTGCCCCTTCTGCCAATGGGCCAGAGGTGCTTGAGATGAAGGGCCCAGTGCAGCGGTGCTTGAGACAGCGGTGCCCAGTTCAGCGGTGCTTGAGATGAAGGGCCCAGTGCAGCGGTGCTTGAGACGGCGGTGCCCAGTTCAGCGGAGCTTGAGACGGCGGTGCCCAGTGCAGCGGTGCTTGAGACGGCGGTGCCCAGTGCAGCGGTGCTTGAGATGAAGGGCCCTGTTCAGCGGTGCTTGAGACGGCGGTGCCCAGTGCAGCAGTGCTTGAGACGGCGGTGCCCAGTGCAGCTGTGCTTGAGATGAAGGGCCCTGTTCAGCGGTGCTTGAGACGGCGGTGCCCAGTGCAGCGGTGCTTGAGACGGCGGTGCCCAGTTCAGCGGTGCTTGAGATGAAGGGCCCTGTTCAGCGGTGCTTGAGATGAAGGGCCCAGTGCAGTGGTGCTTGAGATGAAGGGCCCAGTGCAGCGGTGCTTGAGACGGCGGTGCCCAGTGCAGAAGTGCTTGAGATGAAGGGCCCTGTTCAGCGGTGCTTCGGATGAGTGTCCAGGTCAGCGGATCCGGCCATGGCATGGAGGTCATTCGCCACCTGACCTGTGGCTGGCGGTGCCTTCCTGCCCATCTGTTGTGTGGCTTGCGGGGCCCTCCTGGGCTGCAGTTACGGGCCTGTGGGTGTCCTCCCGCCCACCTGGGATGGGGCTGGCGTGGCCCTCCTGGCCAGCTGGCCTGCTGGCGGACTTGTTGGGCGTGCTGCCCTTCCCACCCTTCCCTGTTCTCCTGTGGCCCTTCCCCACCTTTGGCGGTGTGCCAGGTGGCACCACACTTCCTGCCGGAGCCATGGTAGGAATTTTGGTCCCTGGTGTCTTCGGCCTCTCGCGCCGGCCACTGGCAATCTTCGGATGCTTTACCGGGGGTGGGCTGGCCGTGCCTTGGCTCCTTCCTGAACTGGCTGCCCTTGAGGGTGGGGGCCTCCACAGTCCATGGCAAACTGTCTTTACAGGGCCCGGTTTTGTGGTGGCTGAGGTGCTGACTGGAGTCCTATGAGATGGACGGGGTGGGGGAGTTGTAGGAAAGAGGTCAAGTTTTGAAAGGAAAAGCAATTTAGGAAGAGAGGGATGGGTAGGTGTAGTGGGTATGGGAGTGGAGGATGAGGTTGTGGTTGTAGGAGTTTTCAGTCTGGTGTCTTTGGGTGCAGGTGCTTGGGCTGGATGCTGTCGTGAGGTGGATGGCTGTTGGGTGGGTGACTGCCTGCGTTTGTGTAGCTTGGAAGAGGGGGTCACAGACACAGTGGGAGAGGACACAGGGTATGTGCAAATGGTAGTTGGGATGGTGACTGCACGTGTGCGGGGTGTTCTGGTGGGTGTGCTGGTGATGGACGTAGTGGCTGAAGATGTTGTGCATGCAGGTGTGAGTGGAGACGTGACAGGGAGGGAGGAGGGAGACGAGGAGGAGGGGGACACAGTGGAGGCAGTGGGTGTTGGTATGTCTGTATGTGGATGTTGCTTGTGTGAATGCTTGTGTGATGTGTGATGTGTGGTGCTTATGTCTGGATGAGCTTCCCTTGGGTGTTGAGGTGTGTGCAGGCTGGTCTGATGGTGTGTCTGGGTTAGGCAGAGGTACAGGTGATAGGGTCTGGGTGGAGGAAGTTGGAGGGGGGAGGCTAGAGACAGGGACAATTGCTGCCATCAGTGCTGAGGCCAGAGTGTTGAACGATCGCTGATGGGCAGCCTGACCAGACTGAATGCCCTTCAGGTATGCATTACTCTGGTGCACTTCCCTTTCTACACCCTGGATGGCATTCAAAAGGGTAGACTGCCCAACAATGAGCGTCCTCAGGAGGTCAATGACCTCCTCACTGAGGGCAGCAGGGGTGACAGGGGCAGGGCCTGAGGTGCCTGGGGCGAAGGAGATGCCCACCTTCCTGGGTGAGCGGGCACGGGGCAAATGCTGAGGGGCTGCTGGGAGGGCGGTGCTGGTGCGCTGGGTGGCGGCCGTACCTGTTGTTGCGGGGGGCACGGATGTTGCCGCCACCACAAGGGAGCTCCTTTCAGAGGACGAGTCGCTGTCACTAATGTCTGCACGGGTCCCCGCTGTGGAGCTCCCCTCGCCCTCCGTCCCACTGGTGTATTCGGAGTCCGTTGCATGGCCCTCCAGGGCCATGTGGGATGCAGCTCCCTCGTGCTCCGATGCCACTTCTCCTCCGCCTGATGATGCTAATGCACACATGAACAGGAAGACCACAAAAAGGGGGGGGGGGAGAAATAAAGACATGTTGAGTGCATGCATTGGCAAAACCGTTGGCGGAGAGGACAGACACAGAAGCCCCCTGCACTAGGCCGCGCACTTGGGGTCCACTACTCAATCCGTGGGACATGGCCTACAAGCCTATGGACGACAACTGCACACATAGATGACACAGGGACATGAATAGCTGTACTTGGCACCCTAAAGAGGTGGGGGGCGGAGCACAGGGCCATGCCTTACGGAGGGGCCTAGCCTACAGAAAACGCCCTGGCCTAGGGATACCCACAGCCCTCCTCCCCCACCCAGACACCTCCACTGCGCGCAAAGTCAGCAGAAAGAGAATGTACTCACCCCCTTGTGTCTGCTGAGATGTCCTCACGCGCCCATCCAAATCGGAGTAGGCCACTGCCAGGATCCGGGACATCAGGGGGGTCAAAGTACGACTGGCACCCCTCCCACGTTGGGAGGCCATCCCCAGCTGAGCCTCCGCCGTCTTCCTGCTCCAGCGTCGGATGTCCTCCCATCTCTTCCGGCAGTGGGTGCCCCGTCTCTGGTGGACCCCCAGGGCCCGGACGTCCTTGGCGATGGCACGCCAAGGCCCGTATTTATACTTTTTTTGCGCCGCATTTGTGTCGTTTTTTTACGCAAAAACAGCGCAAGCTTGCAAAATGCCATTGTATTTTGTAGGTTTGCGCCGTTTTGCGTCAAAAAGCGGGGCAAATGCGGCACTAAAAAAAGTATAAATACGGGCCCAAATGTCTATCTTCTGGTGGGCGCTGACCTATGTGAAATGTGCAGGGGGAGAAAAATAGTCATCACCTTCTGCACCCTCAATGTGAGTGGCCCCCCTTTCCTACCCTTGCCATGTGGCACATCCTGTCATCCGTCGTCTGATGCATGCCTCATTCGCTCCCCTCCCCACCATCTTTCATCCACCCGACTCAACACAGGCATTGACCACAAAGCATGGTCCCAGTGTACTTACCTGTTGGTCTGGAGGACCGTAGAGTAGCGCATACTGGGGGAGGACCCCATCCACGAGTTTCTCCAATTCTTGAGATGTGAAGGTAGGGGCCCTTTCCCCAGTCGCATGAGCCATTGTCTCTTCCAGACTGAGGTCACAGCAGCACTTGCAGTGTAGTTCCTCTCCTGTGGAAGATCAGGTATCAAGTGATTAAGCAGATAGAAAATGGCGGTCACGCCTGCGGCGGTGCGTACCACGACCGCCGGCACTCATCGTCATTGGCTCCTGAGACCAATAGCGTTCAATGTTAACGAATGCTGCTTAGCGCCGCGGTCTTCGACCGCCTACTGCCACGGTGTGCCACGCCAGCGCATTTACCTCACATCCCATTGTCGCACTTCACAGGTCAGGCAGCCGCCATTTCAAGGGCCCACATGGCTTAATTTCTACTGCATCACACATACCTAGGCCTTGCATCGACACTCATACAAGCCATTCAATGCATTGGGAATCGTGTTATGTGCAAGCTGTGGGAACGTACCTGTGGGTTGATTGACTCTGTGCTCGCTGTTGTCCTTCATAGGCACCGTCCGCTGGGACATGCGAGGAGATGGAGGAATCTTCCCGTGTACAGACCGCTGGTGGACCTGTCGACAATGGAGGAAAGACATGTCATACTGACATACAGGCTTGACCGAGCCACTATACAGGAACTGTGTGCCCAGCTAGAGCCAGACCTGATGTCACCAATCCGCCAACCCACAGGGATCCCCCCTCTAGTGCAGGTCCTGTCAGTACTACATTTCCTAGCAAGTGGGTAATTTCAAACAACAGTGGCCATATCATCAGGGATGTCCCAGCCCATGTTTTCCAAGGTGTTGTCCAGAGTGTTGTCTGCCCTGCTGAAACACATGCGGAGTTACATCGTCTTCCCTGAGGTGAGGGAATTGGCTACAGTGAAGGGTGATTTCTATGCCCTTGGACATATCCCCAACATCATTGGTGCCATTGATGGGACACATGTTGCTTTGGTCCCCCCCAGCAGGAGTGAACAGGTGTACAGGAACAGGAAGAGTTATCATTCCATGAATGCCCAGATGGTGTGTTTGGCAGACCAGTACATCTCCCATGTTAATGCCAAGTTCCCTGGCTCAGTGCATGACGCGTACATCCTGCGGAATAGCAGCATCCCTTACGTGATGGGTCAACTCCAGAGGAACCGTGTGTGGCAAATTGGTGACTCTGGTTACCCCAACCTGTCATGGCTACTGACCCCAGTGAGGAATCCCAGGACAAGGGCAGAGGAACGCTACAGTGAGGCCCATGGGCGTACTAGGAGGGTGATGGAGCGGACCTTCGGCCTCCTGAAGGCCAGGTTTAGGTGCCTCCATATGACAGGTGGTTCCCTAATGTACTCACCAAAGAAGGTGTGCCAGATCATCGTGGCCTGCTGTATGCTTCACAACCTGGCTTTGCGACGCCAGGTGACTTTTCTGCAGGAGGATGGTCCAGATGGTGGTGTTGTAGCAGCTGTGGAGCCTGTGGAGAGTGAAGAGGAGGAAGGCGAAGAGGACGACATGGAGAACCGGAACACAGTAATACAGCAGTATTTCCAATGACACACAGGTAAGGATCGACACTGGCATATTACATTTACTTAAAGAGTACTACCTCTCTACTGTCTGACCTTTTCCCCCAGTGTATGGTAACTGAGTTGTGACTTTCCCTTCCGATTTCAGAGATGTGGGTCCCACTGCGTGACATCTGCTATGTTTCCCATGGACTACAGCTGTGTGACAGTGGTATGTTGTCATCACAATGTACATATACATTTTGGCACGGTCATGTCTAATACATTTGTATAAAATCACAGGCAGACTCCAGACTGTTTTGTGCAATAAGTGTGTTTATTAGAGTGTTCTAAATTGGTGGGTGGTTGCAAATCGGTGAGGGGTGATGGTGGAGGATTGTCCATGGCAGAGTCCAGACTATCAGTATCACAGGTGCATTGTCCAAATGCCTGTGGAAAGTGGAGCAGGGGCAGTTTAAGGGTGGACAGGGTGACAATGTGGGACAGTGGGATGACAATCAGGGAGGTATCCTTTGCTGGCGGGGGTCTTGGCATCTTACTCTGTCTTCTTCCTGGCTCTCAGGGCCCGCTTGCGGGGTGGTTCTCCTTCTGCAGGGGGTGGGGTTCTGGTGGCCTGTTGGTCTTGTGTCAGGGCCTCCTGTCCACTAGCGCCGGCGGAGGTGGTAGGCAGTTCTTGGTCAGTGCTAGTGACAGGGGCCCTTTGTGGTGCCACAGTGTCCTGCAATGTGGTGACTACCTGATTCAGAGCCACTACGATGGTGCCCATGGCGGAACTGATGTTTCTTAGTTCCTCCCGGAACACCATATACTGTTGCTCCTGCAGAAGCTGGATCTCCTGAAACTTGGCCAGGACGGTCGCCATCGTCTCCTGGGAGTGGTGGTAGGCTCCCATGATGGAGGAGAGGGCCTCGTGGAGAGTGGGTTAACTGGGCCTGTCCCCCCCCTGTCGCATAGCAGCCCTCCCAGTTCCACTGTTTCCCTGGGCCTCTGTCCCCTGGACCGTGTGCCCACTACCACTGCCCCCAGGTCCCTGTTGTTGTTGGGGTGGTGGGTTAACCTGGGTGCCCTGTAGTGGTGGACACACCGCTGATTGGCGTGTCCTGGGGACAGAGATATGGGCCCGCTGGGTGCGTGCTGTGCTGGTGTTCCTAAAGGGGGAAGGTCTGCTGTGGCCTGTGGCTGTCTGAGGGGAACCGACTGTCCCGAGGTCCCCGATGGGCCGGGCTGGTCATCTAGATCCAGGGAGACAGAGCTGCTGTCATCACTGTGGGCCTCTTCTGGGGGTGGAGTGGACATTTGTGGACCCTCCTGCGCGGTGACGTGGCGTTCGGGTCCTGCAGGGGTATAAAAGTATGGTTATTGCTTCTGTGTGTGCCATAGCGTGCAATGGGTGGGTGCCCGTGTACCCCTGTGCTTGCATTCCTGTGTGGGGGCTTTTGTGACGGTGGTTTGGGGGGGATGGTTATGTGCAGTGGGCATGCTTAGGTGATGGGTGTCCATGCTTTGTGGTCGCATGCAGGGCTTGGTGTTGGGATGGGTGGGTTGTGATGGAGACATTTGCAAGGATTGGCTGTGATGGGGGTGAGGGTGAGGGTGGGGGTATTAGTTGGCATGCTGGTGGGGGGGATGAAGTAGTGAAGATGAGACTTACCAGAGTCCATTCCTCCAGATACTCCTGCGAGGCCCTCAGGATGCAGGATCGCCAAGACCTGCTCCTCCCATGCTGTAAATTGTGGGGGAGGAGGTGGGGGTCCACCGCCAGTCCGCTGCACCGCGATGTTGTGCCTGGATACCATGGAACGCACCTTACCCCGTAGGTCGTTCCACCTCTTCCTGATGTCGTCCCGATTTCTTGGGTGCTGTCCCACAGCGTTGACCCTGTCCACTATTCTGCTCCATAGCTCCATCTTCCTGGCAATGGTGGTGTGCTGCACCTGTGTCCCGAAGAGCTGTGGCTCTACCCGTACAATTTCCTCCACCATGACCCTGAGTTCTTCGTTAGAAAACCTGGGGTGTCTTTGCGGTGCCATGGGGTGGTGTGGGTGATGTGTGGGGTGGATTGTGTGGTGCTAAGTGTGGTGATGTGTATTGGTGTGTAGTTTGAAGTGCGTGGTAATATTGCTGGGTGACAGTGAATTGCGCGTCTGTGTGCTCGTATCTCTTTTCTCTGTGCGTGTTCACGAATCTCTAGTAGTATGGGTTTGTGGGTGATGTGGGTGTGTGTTTTATATTGTATTGGGTGTGTGGGAGTGTTGTTTGTATGTGTATCAGGTGTGTGTATTTCAAATTGTCCAATTTGGTTGTGTTTTGTAAGTGTGTGTGTATTTTGAGCGCGGCGGTGTGTACCGCCAATGGAATACCGCGGTTGAAAGACCGCCGTGTGGATTCGTGGGTTGTAATGGCATGGGCGTATTTCTGTTGGCGTGACGGTGGAGGTTTGGTCATCACCAGTTTCTCGCTGCCCTTTGGTGTGGCGGACTATTGTGGATGTCTGTATTTTGCCGGTTTTCCTATTGTGGGTCAGAATGACCGTGGCGGTTTACCGTGGCCGCGGCGGTGTTATGGCAGTCTTCTGCACGGCGGTAAGTGCCTTTTACCGCCGAGGTTGAAATGACCGCCATTGACTCCACATGCATACAATCAGATTTGCAAAAATGCATCTTGTGATGGGACAACAACAATAGTAGTAGGCAAATCACACACATTGACCCATAGGCATTGAGTCACTGTATTGAGTTGTGTCGCCTTGCTATCCTCTCTTGACGCAAAACATGTCCAAACTGTGTAATACCTAATTGTATCCCACACGTTTGGCCATCTATTGCGTCAGTGAAGAGTGCAAATCCGGTACAACAACTAGAGGATCATGGTCTGCAGTTGTATGATCTGTCACATGTGCCCATACACAGTAATGCCCAATGTGGGTGCAATCAGCCTCACTCTGTATTGTCACAACTGTTATGTACTATTACAAATGAGAAATTACCCAAACCCAGTTAAAGACAGCAATTTTGACGCATATGCGTAAAAAAAGATGCACATGTGTCCAAAAATGACGCATATGCGTCGAACTATGACGCACATTGCCAGGAAACATCCATTGGCCCTGAGCGGTAATTCCACACTGTACCCCCTGTAATTGGTTAAGTATGAAACATATTTCAAATTATGGATGTGGGGTTATTTCTAAGCATGTGCTTCAAAAAAATGACGCACAGACTGTAAGCGTCATAAAATTTTGATGCATAACAATAAGAACACACTGCATTTGAGGCAGGAAGGATGCCCTGTTTACAGAATTGGTACAGTGGGTGTACCTTCACTTTCACTTTGCAGTCTGTGATATTTCCTGACTGTGTGGCTGTGTTTTGACTTGTCTCTCTGTGCATTTTGTGATTTTATCTCCAGTGTGGTCCTTTAATTGTCTTTATGTGTTTCATAACTGTCTGTGGTATCCTGTCTTAGTGTTTTTTTGGTCATTTGTAGTGTCAACATTTTTCTTTTTTGTGTTGGGAGTCTGTTGTGGGTAGTGGTAGTTGGGTATAGTTGGGCTGTGTTCTTAGTTATTTTTTCATTTCCCTGTCCTACTTTCCCTCTATTCTCCTCTGTGCCCCCTTTATTCCCTTTTTTTCTGCAAGCATGTTGGATAGGCCTCGTCTGGGCAGGATGGGAGAGAAGGAGCTGGGTGGGTCTATTTGGCTTGTGTGCCACTTCCTACCCTCAGTGATAGAGGCAGGTGATTGTGTGATACAAGGCTATCACACACAGGCAAGAAGGCTCCGGTGGGCAAAGGTGTTGTACCATCTCCAGAGAATATACAACACACCGCGCAATGACCACCAGCTGAAGCACCGCTGGGCTGACCTTGTTGCAAAGGAGCAAGACCTGCTGGACCACCTGGGGATTGTGATTGGTGGCCCTGTTGGTGAGTACAAATCAGAGTAATATGCACGTTCAAATGCTCTGTAGTGACAGTAGCTGATTTGTTCATATGCTGCAGGCAATGTTTTTGAACATGTGGGATGCTAGTTAAACATACAGGGCCATAGTTCTTCTTTGTTAGCACCGCAAATGCGACCTGTATTGAAGCAAGAGCGGCGCAAACTTACAAAATACAGTTGTATTTTGTAAGTTTGCGCCGCCTTTGTGTCAAAAAGCAGCACGAATGTATAAATATGGCAACAGTTGACTCTGAGGTATACAGAATTTCCCTACACATCACCGTCATTTGTAGACGCAACAGCTAGACTAACTTTCAAAACAGAACAGGAGCCTGTAAATTAGTGTTGGCTTCAAGTCAATTGCTGATGCCAATGTGGCTCTAACATATGTTTCATGTATGGTCTGTGAGTGTATCAGGAAACATATGTTTGAAATCAAGATTTTTTCAATAAATAATGTGTCCCTCAATTGTTTTCGGATACATTTCTGAACTGGATTCTGACACATACGTAACAAGTTATAGCTTACCTCAGGTAACATCTTAGACTGATATTTTGAGTTTGTAGTGCCACATTTACATTAGGGATGGATGGCAAAAGGTATTCACATGGGTTCATATCTCTATGGTTGGTGCAACTTACATAGCTGTGGCACATCAAATGAATAAAATGATACAAATAGAGGGCTAACAACTGTCCCTTGCCCTCTGTACATTGTACCTGTGGGTCTTAAATTGGTCTTAGTCACAATGTCTGCGTGACTGGTATTGCAGTCCTCACGGAAAGTGGCTTTGCATGTCTCTCATGGATCCACATGATGAGAGGAATACACACCATGAATTTGTCTGCTAACTAATGAAGGAGCATGTTTGCCACCAAATGATAGTCAGGCACACTGCATGTGTGCAGATATGTGTGTCTCACTCATTGGAGTCCCCGGGTCTGTACATGTTTGCAGTGGTATGTAGGATGCAGTATCATCATGTCTTAGAGGCTTGACTTTCTGAGTTAATATTACACATTGTATTTGTATTTGGAAGTGTTGTACAGTGCACAGACATTGAGCACATATCTCCCTTCCATGCCTTACAGGTGGACCTGCACCCTACACTATTGGAGAGGTGGCTTGATTTGCGGACCTAGACATCTCCAGTAAGTGTTGATATTTCTGTTCTGTGTTGTGTTTGCTGATGATGTGTAATGGACTCCTGTGTGTTGGACACATAGCAAGGTGTGATGCACTGGTCAGTGATCAGTTTTGTTCCTTGAGTGCAGTAACATTTTTTCCCCATCTTTGAGTTGGCCAATCATTAGCGTATTGTCATAATATGGGATCGAAGGTCAGTCCTGTAGGCAGGGCAATGTGAATAGGGATGAGTTATGTGGATAAAATTTGAAATCAGAAAATGTAGCAGTGGAACATATTAGTGATTTAGTCAGCAAGTCAGACCCTGATTCTCCCAGAATAGGGATCCCAAAGTCTTACCTACAGACTTCTGCTTCCCTATTCACTAATGAACATGTTTGACTGTATGTTTAACTTCCTAGCAGCATGTAGCTCCACATGTTGTGCTACGAGTATGAGGCACTTGAGTACAATGGCCTAGGTGTGCATGCAGCGCATGGCCAGAGGTGTGCTTGCATCTGTTTGTTGTAAGTCATGGGTTACTGGTAGGAAATGATGTTGACAATGGTCTGCATTTCCAAAGATAAGTGTTGGTGGGGTTATCCAAGGTTTGGGTGTATCCTAGTTGGACCTCCTCTTTGCCTGTGGTGTGTTGGCCAAACCCATGTACAGCTTTCCAAAGCTTCCTGGGTGTCCTTGTTGAAATTATTTGTTGCTTGCCCCCCACCCCCAGGCACAGGCGTAGGGATGTGAATAGTGTTCCTAGGACTGATGATCCAAGTTTAGTACACAGACATGTAAATCTGTAAATCACTTGTCCAAACCTAGGATACCCACTCATGATTAACAACTGCATTCTATACTGGCAATTCCATTTACAACTCACAGCTCTTGTGGCCCTAGATTGTCATCAAGAACATAGTAATTTGTTGGCCTGTCAGTGGTGGAGGATTTGCAGCATGATTTTTAGCTGACAAATAGCTGAACAATGATGTCAAAGTCATTCCAGTTGTTACCCATCTTTTAGGGTGTTGATGTGCTGTTTGATGATAGGACATGTGTAGGCTGGCTTGTCATGTACTGCCTCAGGGACAATCAGTGATCTGTATGATGATATGGGCTGTTTCAGGTACATTAGATGTATTGTCTGATTTACTTCTTGAGCCATTTCACACAATGAGGTACCTAATGTTTGGTTTTCTATTTGTCTTAACAGCTGCTAATATGACTCCCATCGAGATTCGAGAGTTTCAGCGCAAGGCAATGCGTTACTGCCACATTCTGGATGTTGAGTCTGGATTCCGCAACATGGCAAGGTGTTATCGCCATGAAAGAGCCTCAGGAGTGTGGAGGTCATTTGCCCAAGGGGGCCCTTTGGTGTCCACCACAGCCATCACCACCATCACCACCACTACCACCCAGGTGGCACCAACATTAGCAGGGACCTTTGCTGGACCATCATCATCCACAACTCCAGGACCTGTCACAGCACCACCTGCACCTCCTCCTACACACATGGCACCAACAAGGGCCCATACTTCCTCCGCTGGCACACAGACCACCCCTGCTGCAGTCATAGACCCTGCAGCTTTTAACCAGATGCAACAGAACTTAGACCGTGTGTTGAGTAAAATGACCAGGCTGCAGCAGGTGGTGGCACAAGTGAACCAGAGGGTGCGTGCTATCAAAAAGACCTTGCAGAGGGCCAACTTGTAGGCTTATACTCAGCCATGATTCCCTCCCCTCCCTCCTCTTTCCTGGTTCTTTAATTTAGTGGGTTTAGGCGGCTTAGTGTTAGGTTAGTATAGGCTGTTAGTTTAGTTAGTAGTAGTGGGTGGAGTTGGTGGTATCATACTTTTTACAACTGTTTTTATTATGTGTATGGGTGGTTGGGGTGTTAGTGTTTAAAAAAAAAAATAATAATACACAAAAAATATATTTGTTTAGTATAAGATAGTATGTGTTTCGGTTAGTATATGTTGTCCTCCATGTGTCCCGTCTTATAAGGGGGGTTGGGGGTTGATGTTTAAATTGTTTTGTTAAATGTGATAAGTAAGTTTAGCTTAGGTTAGTTAGGGACAGTAGTGGGTAATGTGTAGTTTAGGTTAGGTAAGGTGTTTCCCCTGGTTTTAGCTTCTGTTTTTACTATTTAAGAAATATCTAGGTTACCCTTTACAGTATGTGTCAAGTGCTTGTGGATCAGGGCCTTGGCATGAGTGAACAGTGTCTCTTTTGTCTTAGCTTTTGTGTTCCATGCTGCAACCATATCCCAACTGAGCTGTTACATTGGCAGCTACACCAAAGCTACTTAGCTAATATTCGGCCATCCATTGCACTCACCACTGACGGTTACTATGGATCCAAAAGTGTGGTTATTTTGTGATGTATGTTTTCAATATCACATACTTTGCTAACAGATTTGGTATTGAGGACACTGTGTTAAGTCTGCCTGCAGCCTGATGTCCAAGCGAATCCTTATAAGGTGAGTGGTAGTATGCTCTCATGTAGTATGGTATACATTACTCACACCTATCATTTGTTACAATGGTAAGCCCGGTGACTTATTTCTATGGAAACTCATACACATCTATTCATGCTGTATGGTGTGTGTTAGCTAATAATTGGGGCAAATGTCACATATGTAAGGCACTATTTTCTGGCTTAGACATCCCTTGAGGAAGCGTTTTTCTGTCCAACACAGCATTATGGTGTATAGTTTATATTTTCCTACGAAATGACCCTTAGGGAGGGCAGATGATGGTATAATCCAGACCACTGTGCATAGTTATCAACCTAGGTGTATTGGCAATCAATAATCATTGACCTGAGGTAAACATCACTGATGTGTCTCATTACACAGAGACAAAGTTGTTGTGTAAGCGCTATTTATTTGAAAGTGCGGTAGTGCTATATGTACATCGTATATGATTGTGAGTCCATTAGTGTGACATCTTCCATTGTGATCCTACACAAGTGCAAAAGGACATGTCATTGGACATGCTGGGGTGAAATGTCAGACAGTGAGGAGGGACAGGATTTGCCAATGAGGTAGTGAGAAACAATAGCAGGGCAGGGTGACAAGATAAACAGTGGGTTGAAGAACAGTGCTTGAGTACAGTTGTTGCAAGACTGGCATGCTACAAAGCACAGGACCTTGGTAATAGGTGGCCATGTGGCAGGGACTAGTGCAACTGGGTACTCTTACGGGTGAAGGTGATCTGTTCCACGTCTTCATCTTCTGATGTGTGTGTAGTCTCCTCTGCCCTTGGTGGTGGTGGTTGTGAAGGGGCAACACCCACCTCAGTGTTTGAAGACGTGGAGTCAGACATCCCGGTAGCTGCCAACTGTGGGGCTCTTAAGGGCAGTACTGCAGCAAGGAGGAGCTTCTGGTTCTTAAGAATAGCAGCCACATCACAGTGGTAGGCTGCCAGGTCGGCTCCAAGGGGTTCAATATTGCATTTGTACAGGCCTTGACAGGATTGTTGTTGTAGGTGTTGGGTCAACTCTATTACAGCTGTGCTGATTTTCTTCAACCTTTTTTCAAGTTTCTGCTAGGTTGTTGTTCACCCTTGCATAGCTGCTGCCTGTTCTTCAGTTGACATCATGCACGAATGCACCCTCTCTAGGCTGGCTGCCATATTTTGCATCCCCACCTGCAACTCCTTGGCCAGTTCTCGCTGTACTCCAACTACAGTTCGCTCAAAGCTGGTGCCAGGGTCGTCAGAGTCCTCAGCTGTGTTAGAGATGGCAGGTCGTACAATTGGGTTGGTGGTTGGGTCCTCTGTGATGGCAGCTAGTTTTGTGCCCCTCCTTGTGACTGAAGGTGGGCTCTGGAGGGTTCCAAGGACATCTTGGAGGGTCTGCTGGATGATGTTTGTCAGCTCGTCATCCATGTCATCAGGGTAGTCCTGGACAGGCATATCCTCAGGAGAGCCATTGTCCTCTGCAATGAGACATGGTACAATTATTTTGTCAGTGTTGTGGAATTTGTAATGAGACATGCCTGCCTTCCGATTATTTTCACATTGTGATCTTGGTTCCTGTTCATTGTTCCTGTATTTCATATTAACTTTCTCCCAGGCCTATGACCCACCTGCATGTCACATGTATTGTGGTCAGTTTGTGGACTTGTCAGCTTCACATCCTATAGGTGTTGGTTACGGTCAAATTGTGAATTTCCACCTTCTTGTCCTACTCAACCCTCCGTCTACTTCCATTCTCATGGTGAGGCCTTTCACTGGCTGTGGGTGTTCTGATGGCACTAGCACCACACTTAACAATCTAGAACTGCCCCAGTCTCTGATCTTTCACATCCACTTATATGTTGTTGAGACCTAGCATATACTATGTATCGCATTGTTATGTCACACTATGGATGTCAGCATTGGTAATGTGTACTGCTGATGTTGGGCAATGTGTGGTACATTGGATTGCAGTGATTGTCCTAGAAGTGTTCCATTTCCTCATCTTACTGTGTGGGTGTATTTCTGTAACCAGTTACATGTGTCTTCCCCCTCAATGCTGTTGTCTGAGCAGTATGACATTTGGGATGTTGCATGGTGTCATTGGATCTATTGTGACCCAGGCGCAGGGTGGACCCTGACATTTGCAGCATGGGTATGACATTAGTGCTGTGTACCTCCTAATGTTTATGATAATGGCTGATGTTTGTAGCAACTATGGACAATCACATTTGACAAGATTGGGACATTTGTATTGATTTCAGGGGATTGATAACGTTGTCATATTGAACCCTCTAATTTGGGTGTGTTTGATCCATGGGGACGTTACTGCCATTAGCTACTTGACATGCACACACAGCAGAGGTGGTAGTGGCAACTGTTGTCAATGTTAAATTCCACTTGCAGATATGGCCAGAGGTTGTTAATTGGGCCCTAGTTAATGTAGGGAGAATACTGGCTGACGTGGGACGGGCTGCCAGTATAACGTTGTACCCTGCCCTCCTGGCCTGGCTTTACCTTTGCAACATCCTTGGCATGGCAGCATACCGCCATGCAACGGTTGTTGGTGTAGTGTAGTAGTGTGCCCCAGGTTTCCTCTATACAGCCCATGCCCCCGTGCCATGCCCCTTTACCCATGCCACTCCCTGAATATCATGACTTACATGCATTGTGTAGTAGGTATGTCCACCTCCCCTGCTTACAGTTAACATTTGTGCATTTTAAATCCCCATGCGACTTACCCTGCATGTGTGTTGTCTCCTGGTAGTCTGCGCTGTCCTGTCCTTGAATCCCCGTGACGATCTCCTCAGGGATGACAGCTGCGACCATCTCCTCCATGTGGTCCAGGGCCTCCTGCGGTGCTGGACTCCCACCTCCAGTCTGCAGTGCCGCCTTCCTTGGTCCTGCGCTTGCAGTCATGCCAGCGTTTCTTGCACTCGATGACTGTTCTCCGTACTTCTGCCACACTGTTAATCTTGTCAACAATTTGTTGCCATATTGCCTCTCTCCTACTGATTGGCAACTTTGAGGTGACAAACAGTTGGTGGTAGTGTTCCGTCACCTCTTTCACCAGAATTTCCTGCTCCTCTGCACTGAAGCAACACTTCCTTTTCTTCTTCTCCCTGTCCTGGGCATTGTTTGGGTCCTCCTGTCTGGTTCCTGGTCTGTTGTCATCTTCCTGGGGTCTGTGCAAGCATCTGGGATCCATTTTGGCTCTCCTTAGCACATTTTGCAGTGTTTGCGCCGCTTTTTGATGCAATTGCGCAGTTTTGCATCAAAAAGTATAAATATGGCCCTAAGAAACTTAAAAAGCAATATTTTGTACCTTAAAACATCAATGATATATCTCATGATATTTCTGTGTCACAATATTTAAAACTTGAGATTTCTGCAGCTCAATATTTTAAAAACGATGTTTTGTCCAAACACTATTATTTTCCTTTGAAAAACCTTGAATGCTCTACATATTTGACTCCTTGGTGAATTCAGAATTTCATCTACTTTTCAGAAATCTTTAGCTTTTGTGGATCACTCAGGGGTTTCACATTGGTTTCTATCACAAACTAGAAGTTGGTTGGGAGCACAAAAAACAGGGGAATTAGGCTACCTTTTAGAAAAATGCCAAAACTGTTGTACAAAGTGAGGTTTTTGGATTCAGCTTGGCATGTTCCTGAAAGCTGGGAAGATGGTGACTTTATTACAGCAAACTGTTTGTGGGTGCTATTTTAAGGAAAAATACAGACACTTATCTGGAGCATGGTTCCCCTATTTTTTTCAAAACTCCAAATTGTGCTGTTTTGCCTATTTTTTCAGTCCCCTTCAATGAAAGCCACAAACCCTGTCTATCTTAAGAATGCCCAGGATGTTTGAAAAAAAGGATGTACATTTGTTGTGGATAGCTTCTGTGGACAAAAATGATGGTGCCCTAAGTGGCAACTACCCCAAATAGCCAAAAAAGTGCTAATCACTGAAAGGAGTGGGGGACTGAGGCCTAGCAGTGAAAGGTTTAAGAGAAACTATTTGAGGGATGTTTTTACCTTTGTTCATCTTCCCATGTCAGAGATATGCAAACACTCTAAGAATGCAATATTTAGCTATCTGTATCAGTAGTTGCACAAATATTGATTTAAATGGCACTTTTTTTAGTTGATCATTTTTATAGCCTACTCGTTTAAGTGTAGGGTGTCAGAGCTCCTTACATCTCACACACACAAGAAAATAAATCATACAAGCATTAAAATCAATGTAGAGGAAATTTTATTTAAGACAATGAGGGTTATAAGGTGTAGGACACATATATCATCCATACTTGCAGACATCAAGGGCCTCATTATGAGTTTGGCTGTCCCATGACTGCCATGTTGGTGGTGGCGGTCCTACTGCCAGTGGTCCGCTGGTGTATAGGAAGCATAAACAGGCTGGCAAAGATAGTGTTTCTGCCAGACGCATTACGAGGTTACACACCACCAATCCAACCACATGTACAAGCTGGAGGAAATGGACACCATAAAGAGAGACGCTCAACTGCTGGCAGCATACACATCCGGGGCCACCACAGAGCCATTCTCAAACATGATGCCACTGCTGCTGCTCCTCGAAAGACCACAACATCAAAGTTTATTCCATCAACCGTAAGTACACACACGTATCTCTATCATAAACCTTTATAAACAGCTTGTAGTGTTGGCAAACACATCATGGGGGTATGCCACGGGGAACCGGCATATGTCTCATACAATACACACTCACTGACATACATCAACAAGGACACGTACACACACACTACACATACACAATGGCCAGCACACTCACACTGCACTGTAACACTACACAAATACTCATGGCCACACAGCCCAGGAACAGGGACACTGAAGGCTACACAACATTGTCACACACAGCACAACAACACTCCTATAGCACATATACAATTACAACTCACACAACCGCATTCCACGCTTGCCAGGGACTGTCCAAAAATACAACATGCATACCTGTCAATGTGGCATGCAATTGTCAGCGAGACCGGATCCTCACGGTTTGCGCCTGTTCCCAATATGTCCACCTCTTGGCAGCTCCAAACTCTGCTAGCTATCAAAGCACAGAATTAAAGAATGGCCAAGTGGGGGGTGGGTTTTTGGTTGGGAACAGCGGGGAAGGAGACCTGTGGAAGCAAGAGTTAAGAACATAATAGCAAGGTTGTTCACATTAATCTTCATGAACTTTGTTTTTTAATTCTTTATGTTCTAACAACATGAGAGATCAAGAAATTTTCAATAATGTGACCTTTTTATATTCATATGCTCTGAACATTGAACTCACTCAAGTTAATTCTTAGCATAGCAATTACATCACAACAAGAATCAATGAGTACCTTTGTTCCCAAATATTTAACTGCTATAGGATTCATGAATAATACTGTAGCATATGCAAACTGACTAAACTTGTTTTGTCCAGAAAGATCACACTCTGTTTGTTCTAGATTTTAATATTCAATTCCCCAGAAGTTTTTGCGCACCTTATTGCCAGACTGCGCATCAAGATTCAAGTACCTGGAATGATCGCGAGGTCTGTCGATCTGAACTGCAAAGATTAATTGCCAAGAATGAATCGTGCACACTTGCCATTTCAACCATCAAGATTCAAAGGCCTTGAAATGATCATGCACTCTGCCGATCCGAACTGCAAGGGTTAATTGCCAAGAATGAATCGCGCACAGTGTTGCCGATTCAACCATCAAGATTCAAATGCCTTGAAATGATTGCGCACTCTGCCGATCCGAACTGCAAGGGTTAAATGCCAAGAACAAATCGCACACACTGTAAATCACAAAGCCAAAACTCAAATGCTTCAAGAAAACGGAGTCGAGGAAATTTCCCCGAACTCCGCCTTACCGCCCTGCTTGAAGATCAGCAAGATAATGAGGACAGGGCCAGGAAATGTCCAAGTAGGCCTCCGGAACCGTAGCCCAGGAAAATGTTGCTGCTCTGCACCAGGACCTCTGAATAGTGAGAACGTGGAGCTGGGCTGGGTTCCTTAACCCCCTCGGTGCCTTGGACGAGGTGGGCTCGTCCCAGCATACGGTTCCCGTGCGCATGGGACGAGACCACCTCGTCCTGCACCGGGCCCACGAGGGAAGCGCAAGCGCTCCCCTCTGGGCCCCCCACCCACACCCCCAAGTTGAGGATGGAAGGAGAATCCCTTCTCCTTCCACCCCTGACCCCCCCTCGGCAATCTGATGACGTTGGCGTGCTCACAGCACGCCGACGTCATGAGAAGCTGCTGAGGACGCACTGGAAGCCGTTTGCCTTCCAGCGCATCGCAGGAGAGGACTTCGCCGGTGAGTCTCTCTCCTTTGGGGGGTTTTGGGGGGGAAAACAGACACAGGGGGGAAAGGAAATTATTTTTCCTTCCCCCCTGCGCCTGTTTTCAGTGGATTCCTGATCATGGACCAGGAATCCCCACTAGGCACCAGGGATATTTTTTAATATTTATTTTTGGGAGCGATCCATTGGGGGGCTATTTTTTATCATATTTCGGCCCCCCCTGTGGGCAGACCGGCCGTTGTTTCGGCCGATCTGCCCCCAGGGGGGTCGAAAACCACTAGACACCAGGGATTTTTTTTTTTTATGATTTTTTAGGTAGCGACCCCTTGGGCAAAGGTCGCTCCCCTTGGGGGCCATAAATAATCTATTTCGGCCCCCCTGGGGGCAGATCGGCCGTTTTTTCAGCCGATCTGCCCCCAGGGGGGGTCAAAAGCCACTAGACTAGGGAGTTTATTTTTTTTATGATTTTTTGGGGAGCGACACCTTGGGCAAGGGTCTCTCCCCTTGGGGGCCATAAAAAATCCTATTTCGGCCCCCCCCAGGGGCAGATCAGCCATTTTTTTGGCTGATCTGCCCCTGGGGAGTCGAAAACCACAGGACCACCAGGGATTATGTTTACCTTATGTTTTTGGACAGCGACCACTTGGGCAAGGGTCGCTGCCCCGGGGGCAATAATTGTTTATATGTTTCAGCTCCCCTTGGGGCTAGATCAGCCATGTTTTTGGCCGATCTCGTCCCCGTCGAAACCCACTAGGCGCCAGGGATTGTGTGGTGTGTTTTGTGTGTTTGGGGGTACCCCTTGGGCAAGGGTCACCCCCCCAAAGGGGGGAAAATTAGTATTGGCCATTTCTGCCCCCCTTGGGGGCAGATGGGCCTATTTTCTTAGGCCCATCTGTCCCCAAGGAGGGCAGAAACCACCAATACGCCAGGGATTTTTTTTTTTTACCCCTTTTTGTTTTTGCTGGGGTGCCCCCTTTTGGCACGGGTCGCCCCCTAAAGGGGGTACAGAGCTGTCGGCCATTTCTGCCCCCCTTGGGGGCAGATTCGCCTATTTTCTTAGTCCCATCTGTCCCCAAGGGGGGCAGAATCCACTTAGGCACCAAGGATCTTGTGTGTGTGTGTGTGTTTTGTGTGGGTGAGGGTGCGGCCCCTTTGGCAATTGTTGCTCCCCAAAGGGGGGCACATTACTGATGACCATTTCTGCTCCCCTTGGGGGCAGATCGGGGTATTTTTTTAGGCCTATCTACCTCCAAGAGGGCAGAAGCCACCAAGACATGAGGGGAAGTTTTCTTTTTTTGCTCCCCTTAGTTTTGTTTGTGCTGGGGGCACCCCCATTTGCCCCCATTGGCAAGGGTCACCCCCCCCAAACAAGGTACAGAGCTGTTGGCCATTTCTGCCCCCTTAGGGGCAGATCGGCCTATTTTTTTTTGGCCCTTCTGCCCCCCAGGGGGGCAGAAGCCACTTAGGCACCAGGGACAATTTCTAAGTTCTTGGTGGCGGGATGTTTGTCAACTGGCAAAGTATTTTTATTTGTGATTATAACAGTTTATTTCTTCTTTTTGTTCTACTTCAAAGCTTTTGCTTCCTTTGCTGTGGATCCTTGCGGTTTTGGCAGTAGTTGTCCTGCGGTTTGCATAGTTGCATGTTTTAGGTAAGTGAAAGCAATTTCCTTCAAAGGATTATTGTTGACATGCATGAATGATATGTTTGTCGGTGGTGTACTAAATGTAGTATTGTGTGTGAAATTGTCCTTAGATTTGAGCACAATGATATTTGTGTTGTCATATGTCTAATTTGCTTTTTTCTTTTTTCTTTTTAGTGGGATATCATTGGTGATTGCTGTGTCTGTGCAGAGTAGTTGCTGGTGAGTAGCCTTTTCAGGCAAGTGAGTGGTATAGTTTTTTAGTACATAACTCTTTGTGTTAAAGCTACACTTTGTTTATTACTTATTTTAGTGCTGGTGGTTGTTAGCAATCCATTTGTTGTTAGTGAAGATCATGGCTAGCCGCAGAGTGACCGCTCAGCAGGTTGTTGGCATGCTCTTTGAGTCATCTTCAGACCATGATAATGAGACTGACTCTGCATCTAAGGCAGAGGAGAAAGTGAGAGATTCTGGCAGTGAGTTTTCTGTCTGAGAGGATTCTTCTGATGAGGACGCCACTCTTATTTCAGATGAAGGGACTGTTTTAGAGGAGGACATTGATGTGCCAAGAGTGCAGCAGCCTGGGCCTGAAGGGTTTCCCATTAGAAGACCTGACACCTGGATTGCCCCGAACATGGAGCAGCCACAGTTACCTGCATTTACTGGTCTCCCAGGATGTAGAGTCAATACGGAAAACTTTTTGCCTGTCAATTTCTTTCACTTGTTTATCGACAAAGTATTTTTGGAAGAGATTGTGGAGCGGACTAACGTGTATGCAGAGCAATATTTGAGGGACAACGCTGCCCGACTTAGGCCTCAGTCTAGAGCTACTCAGTGGGTTCCCACATATCTGGAAGAGATGAAAAAGTTTTGAGGTTTGACTTTTTTGATGGGGTTGATAAGGAAGCCGTCACTGGCTTCTTATTGGTCTACTAGTCCCTTGATGGCAATGGCTATATTTGCTGCAACTATGACACGTAATCGCTATTTGCTTCTTCTTCGCATGCTGCATTTTGTAGACAATGCTTTAGCCTTGCCACGAGATCACCCTGATAGTGACTGTCTTTTTAAGATTAGGCCTGTCCTTGATAAGTTTGTAGATCGGTTTTCAGAGGTCTATGTTCCAGGCAAAGAGATAAGTGTGGACGAGTCTTTCGTCCTTTTCAAAGGGCGTTTAGTTTTTAAGCAGTACATTCCCAGTAAGAGGGCACGGTGTGGGATTAAATTGTATATGCTGTCAGAAAGCAGTACAGGATACGTGTATAATTTACGGGTCTACACTGGTAGGGATTCCAGTATTGACCCTCCTGGTTGTCCGGCCACTTTTGAAGTTAGCGAAAAAATTGTGTGGGAACTTGGTAGACGACTGTTTAACAAAAGTCACCATTTGTACGTAGGTAATTTCTACACTGGAGTGTAGTTGTTCAAGGAGTTGTTTAGAGTGGACACTGTTGCTTGTGGCACAATCTGTTCTAACCGGAAAGGCTATCCAAGGGAGTTTGTCTGTAAAAAAAACTTGAGAGGGGACAGTGCAGTGCCTTGTGGAATAATGAGCTGCTAGCTCTGAAATTTTCAGCCAGGAGGGATGTGTACATGCTATCTACCATCCATGATGAGAGTACTTCCCCTGTGACTGTTTGGGGCCAGGTTGCCGAAGCGTGCAAACCTGCGTGCATTTTGGACTACAATAGGCACATGGGTGATGTTGATAGAGTAGATCAGAGGTTGGAACTTTACACTGCTCTGCGTTAGTTTTACGTGTGGTATAAAAAGTTGGCCCTACATTTATTTCATCTGGCAACTTTTAATGCCTTTATTGTGTTCAAGGATTGTTCACCTGAGTCAAGAATGACATTTGTTAAATTTCAGGAGTCGGTGATAGAGAGCCTTATTGTGGTGAAACAGGCAAGAGTTCCTAGAGTAGTAATGGTGAAGTGGCTAGATTGAAAGATCACCACTTTCCAGATCACATTCCTCCCACTCCCAAGAAAGACTTACCCACTAAGAAATGTAGAGTATGTGCCTGAAGAGGTATCCGGAGGGAGAGCCGGATGTACTGTCCCGATTGCCCTTCAAAGCCTTGGCTGTGTGTGCCCGGCTGTTTCAGAAATTACCACACAAAGAAATATTTGGGGGAAATACCATGAGCGTAAACTGCCTATTTTATATTTTAGTATGTTCAGTTTCACAGTTGGCATTACTGTCATGTATTTAGTTAGAGCTTTTGTGTTTGTAGTTTTGTACTTATTTTATAATTAGTTAGTGGTTTCTTTGTTGTTTATAAACGGAAAAAAGTGATGTTGGTGTGCGTGTGGTGGCGCTTGGCTGGCGGTGTGTATGGGGTGGCACTTGGCTGGCGGTGTGCTTGGGGTGGCACTTGGCTGGCAGTGTGTGTGGGGTGGGGCTTGGCTGGCGGTGTGCTTGTGGTGGCTCTTGGCTGGCGGTGTGTGTGGGGTGGTGCTTGGCTGGCAGTGTGTGTGGAGTGGCGCTTGGCTGGCGGTGTGCGTGGGGTAGCGCTTGGCTGGTGGTGCCAGACAAACATCAGTCCACATACTCCCATAAGCTAGTATGACTGCTGTATCAGGTATCTGGGCGTATGTAAGTGACGGGCCCTTGAGTGGCGCTGTCTGTCGATGCCAGTGTTGTAATGTGCTGGGCCCATGGCTGGCGACGTGAATGGTCTTGTGCATGTCATGTATGAAAGGTGTGTGAATGGACTTTAAAACAGTTGGTGCCTTGACACGGCTTTACAGCTCACGAGCTGTGAGTCATTGGTTCAGTTTTTTGGCCTTTCAGTTATTAACAGTGCATTTCACTTTTGTGAAATCTCTTGTTAATAAAATTTTATCTACTGAACCATCACTCACCCTCGTGCCAAATCCAACCAGTATGTGTGGTACAAATGACAAAACCAGCTCCGCTATAATCAGGCATCGCAGCACACTTGTCACATGCTAGGTGTCTCAGGTGGGACCCCGATGATGAAGCATGCCAACAAACGTGGTTGGTGGGGAGGGGTCTTTTTCACATAACCTAAGTGTGTTTCTTTTCACAATTTTAGTGTTTGGCACATCACAGATGTACGTGGACACATCAAAATGATACATTGCAAAACTACCTGTGTTTGGGGGGAGGGGGCACCTATGTTTATGGTCGTGGGTGCGGCCTTCATCTAGGGAAACTTACCAAACCCAGACATTTTTTAAAACTAGACACTCCAAGGAGTCCAGGGAGGTGTGGCTTGCGTGGATCCCCCAACATTTTCTTACCAAGGCTCCTCTGCAAACCTCAAAATTAAGCATATTTTCCTGACTTTTCGTAGTAGGATCACCACCCCAGCACAAAATTCCTACTCCCCAGCGTCCCCTCAGTCTCCCAAGTAAAATGACACCTCACTTGTGTGGGTCCCAAAAGCAGAGTCATCCTAAAGATGCATAAAAGAAGAATATGTCCTTATCAATTCGATGTGCTATCCCCTCTATCTCTACATGTTTTTGGCCTTATTCTGTTGCAGGCACCTGGACCACCCACACAAGTGAGGTACTATTTTTATTGGGAGACTGGGGGGAACGCTGGGTGTAAGGAAATCTGTGGCTCCTCTCAGATTCCAGAACTTTCTGTCACCGAAATGTGAGGAAAACTTTTTTTTTAGCCAAATCTTTAGGTTTGCAAAGGATTTTGGGTAACAGAACCTGGTGAGAGCCCCACAAGTCACCCTGTCTTGGATTCCCCTAGGTCTCTAGTTTTAAAAAATGTCAAGGATTGGTAGGTTTCCCTAGGTGCCGGCTGAGCTAGAGGCCAAAATCCACAGGTAGGCACTTTGCAAAAAACACCTCTGTTTTCTCTGAGAAAATGTGACGTGTCCACTTTGTGTTTTGGGGCATTTCTTGTCACGGGCACTAGGCCTACCCACACAAGTGAGGTACCATTTTTATCGGGAGACTTGGGGGGACCCTGGGTGGAAGGAAATTTGTGGCTCCTCTCAGATTCCAGAACTTTCTGTCACCGAAATGTGAGGAAAATGTGTTTTGTTAGCCAAATTTTGAGGTTTGCAAAGGATTCTGGGTAATGGAACCAGGTGAGAACCCAACAAGTCACCCTGTCTTGGATTCCCCTAGGTCTCTAGTTTTCAAAAATGCCCAGATTTGGTAGGTTTCCCTAGGTGCGACTGAGCTAGAGGCCAAAATCCACAGGTAGGCACTTTGCAAAAACACATCTGTTTTCTTTGAGAAAATGTGACGTGTCCACTTTGTGTTTTGGGGCATTTCCTGTAGCTAGCACTAGGCCTACCCACACAAGGGAGGTACCATTTGTATCGGGAGACTTGGGTGAATGCTGGGTGGAAAGAAATTTGTGGTTCCTCTCAGATTTCTGAACTTTCTGTCACCGAAATGTGAGGAAAAAGTGTTTTTTAGCCAAATGTTGACGTTTGCAAAGGATTCTGGGTAACAGAACCTGGTGAGAGCCCCACAAGTCACCCTATCTCGGATTTCCTCAGGTCTCTAGTTTTGAAAAATGCCCAGGTTTGGCAGGTTTCCCTAGGTGCCGACTGAGCTAGAGGCCAAAATCCACAGGTAGGCACTTTGCAAAAAACACCTCTGTTTTCTTTGAGAAAATGTGATGTGTCCACGTTGTGTTTTGGGGCATTTCCTGTCGCTGGCACTAGGCCTACCCACACAAGTGAGGTACCATTTTTATCGGGAGATGTGGAGGGACGCTGGGTGGAAGGAAATTTGTGGCTCCTCTCAGATTCCAGAACGTTCTGTCACCGAAATGTGAATAAAAAGTATTTTTTTTGCCAAATGTTGAGGTTTGCAAAGGATTCTGGGTAACAGAACCTGGTAAGAGCCCCACAAGTCACCCTGTCTTGGATTCCCCTAGGTTTCTAGTTTTTAAAAAATCCCAGGTTTGGTAGGTTTCCCTAGGTGCCGGCTAAGCTAGAGGCCAAAATCCACAGGTAGGCACTTTTAAAAAAGTACCTCTGTTTTCTTTGAGAAAATGTGATGTGTCCACTTTGTGTTTTGGGGCATTTCCTGTTGCGGGCACTAGGCCTACCCACACAAGTGAGGTACCATTTTTATCGGGAGACTTGGAGGGACGCTGGGTGGAAGGACATTTGTGGCTTCTCTCAGATTCCAGAACTTTTTGTCACTGAAATGTGAGGAAAAAGTGTTTTTTAGCCACATTATGAGGGTTGCAAAGGATTCTGGGTAACAGAACCTGGTGAGAGCCCCACAAGTCACACTGTTTTGGATTCCTCTAGGTCTCTAGTTTAAAAAAATGTACAGGTTTGGTAGGTTTACCTAGGTGCCGGCTGAGCTAGAGGCCAAAATCCACGGGGAGGCACTTTGCAAAAACACCTCTGTTTTCTTTGAGAAAATGTGACATGTCCACTTTGTGTTTTGGGGCATTTCCTGTCGCGGGCACTATGTCTAGCCACAAAAGTGAGGTTCCATTTTTATCGAGAGACTTAGGGGGAGGCTGGGTGGAAGGAAATTTCTGGCTCCACTCAGATTCCAGAACTTTCTGTCACTGAAATGTGAGGGAAAAGTTTTTTTGTTGGGCAAATTTTGAAGTTTGCAAAGGATTCTGGGTAACAGAACCTGGTGAGAGCCCCACATGTCACCCTGTCTTCGATTCCCCTAGGTCTCTAGTTTTAAAACATGCCCAGGTTTGGTAGGTTTCCCTAGGTGCTGGCTGAGCTAGAGGCCAAAATCCACAGGTAGGCACTTTGCAAAGAAACACCTCTGTTTTCTTTGAGAAAATGTGATGTGTCCACTTTGTGTTTTGGGGCATTTCCTGTTGCTGGCACTAGGCCTACCCACACAAGGGAAGTACCATTTTTATCCGGAGACTTGGGGGAAAGCTGGGTGGAAGGACATTTGTGGCTTCTCTCAGATTCCAGAACTTTCTGTCACCGAAATGTGAGGAAAAAGTGTTTTTTTGCCAAATGTTGAGGTTTGCAAAGGATTCTGTGTAACAGAACCTGGTGAGAGCCCCACAAGTCACCCTGTCTTGGATTCCCCTAGGTCTCTAGTTTTCAAAAATGCCCAGGTTTGATAGGTTTCCATAGGTGCCGGGTGAGCTAGAGGCCAAAATCCACAGGTAGGCACTTTGCAAAAAACACCTCTGTTTTCTTTGAGAAAATGTGATGTGTCCACTTTGTGTTTTGGGGCATTTCCTGTCGCTGGCACTAGGCCTACCCACACAAGCGAGGTACCATTTTTATCGGGAGACTTGGGGGAATGCTGGGTGGAAGGAAATTTGTGTCTCCTCTCAGATTCCAGAATTTTCTGTCACCGAAATGTGAAGAAAAAGTGTTTTTTTAGCAAAGTTTTCAGGTTTATAAAGGAATCTGGGTAACGGAACCTGGTGAGAGCCCCACAAGTCACCCCGTCTTGGGTTCCCCTTTGTCTCTAGTTTTAAAAAATGCACAGATTTGGTAGGTTTCCCTAGGTGCCGGCAGAGCTAGAGGCCAAAATCCACAGATAGGCACTTTGCAAAAAACACCTCTGTTTTCTTTGAGAAAATGTGATGTGTCCACTTTGTGTTTTGGGGCATTTCCTGTCGCTGGCACTAGGCCTACCCACACAAGTGAGGTACCATTTTTATCGGGAGACTTAGGGGAACGCTGGGTGGAAGGAAATTTGTGGCTCATCTCAGATTCCAGAACATTCTGTCACCGAAATGTGGGGAAAAAGTGTTTTTTTGCCAAATGTTCAGGTTTGCAAAGGATTCTGGGTAACAGAACTTGGTGAGACTCCCTACAAGTCACCCCGTCTTAGGTTCCCCTTTGTCTCTAGTTTTAAAAAATGCACAGGTTTGGTAGGTTACCCTAGGTGCTGGCTGAGCTAGAGGCCAAAATCCACAGGTAGGCACTTTGCAAAAAACACCTCTGTTTTCTGAGGAAAAATGTGATGTGTCCACGTTGTGTTTTGGGGCATTTCCTGTCGCAGGCACTAGGCCTACCCACACAAGTGAGCTACCATTTTTTATCGGGAGACTTGGGGGAACACAGAATAGCAAAACAACTGTTATTGCCCCTTGTCTTTCTCTACATTTTTTCCTTCCAAATATAAGACCGTGTATAAAAAAGACATCTATTTGAGAAATGCCCTGTAATTCACATGCTAGTATGGGCACCCCAGCATTCAGAGATGTGCAAATAACCACTGCTCCTCAACACCTTATCTTGTGCCCATTGTGGAAATACAAAGGTTTCCTTGATACCTGTTTTTGACTCTTTATATTTCAGCAAATGTATTGCTGTATACCCGGTATAGAATGAAAACCCACTGCAGGGTGCAGCTCATTTATTGGCACTGGGTACCTAGGGTTCTTGATGAACCTACAAGCCCTATATATTCCCGCAACCAGAAGAGTCCAGCAGAAGTAACAGTATATTGCTTTAAAAAATCTGACTTCGCAGGAAAAAGGAGGGCCTAAGCGCGCCCTACCCCAAATAGCCAAAAAATGGCCTGGCACCTGAGGGGGAAAAGGCCTGGCAGAGAAGGGGTTAAATAGACCCATGCCCCGCCCACATGCCACACTCAGCCAGGTTACATGAAAGGCTTGAAAATGAACAAGCCTATAAATGAACAATAAATTACACACAGCATTAATGACAGTTCAAGATAAATACCTGCAATGCAAAAAGTTAATATGCAACATCAGCACACAATGCATTAATTATTACATTGCATAAGGTTTGTCATTTTGCATTATGTTGCCCGTAGAGCGCTCAGTGTCCTGGTGTTGACAGCAATACAAACATCACCAATAAACAGCCCTACAATGGACACACACATCACAGCACAATAAAAGCACAGTTGTGTGCATAAAACGTAGAGAGACAAATACACCAAGAACAACATAACAACTATACCTACACAATTGGGATGAGGCCATTTGGGACACACAGGGAAGGAGACTGCACTTGGGACATATAACACTTTGAACAGGACCCTCAAACAACATTTCCACAGGAAATGGCACTACGTGGGTCTCAGGGACAAACAATACCAAAAGCAATAGTCATGCACATCTACAAATGGGGAAGGGAAAGTCAACAAAGCACATACAGCCCTTACTGCATGGGGCATACCTCTTCAGGAACCATTTGCAAGGGACTCACACCTAAATGGACACTTGCACAGGCAAATGCAAACAAAGGTAGCACAGTTCAACACACTCCATGTCTTCACATACAAATCTCAATATGACACACATCTCATGAATACATAAGCTAGATCAGGGGGACAAAGCTCATGCCATATATGCTCACATTGGACATCACAATAAGAAATACTTACCATACCAAACAGTTCATAACGCCATGACACCACCATTGCATTCACACACACAGACACATACATATACAGACAACATATACCCTTCTCCTGGGGATCAACAGCACTACATATAAACTCACATACTGCTAACAACAGTTACTGGAGCAGCAAAGCAGGCTCAAACATACACATATGCAGCCACACAACCAAAGTCACTCAGGGAAAACAAAGGCTAGAAAAGAAATTGCAGGAAAAAGTTGTACCCAAAACAAAACAACAGTTTGGTTTATTTATATGAGCAAGTAAGATTGTCCAAAGGTCACTGTCCATGTCCATGAGTTTTTGCCAATAATGGCACACTGTTGTGCCCTAACTTGACTCCTGACTACCATGTAACCTCTATAGGAAGGAGCATCAAGGGGAAGATCAGATTTGGGAGGAGTGTTTGAGCTGGGCAGGGGTAGACTTCTTCTTGGGAGGGGTGGGCTCTTTTTTGGAGGGGTAGTCTTCTTCGGGGGTTGAATGGCTACTTGCTGGGGGGTCAGAGGAAGCCTTGGAAGTAGAAGGGATAGACTGGGAGCTTGGTATGATCCTGCTGGGTGTGGTTTCGTGGGGGAAAGCACGGGTAAGGCCAAGGTCTCACAGAAACAGTTTTTTGGAAACACAGGGATGGTCACCAGAAGGGGGATGGGATTTGGAGGTTGAGAGAATGGTTGTAGGTAGGGTAGGCGTGGATGTCTTGGGTGTGTGCTTATGTGAGGTATGCTTGTGTGGGTGTCTGTTAGGTTGGTGAGTGAGGGTGTTTTTTGTGTCTTGGGATTAGGGGTGGAGGTGCCGGGGGATGCAGTGGTGGGTGGGTTGGTGTCTGTTGGGGTGGTGACTGCAGGTAAGGTGGATATGATGGATGTAGGTGTGTCAGTAGTTATGGTGTCTGCAGGTGTGGTGCTTGTGGTTGATGTCTGAGGGTCTGGTGGGGGTGTGTCTGTGGGTAGAGTGGGTGTGGTTGCTGTGTCAGTGACTGCTGCAGTGGTGTCCATAAGTAGGCTTCATGTCATCTGTGTGATGCTGGGGGTGATGGGGGTGTCAGGGGCAATAGTGAGTGTTGCTATGTCTGTGGATGGATGTTGTTTGTGTGTGTGCTGCTGTATCTTGTGGTGTTTGTGTTTGTGTGCACTACATTTGCCTGTAGAGGTAGATGCATGAGGATCTGTTTGAATGCTTTGGATATGAAGGGGAAGGTGGGATTTGGATTGGGAAGAGGAAGGTGAAGGGGAGACAAAAGCTGGGGCAGTAACTGGCTGCCATCAATGTGGAGGCCAGAGCCTGAAAAGATCTCTGTAGGCCAGACATTGTACCATGAATGACTTCTAGGAATGCATTAGTCTGTTGTAGCTGATTTGCTAATCCCTTGATGGCATTCACAATGGCAGTGTAACCCACAGACATTGTTCTCAGGAGGTCAATAGCCTCCTCACTGAGGGCAGCAGGGGTAATAGGAGGTGGGGCAGAGGTGCCTGCAGCAAAGGAGATGTCCACCTACTTGGGTGAGTAGGCATGTCCAACTGGGTGCAGAGCTATAGGGAGGGCAGTGATAGAATGGGGGGTGGCAGGCAAGGATGGTACTGGGGGCTCACTGATGGGTCCACCATGCACTAGGGAGTGGCCACTGAAGGACAAATCCATTGATGAGGATGTAGATCCCATCTCCCTATGGCAGTCCCCTCATCCTCCAGGCCAAAAGCGGAAACTCACGACGGAGCCGATGGAGCCATGCTGTTGGATAGAGGAACGCTTTCTGTGTCCGTGTTCGGACCCAAGTTGCAAGGGGGCCGCAGAGCGGCCCGCGGAGGGGACAGTAGAGACGAGATAAGGCAAGAGGCCTGAGGGGCTGAAGGGCAGTGGGAAGTGGGGGGTGTAGTGGTGTATGGGGGCAGGGGCTGGAGAGGTGTCAGGCCGGGTTGCACTGTGTAGTCACAGGGGGTGTCTGTGGCCTCAGGACAGGCAGGACTGACCAGGCAGGGGAGCTTTGTTGGCTTACTTACTCACTCACCCACCCACCTGGCTTGCTGTCCTGCATTTGCATTGGCTTTGGCATCTTTGCCCTGCCTCCCTCCTTGCTCCCCCGGCTTCTCCAGCTCAGCTCCGTCCACTCTGCCCCCCTGTCTTCTCTCACCCAGCACATACCCCCATCCTGCCTCTCGATCCCTGGGGCTCCGAGCCCCAGAGCTTCTCAGATCCTGGGCTCCTGATCCTTCAGAGCCTCCCTGCTCCGGCTAGCCAGGTGGTGCCACAAGTAGTAGGGGCAGGCTGAGGGGAGAGAGCGGCAAGGGGGGATGGTCAGGGCAAGTCACAGAGCAAGAGACCGCTGGTCCTGCTTAGCCCTTGACCACTCCACCCTTGTCTCTGCCCCCCGGTGCTCCTGCAGCCCACCAGGCCTCTAGGTCCCTAGCATTGGACTCTCTGGCACCAGGCTAGATGCTGCAACCCGGAGGCAAACCTAATCTGCCTACAGCTTTTGGGGACAATTCTTGGAGCAGCTATATCTATTCTTTGGCTTACAGATGAGCAGGCACCAGCTGTTAGGCGAGTGCGGCGACTGTACTCAGCCACCGCTAAGAGTGTGCCCCAGCGGGGGCGGAGCTTGCTGAGCCGCAAGATGGCTACACTGTAGTGAAGCTCTGCCAGCTACCACTCGATCCGTTCAAAATCCTACGGGCCGCAGGTTTTTCTTAGTGGCACCCGCTGCATGAAAGATTGGAGAAAAGTTTACAGCCGTCGGGCACCTTAAACGGTGTCCGAGGTAGTTGTCGGGCTGAGAGCACCGGAGGTGCGAAACGAAGCCGGGCAGGAGCAGACTGGGCGGAGCGCGGCTGTGCTGGGACGCACTTGCGCGCATACCGCAGGTGAGATCTGACGGCGGCTGTAGAAGCAATCAACCATACCTGAGACCAGCAGTGAGGTGCAGGCGGAGATATCAGAGGGGCCGGGCTGCGAGGCCGCGACGGCCTCCGAGATAGGCCGCCTGTGCGAGTCGGCACGCTGCAGAGAGGTCGGCTGTGCGAGGAGGCGTGGGGAGGCCACGTCGGAGACCTCGAGGTGAGGCGCTGGCGGGGTCGGACTGAGAGCAGTGGCCCTGCGCTCTGCTGGTACGAAGATAGGCTGGCCTGGCCTGCTGGGTCACACATGAGCCTTGACCGGGCGAGAGGCTGCAGAGGTTGCTGATGTGTCACGGGAGGCACAATTGAATTGGACGGGGACGGGGCCTTGTGTGTGTGAGCCTGGGTCCTCCGGCTGATTCCCGGCCACGGGGCGGACATTGAGCACCCAGGAGATGGTGAGGGAGAGCTTGTTGAGTCAGGGCTCGCCTCACTGAGGCAGAGCCTGATCTGGACCCCCTGGTTGGCGTTGGGGGCCCCGCAGAGTCACCCTCATCTGCCAATAGATTGCCATACTTACAGCACTGATATAACTCTACTATAAAGTTGCAGTGGGCAGTGAACTTGCCACGCTGGGGTGAGACAGGCGGGCAGTGCCATGGGGAAGTCAGATAAAGCCCAGGCTAAGTTGCATTTTGAGCAACGCAAAACGAATAACCCGTCTGGGGATTGCACAGAGACTGAGCCAGAGAAGACTTCAGAGGTCCCTGCTTCTGAAGAGCAAGACTTGTGGCAGATTTTAGCAGCTATGCAACTCAGCTTAACTCAAATTGACGGTAAAATCGACTCCCTCTTGTGTCGAATGAACAGAATTTCGGAGCACCTGGATAAGCAGGTGAAGGGTTTGGACCAAACGGAGAGGAGAGTATCAACCGTGGAAGATGGAGAGACAACACTAGCCACTGGACAACTAAAGTTTAACACAGAACTGGGCACTCTCTGACACAAGATGGATGACTTAGAATCGTGCTTCCAAAGGAACAACCTCCGCATCGCGGGAATAGCTGAGTCCACATCAATTGCAAATATGGAAAGCTTCATTGAAAACCTGCTGGTGCAGTTGCTGGGTTGTGACACCTTTTTGACAATCTTCATGGTGGAACGTGCTCACAGACCACCTGGAGCCCCACCTCGTCCAGTGATAGCGAGACTGCTGAACTATAGGGACCGAGATGCTGCGCTGCGGCGAGCCCAAGAGCTAAAAACTCTGCAATATAAGGGGATGACCCTCTCACTGTACCCGGACTTCACACTGCAGGTACAGGCGGCGAGAAAGCAATTCCTAGCAGGGAAAAAGCAACTGAGGTCACTGCGACTAGACTACAGAATGTTATATCCAGCCAAATTGAGAGTGGACGTGGATGGAAGTACAATATTTTTCACTGACCACAAAAAACTGGAACAGTTTGTAAATCGTAAACGTGCGAATAAGAGAAATGTACCAGCAGCTGATCCGGCTGATGATTACTCAATATTGTAGGGTTGATTAAATAATTATTGCTGTTGAGATTTGATCAGAACACTAACTCGGCGAATGGTGGGTTGGCCACAGACATAGACCTATTGCACTGAGATCTTAACCATTATAATAGTTTTGATGTTATTTAGTGGCTGCGGTCAGCCACATATGCTCTACTTTCTAGATGTTTCATTCTCCGCGACATTGGAGTGGGCTGATGGTAGTATGTACAGGTAGCCGGCACAACAGAATCATTTGACAAGGCGTAGCAACATCCGCCTTCATGTGTGATCCACTTATAGTTCTATTGGGGTTTGTTTTTACTGGGGTAGGTGGCGGGGAGAGTTCGGGGAAAATAACTAGATGGGCAGGTTGGGGAATGGCCTATTGTGGGAGGGGGGTGGGGGTTTGGGAAGTTGTTGTAACAGTAATGTTTGAAATTGTATATATGGTGAAGCAGACAGAGTGCAGACGAGTACTGAGCATAGACGGATCCAGAAAAGTAGCTAGTGGTATTAGATGACTCCAGTACATTCAACTACAGGATTCGCAAAACTGTCCCCATAAGCTTAGATTGGTTACTTGGAATGTGAGGGGTCTTAACGATGCGCGTAAGACCCGCAAGGTAGTTGCATATTTGCTTAGACACAAGGTGGATATCGCTGTTTTGCAGGAGACACACTTAACCCCGAATAGCCCTATGCTCATTCCAGGCAGAATGCAAGGACAGTTCTTGGCTGCAGGTTATACCACTCACTCTAGGGGGGTCCTATTGTGGGCCTCTCATGCATCTTCCATTGACTTTAGGGGTGTGGACATTGACCCTGGGCGACGATATGTGGCGGCTCAGTGTAATGGGAGAGCTTTAACCTTTTTACTAATAGGAATAGATGGTCCGAATTATGATGACCCTCAGTTCTATAAAGATTTGGCGGCCCGGGCGGTGCGTTGGGGGGACCCTCCGCAGCTCTGGTGCAGGGATTTTAACTGCATGCTGGCTCCCGCGCTCAACAGATCGGGTGGTAGGACCAGGGGCCCGGCTGCTGCCGCTAGCACAATACTGGACATATCGGTTAATATGGGGTTGGTGGATGTATGGAGAGATAGACACCCATAGAGAGGAGGCTATTCTCATTTTTTAGCAGCTCATGACTTGTACAAACGTGTAGATTTATGGTTGGTCTCCCATAGCCTGTTACACAGACTGATAACCGAAGCTCCTTGGCCTCGAACCTATTCAGACCATTCTCCGGTTCCAATTCTACTGACAGTAGGTCCTATTCCGCGTCCACCATTTTCGTGGAGGTTCCATCCGTAGTCGCTGACATACACTGTATTCAGGGAGGAATTGGCCAATGCCATCAGTGATTTTTTCCTGCTCAATAAGGGTCAGTCGCCCAGGTGGGTACAGTCTGGGAAACATTTAGGGGCATATTTATACTTTTTGACGCAAAACTGCGCTAACGCAGTTTTGCGTCAAAAAAAATAGCGCCGGCTAACGCCATTCTGAAGCGCCATGCGGGTGCCGTATTTAATCAATGACGTTAGCCGGCGTTAGCCGCCGGCGCTGCCTGGTGTGCGTGGAAAAAAACGACGTACACCAGGCAGCGCCGGCGTAGGGGGATATGGAGCTTGGGCGCCAAAAAATGGGGCAAGTCAGGCTGAGGCAAATTTTTCGCCTCAACCCGATTTGCGCCATTTTTTTCGACTCCCAACCCTCATAGAAATGACTCCTGTCTTAGCAAAGACAGGAGTCATGCCCCCTTGCCCAATGGCCATGCCCAGGGGACTTCTGTCCCCTGGGCATGGTCATTGGGCATAGTGGCATGTAGGGGGGCACAAATCAGGCCCTCCTATGCCACAAAAAAAAAAAAAAAAACACTTACCTGAACTTACCTTAATGTCCCTGGGATGGGTCCCTCCAGCCTTGGGTGTCCTCCTGGGGTGGGCAAGGGTGACAGGGGGTGTCCCTGGGGGCATGGGAGGGTACCTCTGGGCACCTTCCGAGCCCACAGGTCCCTTAACGCCTGCCTTGTCCAGGCGCTAAAAAATGGCGCAAAAGCGGCCGTACGTCATTTTTTTTGACCCGCCCACTCCCGGGCGTGAATTTTGCCCGGGAGTGTAAATACGGCGCACATGCCTCGGAGTCAATTTTTTAGACGGGAACGCCTACCTTGCATATCATTAACGCAAAGTAGGTGTCCACGCTAAAAAATTACGCAAACTCCATGGACTTTGGCGCTAGACGCGTCTAACGCCAAAGTATAAATATGGAGTTAGTTTTGCGTCAGAATTGCGTAAAAAAAAACGACGCAATTCCGGCGCAAACAGAGTATAAATATGCCCCTTAAGGTATACATAAGAGGGATCACTATGTCTAAGCATGCGGGGGTACTTAGGTCGATACGAAGGTGACTACACCTACTGGAAGGAGAGCTATCCCAATTAGAGCAGGAACACCGTGACACTGCGAACGTACATATTTTGGGTCATCTCCGTGCAAAGTTGCAGGAATTTCAAGAGACTGCCCTCTCCGAGATTCGACACATGGGGAAATATGCTACCGCCTGAATATATGGGGAGGGCGACAGACCTGGCAGAGTACTAGCGAATTTGATCCGTCCCAGTCGAAGTGCCAATTTGATTGGCGCCACGGTGGCTGCTGATGGTAGCATGATCGGTGAACCTGAAATGGTAGCTACTAGATTCCTTGAATATTATCAAGCCTTATACACTACCAAGGGTGATCCTGATCCAAATTCTATATGGGACTATCTCACCCACATTATGCTACTGAGGTTGTCGGAGGTCGATAGAGAGGCTCTGGGTGCACCGATTACACTAGGCGAAATAGCAAAGGCGCTGGGAGGAATGGCTGAGGGTAAGGCCCCTGGTCCTGATGGCCTGACTGTGTATTTCTACAAAGCATTTCAAACTTTGATACTCCCACATCTACAAGAGGTGTTTGAGGAAATGGTAGTGGACGGGTGCATGCCTCCATCAATGCGGGAAGCCATGATAATCACGCTACTTAAACCAGGGAAACCACCTGAACAATGCTCCTCCTATAGACCGCTATCTCTGTTGAACGTAGATGTCAAAATATATGCTAAAATTTTAGCGGACAGACTGGCTAAGGTGTTGCCTCTTCTGATCAAACCAGAGCAAGCAGGATTTGTCCCCAGCCGTAATTTAACTATGAACCTACACACCTTATTTGGCACTATACAAAACATCAACCCCGAAATACAGGCCGTGGCAGTCTTTTTAGATGTAGAAAAAGCATTTGACTCGGTACAATGGGGCTTTTTGTGGGCTGCGCTGTGGCGGTTCGGTGTGGGGGACACATTTTTGCACCTGAGAGCCACTTTGCATAGGGACCCCCGGGCCAGAGTCCGTGTTAACGGCACAGTAACAGAGGCGTTTGACATCACCAGGGGTACCAGACAGGGATGGCCGCTTTCCCTCCTATTATACGCACTGGCGGAGGAGCCTCTGGCTTGCGCCTTGAGGGAATATCATGGGCACTGTGTTCTTAATTTTCAAAATTAGACGCTTGTGATCTCTGCATACGCTGACAACACTTTATTGTATATCAAAGACCTGAGGCACAACGCGGCCCCGATGCTCAAAGAAATAGTGCGATATGGAGCTCTGTCCGGTCTTAAAGTCAACTGGGGGAAGTCTATGATGTCCCCGCTGTCCCCTGTCACAAGACAAACAGAAGTGGGTTTCCCACTTAGATGGGAGACTGAGTCGGTTAAGTATCTTGGAACTAAAGTACATACTGATCCTAAGATTGTAGTAGCTGACAATTATGACGCAGCGATGGCGAGATTGGTGACTGAGGTGGAGACATGGATCAGGCTCCCTTTATCCTTGCTCGGTCGAGTAGCTTTGCTGTTGAGCAAACCCCCCTGCATCAATTTCAATATTATAGGGTACGACACGTGCTGACGCAGCTCTTAGGTGAAGACATGCAGGAGCCCCCCGAGGTCATGTCGCTCTCTCTAGTTTTGCAGAGGAGTTGTTTGCGGCGCTTTGTTTCCCGCCTCTATGCACAGATTCAGGAGACGCATGCCCACGAGCTGTCGAAAGACCGATTAGAGTGGCAGAGGGATCTGAGTGTTTCCTTAAGTTTGTGGAGGGAAGGCCAAAGACAGGCACCTCCATTTTGTGTTCCTCTGTGCATCTCTCCTGTGTCCTGATACAGCCCAGTGTTCAAGGATTGCAAAGAGACCTAGGTAAGGAGCCCAAAGATATTTTCTAGTCAAATAGTATTAATTGTTCAAAAAGTGTTTGTTTTACTGTGGACTCTCTGTGTTTTCAGGCAGCCTAGCCTCTTTTAAAGTGGTGTTTGTTTCAAAATCGTTTTTGCTGTGACTGTGTGAATTCCCTTGCTAGTTTGTGGCTCCCCCACCCCCTTTCCCCCCCCCCCCCTCTGCCCCCCTTTTTTCACCCCTATTCTTAGTAAAAAGACTACATAGATCTTTCAGAGTGTGGTTTTAGGAGACTGTTTTTAATCTGTTTGTGTGATTTAAATTGTGCTTAAAAGCTGTCTGCCCCCCTGTATTTTTTGCCTTAAAAAAGCCCGATTTTAGAGTGTACGCCCAGAACTATTGCAGTGTTTGTCTCTTAAACAATCTCCCCCTTACCTGAAAAGTAGACTCTGCTAGCTTGGAAGTGTGGATTCAGCCTGTCTGTATCCAAGGAGATACTGAATAGAGCAGCAGTAGCCTCCCCCCAGGCCGCAGGGACTGGACTTAGCTGATTGGCTCCCTGAGTCTCTGCTGCACCTGAGACCCGCCCCCCCCACCTGCTCTGGCTCCTTAAGTTTGTGGAGGGAAGGCCAAAGACAGGCACCTCCATTTTGTGTTCCTCTGTGCATCTCTCCTGTGTCCTGATACAGCCCAGTGTTCAAGGATTGCAAAGAGACCTAGGTAAGGAGCCCAAAGATATTTTCTAGTCAAATAGTATTAATTGTTCAAAAAGTGTTTGTTTTACTGTGGACTCTCTAAGTTTTCAGGCAGCCTAGCCTCTTTTAAAGTGGTGTTTGTTTCAAAATCGTTTTTGCTGTGACTGTGTGAATTCCCTTGCTAGTTTGTGGCTCCCCACACCCTTTTTTCCCCCCCTCTGCCCCGCTTTTTTCACCCCTATTCTTAGTAAAAAGACTACATAGATCTTTCAGAGTGTGGTTTTAGGAGACTGTTTTTATTCTGTTTGTGTGATTTAAATTGTGCTTAAAAGCTGTCTGCCCCCCTGTATTTTTTGCCTTAAAAAAGCCCGATTTTAGAGTGTGCGCCCAGAACTATTGCAGTGTTTGTCTCTTAAACAATCTCCCCCTTACCTGAAAAGTAGAATCTGCTAGCTTGGAAGTGTGGATTCAGCCTGTCTGTATCCAAGGAGATACTGAATAGAGCAGCAGTAGCCTCCCCCCAGGCCCCAGGGACTGGACTTAGCTGATTGGCTCCCTGAGTCTCTGCTGCACCTGAGACCCGCCCCCCCCCACCTGCTCTGGCTCCTTAAGTTTGTGGAGGGAAGGCCAAAGACAGGCACCTCCATTTTGTGTTCCTCTGTGCATCTCTCCTGTGTCCTGATACAGCCCAGTGTTCAAGGATTGCAAAGAGACCTAGGTAAGGAGCCCAAAGATATTTTCTAGTCAAATAGTAATAATTGTTCAAAAAGTGTTTGTTTTACTGTGGACTCTCTGTGTTTTTCAGGCAGCCTAGCCTCTTTTAAAGTGGTGTTTGTTTCAAAATCGTTTTTGCTGTGACTGTGTGAATTCCCTTGCTAGTTTGTGGCTCCCCCCCCCCCTTTTTGTCCCCCCCTCTGCCCCCCTTTTTTTCAACACTATTCTTAGTAAAAAGACTACATAGATCTTTCAGAGTGTGGTTTTAGGAGACTGTTTTTAATCTGTTTGTGTGATTTAAATTGTGCTTAAAAGCTGTCTGCCCCCCTGTATTTTTTGCCTTAAAAAAGCCAGATTTTAGAGTGTGCGCCCAGAACTATTGCAGTGTTTGTCTCTTAAACAATCTCCCCCTTACCTGAAAAGTAGACTCTGCTAGCTTGGAAATGTGGATTCAGCCTGTCTGTATCCAAGGAGATGCTGAATAGAGCAGCAGTAGCCTCCCCCCAGGCCACAGGGACTGGACTTAGCTGATTGGCTCCCTGAGTCTCTGCTGCACCTGAGACCCGCCCCCCCCACCTGCTCTGGCTCCTTAAGTTTGTGGAGGGAAGGCCAAAGAAAGGCACCTCCATTTTGTGTTCCTCTGTGCATCTCTCCTGTGTCCTGATGCAGCCCAGTGTTCAAGGATTGCAAAGAGACCTAGGTAAGGAGCCCAAAGATATTTTCTAGTCAAATAGTATTAATTGTTACAAAAAGTGTTTATTTTACTGTGGAGTCTCTGTGTTTTCAGGCAGCCTAGCCTCTTTTAAAGTGGTGTTTGTTTCAAAATCGTTTTTGCTGTGACTGTGTGAATTCCCTTGCTAGTTTGTGGCTCCCCCCCCCTTGTCCCCCCCCCCTCTGCCACCCTTTTTTCACCCCTATTCTTAGTAAAAAGACTACATAGATCTTTCAGAGTGTGGTTTTAGGAGACTGTTTTTAATCTGTTTGTGTGATTTAAATTGTGCTTAAAAGCTGTCTGCCCCCCTGTATTTTTTGCTTTACAAAAGCCCGATTTTAGAGTGTGCGCCCAGAACTATTGCAGTGTTTGTCTCTTAAACAATCTCCCCCTTACCTGAAAGTAGACTCTGCTAGCTTGGAAGTGTGGATTCAGCCTGTCTGTATCCAAGGAGATACTGAATAGAGCAGCAGTAGCCTCCCCCCAGGCCCCAGGGACTGGACTTAGCTGATTGGCTCCCTGAGTCTCTGCTGCACATGAGACCCGCCCCGCCCACCTGCTCTGGCTCCTTAAGTTTGTGGAGGGAAGGCCAAAGACAGGCACCTCCATTTTGTGCTCCTCTGTGCATCTCTCCTGTGTCCTGATACAGCCCAGTGTTCAAGGATTGCAAAGAGACCTAGGTAAGGAGCCCAAAGATATTTTCTAGTCAAATAGTATTAATTGTTCAAAAAGTGTTTGTTTTACTGTGGACTCTCTGTGTTTTTCAGGCAGCCTAGCCTCTTTTAAAGTGGTGTTTGTTTCAAAATTGTTTTTGCTGTGACTGTGTGAATTCCCTTGCTAGTTTGTGGCTCCCCCCCCCTCGTCCCCCCCCCCTCTGCCACCCTTTTTTCACCCCTATTCTTAGTAAAAAGACTACATAGATCTTTCAGAGTGTGGTTTTAGGAGACTGTTTTTAATCTGTTTGTGTGATTTAAATTGTGCTTAAAAGCTGTCTGCCCCCCTGTATTTTTTGCCTTACAAAAGCCCGATTTTAGAGTGTGCGCCCAGAACTATTGCAGTGTTTGTCTCTTAAACAATCTCCCCCTTACCTGAAAGTAGACTCTGCTAGCTTGGAAGTGTGGATTCAGCCTGTCTGTATCCAAGGAGATACTGAATAGAGCAGCAGTAGCCTCCCCCCAGGCCCCAGGGACTGGACTTAGCTGATTGGCTCCCTGAGTCTCTGCTGCACATGAGACCCGCCCCGCCCACCTGCTCTGGCTCCTTAAGTTTGTGGAGGGAAGGCCAAAGACAGGCACCTCCATTTTGTGCTCCTCTGTGCATCTCTCCTGTGTCCTGATACAGCCCAGTGTTCAAGGATTGCAAAGAGACCTAGGTAAGGAGCCCAAAGATATTTTCTAGTCAAATAGTATTAATTGTTACAAAAAGTGTTTGTTTTACTGTGGAGTCTCTGTGTTTTCAGGCAGCCTAGCCTCTTTTAAAGTGGTGTTTGTTTCAAAATCGTTTTTGCTGTGACTGTGTGAATTCCCTTGCTAGTTTGTGGCTCCCCCCCCCTTGTCCCCCCCCCCTCTGCCACCCTTTTTTCACCCCTATTCTTAGTAAAAAGACTACATAGATCTTTCAGAGTGTGGTTTTAGGAGACTGTTTTTAATCTGTTTGTGTGATTTAAATTGTGCTTAAAAGCTGTCTGCCCCCCTGTATTTTTTGCCTTACAAAAGCCCGATTTTAGAGTGTGCGCCCAGAACTATTGCAGTGTTTGTCTCTTAAACAATCTCCCCCTTACCTGAAAGTAGACTCTGCTAGCTTGGAAGTGTGGATTCAGCCTGTCTGTATCCAAGGAGATACTGAATAGAGCAGCAGTAGCCTCCCCCCAGGCCCCAGGGACTGGACTTAGCTGATTGGCTCCCTGAGTCTCTGCTGCACATGAGACCCGCCCCGCCCACCTGCTCTGGCTCCTTAAGTTTGTGGAGGGAAGGCCAAAGACAGGCACCTCCATTTTGTGCTCCTCTGTGCATCTCTCCTGTGTCCTGATACAGCCCAGTGTTCAAGGATTGCAAAGAGACCTAGGTAAGGAGCCCAAAGATATTTTCTAGTCAAATAGTATTAATTGTTCAAAAAGTGTTTGTTTTACTGTGGACTCTCTGTGTTTTTCAGGCAGCCTAGCCTCTTTTAAAGTGGTGTTTGTTTCAAAATTGTTTTTGCTGTGACTGTGTGAATTCCCTTGCTAGTTTGTGGCTCCCCCCCCCCCCCTTTTTTCCCCCCCCTCTGCCCCCCTTTTTTCACCCCTATTCTTAGTAAAAAGACTACATAGATCTTTCAGAGTGTGGTTTTAGGAGACTGTTTTTAATCTGTTTGTGTGATTTAAATTGTGCTTAAAAGCTGTCTGCCCCCCTGTATTTTTGCCTTAAAAAAGCCCGATTTTAGAGTGTGCGCCCAGAACTATTGCAGTGTTTGTCTCTTAAACAATCTCCCCCTTACCTGAAAGTAGACTCTGCTAGCTTGGAAGTGTGGATTCAGCCTGTCTGTATCCAAGGAGATACTGAATAGAGCGGCAGTAGCCTCCCCCAGGCCCCAGGGACTGGACTTAGCTGATTGGCTCCCTGAGTCTCTGCTGCACCTGAGACCCGCCCCCCCCATCTGCTCTGGCTCCTTAAGTTTGTGGAGGGAAGGCCAAAGACAGGCACCTCCATTTTGTGTTCCTCTGTGCATCTCTCCTGTGTCCTGATACAGCCCAGTGTTCAAGGATTGCAAAGAGACCTAGGTAAGGAGCCCAAAGATATTTTCTAGTCAAATAGTATTAATTGTTCAAAAAGTGTTTGTTTTACTGTGGACTCTCTGTGTTTTTCAGGCAGCCTAGCCTCTTTTAAAGTGGTGTTTGTTTCAAAATCGTTTTTGCTGTGACTGTGTGAATTCCCTTGCTAGTTTGTGGCTCCCCCCCCCCTTTTTGTCCCCCCCTCTGCCCCCCTTTTTTTCACCCCCTATTCTTAGTAAAAAGACTACATAGATCTTTCAGAGTGTGGTTTTAGGAGACTGTTTTTAATCTGTTTGTGTGATTTAAATTGTGCTTAAAAGCTGTCTGCCCCCCTGTATTTTTTGCCTTAAAAAAGCCAGATTTTAGAGTGTGCGCCCAGAACTATTGCAGTGTTTGTCTCTTAAACAATCTCCCCCTTACCTGAAAAGTAGACTCTGCTAGCTTGGAAATGTGGATTCAGCCTGTCTGTATCCAAGGAGATGCTGAATAGAGCAGCAGTAGCCTCCCCCCAGGCCACAGGGATTGGACTTAGCTGATTGGCTCCCTGAGTCTCTGCTGCACCTGAGACCCGCCCCCCCCCACCTGCTCTGGCTCCTTAAGTTTGTGGAGGGAAGGCCAAAGAAAGGCACCTCCATTTTGTGTTCCTCTGTGCATCTCTCCTGTGTCCTGATGCAGCCCAGTGTTCAAGGATTGCAAAGAGACCTAGGTAAGGAGCCCAAAGATATTTTCTAGTCAAATAGTATTAATTGTTACAAAAAGTGTTTGTTTTACTGTGGAGTCTCTGTGTTTTCAGGCAGCCTAGCCTCTTTTAAAGTGGTGTTTGTTTCAAAATCGTTTTTGCTGTGACTGTGTAAATTCCCTTGCTAGTTTGTGGCTCCCCCCCCCCCTTTTTCCCCCCCACCTCTGCCCCCCTTTTTTCACCCCTATTCTTAGTAAAAAGACTACATAGATCTTTCAGAGTGTGGTTTTAGGAGACTGTTTTTAATCTGTTTGTGTGATTTAAATTGTGCTTAAAAGCTGTCTGCCCCCCTGTATTTTTTGCCTTACAAAAGCTCGATTTTAGAGTGTGCGCCCAGAACTATTGCAGTGTTTGTCTCTTAAACAATCTCCCCCTTACCTGAAAGTAGACTCTGCTAGGTTGGAAGTGTGGATTCAGCCTGTCTGTATCCAAGGAGATACTGAATAGAGCAGCAGTAGCCTCCCCCCAGGCCCCAGGGACTGGACTTAGCTGATTGGCTCCCTGAGTCTCTGCTGCACATGAGACCCCGCCCCCCCCCACCTGCTCTGGCTCCTTAAGTTTGTGGAGGGAAGGCCAAAGACAGGCACCTCCATTTTGTGTTCCTCTGTGCATCTCTCCTGTGTCCTGATACAGCCCAGTGTTCAAGGATTGCAAGGAGACCTAGGTAAGGAGCCCAAAGATATTTTCTAGTCAAATAGTATTAATTGTTCAAAAAGTGTTTGTTTTACTGTGGACTCTCTGTGTTTTTCAGGCAGCCTAACCTCTTTTAAAGTGGTGTTTGTTTCAAAATTGTTTTTGCTGTGACTGTGTGAATTCCCTTGCTAGTTTGTGGCTCCCCCCCCCCTTTTTTTCCCCCCCTCTGCTCCCCTTTTTTCACCCCTATTCTTAGTAAAAAGACTACATAGATCTTTCAGAGTGTGGTTTTAGGAGACTGTTTTTAATCTGTTTGTGTGATTTAAATTGTGCTTAAAAGCTGTCTGCCCCCCTGTATTTTTTGCCTTAAAAAAGCCCGATTTTAGAGTGTGCGCCCAGAACTATTGCAGTGTTTGTCTCTTAAACAATCTCCCCCTTACCTGAAAGTAGACTCTGCTAGCTTGGAAGTGTGGATTCAGCCTGTCTGTATCCAAGGAGATACTGAATAGAGCGGCAGTAGCCTCCCCCAGGCCCCAGGGACTGGACTTAGCTGATTGGCTCCCTGAGTCTCTGCTGCACCTGAGACCCACCCCCCCCCCACCTGCTCTGGCTCCTTAAGTTTGTGGAGGGAAGGCCAAAGACAGGCACCTCCATTTTGTGTTCCTCTGTGCATCTCTCCTGTGTCCTGATACAGCCCAGTGTCCAAGGATTGCAAAGAGACCTAGGTAAGGAGCCCAAAGATATTTTCTAGTCAAATAGTATTAATTCTTCAAAAAGTGTTTGTTTTACTGTGGACTCTCTGTGTTTTTCAGGCAGCCTAGCCTCTTTTAAAGTGGTGTTTGTTTCAAAATCGTTTTTGCTGTGACTGTGTGAATTCCCTTGCTAGTTTGTGTCTCCCCCCCCCCCCCTTTTTGTCCCCCCCTCTGCCCCCATTTTTTTTCACCCCTATTCTTAGTAAAAAGACTACATAGATCTTTCAGAGTGTGGTTTTAGGAGACTGTTTTTAATCTGATTGTGTGATTTAAATTGTGCTTAAAAGCTGTCTGCCCCCCTGTATTTTTTTGCCTTAAAAAAGCCAGATTTTAGAGTGTGCGCCCAGAACTATTGCAGTGTTTGTCTCTTAAACAATCTCCCCCCTTACCTGAAAAGTAGACTCTGCTAGCTTGGAAATGTGGATTCAGCCTGTCTGTATCCAAGGAGATGCTGAATAGAGCAGCAGTAGCCTCCCCCCAGGCCACAGGGACTGGACTTAGCTGATTGGCTCCCTGAGTCTCTGCTGCACCTGAGACCCGCCCCCCCCACCTGCTCTGGCTCCTTAAGTTTGTGGAGGGAAGGCCAAAGAAAGGCACCTCCATTTTGTGTTCCTCTGTGCATCTCTCCTGTGTCCTGATGCAGCCCAGTGTTCAAGTATTGCAAGAGACCTAGGTAAGGAGCCCAAAGATATTTTCTAGTCAAATAGTATTAATTGTTCAAAAAGTGTTTGTTTTACTGTGGAGTCTCTGTGTTTTCAGGCAGCCTAGCCTCTTTTAAAGTGGTGTTTGTTTCAAAATCGTTTTTGCTGTGACTGTGTGAATTCCCTTGCTACTTTGTGGCTCCCCCCCCCCCTTTTTTCCCCCCCTCTGCCCCCCTTTTTTCACCCCCTATTCTTAGTAAAAAGACTACATAGATCTTTCAGAGTGTGGTTTTAGGAGACTGTTTTTAATCTGTTTGTGTGATTTAAATTGTGCTTAAAAGCTGTCTGCCCCCCTGTATTTTTTGCCTTACAAAAGCCCCGATTTTAGAGTGTGCGCCCAGAACTATTGCAGTGTTTGTCTCTTAAACAATCTCCCCCTTACCTGAAAGTAGACTCTGCTAGCTTGGAAGTGTGGATTCAGCCTGTCTGTATCCAAGGAGATACTGAATAGAGCAGCAGTAGCCTCCCCCCAGGCCCCAGGGACTGGACTTAGCTGATTGGCTCCCTGAGTCTCTGCTGCACATGAGACCCGCCCCCCCCCACCTGCTCTGGCTCCTTAAGTTTGTGGAGTGAAGGCCAAAGAAAGGCACCTCCATTTTGTGTTCCTCTGTGCATCTCTCCTGTGTCCTGATGCAGCCCAGTGTTCAAGGATTGCAAGAGACCTAGGTAAGGAGCCCAAAGATATTTTCTAGTCAAATAGTATTAATTGTTCAAAAAGTGTTTGTTTTACTGTGGACTCTCTGTGTTTTTCAGGCAGCCTAGCCTCTTTTAAAGTGGTGTTTGTTTCAAAATTGTTTTTGCTGTGACTGTGTGAATTCCCTTGCTAGTTTGTGGCTCCCCCCCCCCTTTTTTTCCCCCCCTCTGCCCCCCGTTTTTCACCCCTATTCTTAGTAAAAAGACTATATAGATCTTTCAGAGTGTGGTTTTAGGAGACTGTTTTTAATCTGTTTGTGTGATTTAAATTGTGCTTAAAAGCTGTCTGCCCCCATGTATTTTTTGCCTTAAAAAAGCCAGATTTTAGAGTGTGCGCCCAGAACTATTGCAGTGTTTGTCTCTTAAACAAATCTCCTCCTTACCTGAAAAGTAGACTCTGCTAGCTTGGAAGTGTGGATTCAGCCTGTCTGTATCCAAGGAGATACTGAATAGTGCAGCAGTAGCCTCGCCCCAGGGACTGGACTTAGCTGATTGGCTCCCTGAGTCTCTGCTGCACCTGAGACCCGCCCCCCCCCACCTGCTCTGGCTCCTTAAGTTTGTGGAGGGAAGGCCAAAGACAGACACCTCCATTTTGTGTTCCTCTGTGCATCTCTCCTGTGTCCTGATACAGCCCAGTGTTCAAGGATTGCAAAGAGACCTAGGTAAGGAGCCCAAAGATATTTTCTAGTCAAATGGTATTAATTGTTCAAAAAGTGTTTGTTTTACTGTGGACTCTCTGTGTTTTCAGGCAGCCTAGCCTCTTTTAAAGTGGTGTTTGTTTCAAAATCGTTTTTGCTGTGACTGTGTGAATTCCCTTGCTAGTTTGTGGCTCCCCCACCCCCTTTCCCCCCCCCTCTGCCCCCCTTTTTTCACCCCTATTCTTAGTAAAAAGACTACATAGATCTTTCAGAGTGTGGTTTTAGGAGACTGTTTTTAATCTGTTTGTGTGATTTAAATTGTGCTAAAAAGCTGTCTGCCCCCCTGTATTTTTTGCCTTAAAAAAGCCCGATTTTAGAGTGTGCGCCCAGAACTATTGCAGTCTTTGTCTCTTAAACAATCTCCCCCTTACCTGAAAAGTAGACTCTGCTAGCTTGGAAGTGTGGATTCAGCCTGTCTGTATCCAAGGAGATACTGAATAGAGCAGCAGTAGCCTCCCCCCATGCCGCAGGGACTGGACTTAGCTGATTGGCTCCCTGAGTCTCTGCTGCACCTGAGACCCGCCCCCCCCACCTGCTCTGGCTCCTTAAGTTTGTGGAGGGAAGGCCAAAGACAGGCACCTCCATTTTGTGTTTCCTCTGTGCATCTCTCCTGTGTCCTGATACAGCCCAGTGTTCAAGGATTGCAAAGAGACCTAGGTAAGGAGCCCAAAGATATTTTCTAGTCAAATAGTATTAATTGTTCAAAAAGTGTTTGTTTTTACTGTGGACTCTCTAAGTTTTCAGGCAGCCTAGCCTCTTTTAAAGTGGTGTTTGTTTCAAAATCGTTTTTGCTGTGACTGTGTGAATTCCCTTGCTAGTTTGTGGCTCCCCACACCCTTTTTTCCCCCCCTCTGCCCCCCTTTTTTCACCCCTATTCTTAGTAAAAAGACTACATAGATCTTTCAGAGTGTGGTTTTAGGAGACTGTTTTTAATCTGTTTGTGTGATTTAAATTGTGCTTAAAAGCTGTCTGCCCCCCTGTATTTTTTGCCTTACAAAAGCCGATTTTAGAGTGTGCGCCCAGAACTATTGCAGTGTTTGTCTCTTAAACAATCTCCCCCTTACCTGAAAAGTAGACTCTGCTAGCTTGGAAGTGTGGATTCAGCCTGTCTGTATCCAAGGAGATACTGAATAGAGCAGCAGTAGCCCACCCAAGGCCCCAGGGACTGGACTTAGCTGATTGGCTCCCTGAGTCTCTGCTGCACCTGAGACCCGCCCCCCCCCACCTGCTCTGGCTCCTTAAGTTTGTGGAGGGAAGGCCAAAGACAGGCACCTCCATTTTGTGTTCCTCTGTGCATCTCTCCTGTGTCCTGATACTGCCCAGTGTTCAAGGATTGCAAAGAGACCTAGGTAAGGAGCCCAAAGATATTTTCTAGTCAAATAGTATTAATTGTTCAAAAAGTGTTTGTTTTACTGTGGACTCTCTGTGTTTTTCAGGCAGCCTAACCTCTTTTAAAGTGGTGTTTGTTTCAAAATCGTTTTTGCTGTGACTATGTGAATTCCCTTGCTAGTTTGTGACTCCCCCCCCCCTTTTTTCCCCCCCCTCTGCCC